>NC_052133.2:28024903-28373036 GCF_016086655.4 Lepeophtheirus salmonis
ATCCTCTTCAGACATTTCCTCTCAACTTAAAGTCTCCTCTTCTCTGCATCACTGTTTTGTGTAATATATTTATCGTGCCCTAAGCATACAGAAATGAACGGCTGTCTCAGGACAAAAGGATTCCACAATTTTCTATGTATGAAAGTGTACATAAGGCATTCAGTGTTTCAGTCAGAAGACTGTGGGTTATTGTTAGACAATTTTAGATCCATTCAATTTTCTAGAATATTGCTTTTTTTTCCTTCTCATTTAGCAACCCATTTAAAATATCGGCTATATTTTTAGATAGCTCGTCGGGCAGTTAGAGTAAAATTTTAATAGTTAAACTGAAAAAGTGAATATGTCTGGGACATCATGTTTTTGTGAGCCCTGATATAAAGCGTGTACAAATTGTAACTTGTATCAGCAAATTGTACAATTAACAACCAAAAATGAGATTTCACTAATTGTGACAAAGATAAGACAATGATTTCGTGCTTTAGTGAGACTCCAGGAAACAAATGATAAATTTCGGGATCCCTGAAAATTATGAAATAACATAATAAGTCATAAATATTCCCAAATTTTACTTAAATATTTTATATCCATTTCAAGATAAAATCACAAATTTTAAGTCTGTTTTACCCCTATGTTCGTAAAATATTCAAAATTAATCTTTGTTTCCAACATTGAAAGGTGAAACAATAATCTTAAATTCATAAGCACGTTTGTTATTAGTGCTTTGTTGCGTATTTTTTTTTTTTTTTCAATGCATCTTTTGCACAGCATACATCGTACAATCTGTGTCTCAAATAAATCTTCATTGTGTATTGAACTTTTCATGCAATGAATGAAGCCTGAATGAAACTAATATATATTATAATAATATACTAATTAAATAGCATAAATCTCGGTGAATGCTTTTATCTCGGAAACTTCTCGTTGGAGTAAATCCTCTAAAAATCCCTGGAAAAAGGGCTCTGGGAGAAACACACTAGTTGAAACATTATATGACCAATTTTTGAATAGTTAATAAAAATATTCAAATTAACAAGACCTGTGGCACATTTTAAAGTTCATATGTAAATAATAATATTGCTTTCAAAATAAAGATAAGTTTATCTGTATACATATTTGACGGAAAAACAGTCAATTCTTATCTAAAAAATAACATTGTAATTTTGTATATAGCATCGAGCGTTGATATAGGGCACATTGTAATTTATTGATCCCTGATGTATATCATATTCATATTTTTGATCGAAGAAATAACAATGTAGTCGTATTAATTAAATTTCGTTAGCTATTTACATCGAGTGTGTGTAGATAAGGCTCATCAGTCATACTTATGTCATAATAGGGTATTATTGTTATTTTTTTCATTTTTGAAGAGATAAAAATGGTGAATTTACTGTATTTCTTGTGAAAATATCTTCTATATTATTGATCAAAATGAAATCGAAGCATCAATTAATATTTTTAATCAAAGTAGCTGGTCTTATACATATTTAAATAAGGCATTGTAATGCAAATAAATTGCAACTTGTTCTTAAAATCTGCCAGTACAAGTTACAACTCGTACAAAATCGCGACTTGTACACACAGTATATTTAATCAAGTATATTTTACTATAATTGACAAGATAATGGAACTGTCATGTGATAATGTTAACTATCAAAGCAATTGCGACTGAGGTTTGACCCATAAAAATTAGATAATTAACTTTAATGAGGCTACATCAAATATTTTTATAGTTCCATTTCCTTTCATTTATCACAAAAAAAAGTCTTTGTGGAATTTTATACAATATATATTATATTGTGTGTATTTCAAATCATTCCATTGGAGACAAAAGTGCTTGCCTCATTATTAATATTCAAATGAGCACGCAATGTGATATAGCTTTGTTTCACGGATCCTTCAAAAAGAATTCTTTGTTCCACTTTTGCAGAAGCTTAAAGTGTCTATTGATTTAATCCGTGAAATAAGTAGTTCATATTAATAATTATGCATGCAAAAAAAAAAAAATAATAATAGCAACATGTTTGAACTATGATCTTTTCTTGCTTCTTACATGTACAATGCAATTTTTATTTGTCTGTAAATAATAACTCTCAAAATATGTTTATGTTCTATTGATGCAAAATTCAATGATGTAATTTATAATTAATTAATTTATTCAAATATACAGGGTTACATATAAAATATATTTATTGTTTTTTAAAGTTTAAATTAATAGCTTGTTTATGAAATTTTCTTAATGTCATTGATACAACTATATTTTGTAGGTTCTTAGCTCTAAGATGATTGGAGTAAAGATGCACAAACATCAAAGATATTGGATCAAATCAACTATTTGTTGTCCTTATTGTGCTTTCATCAACATCTTTACTCCAATTGGAGTATGTGATGTATCATTTGACAGCTGAGAGCCTATGACATTCAGTAGTATCAACTTCTTTTCATGAATAAGCGTTTAATTTATTTTATAAAAATTGTCAATAAATATTTGCCACCCTGTATTTATGCATGCTGAACGTAAAATTAATTTAATGATATTTTATTAATACAATGTACATTTTTAGAGAATTTAAAATCACACACTCACTGGCAAATACCCCGTAGTTTTTTTTTCAAACGTTGTTGTATCGACAAAGTCTAGTGAAGTTTTAGGCATTATGTTGACAGTTACTCCAGATATTAAGAAGATTGAGCTAAGCTTTCCATTAATTGAAACAAAATTGTAAAGTTCATTGTTCTCGCTCTTCTCAAACTATCCAAAGGATTCTATTGACAGAGGGTATTTGTGTTTGGAGATTTTGATGTGATTATATCCAACCAAGTTTGATTAAAATGACGTCATATATTGATGGCCACATTATAATGCGACTTTTCCTTGTTATTCTTTTTCAAAATTTGATTAGCCCATGAATTAGTGGTTGGTCCTATTGTACAAGGGTGATGACAATTATAAGTAAAACAATATGCCCGAAACTCATACCTAGTATATCACAGTTCCATAACTCCAATATAGAATACGTATTAAATAATTATATGTTCTTGTTTTTTCATATTTGATTACATACCTATATTTTATTATTTATGTCATTTTTAATATTGATATATGTTTTTTATTTAAAAATATACCTTATTGTAAACGGAACAGAGTAGGCCTCCTATTTGTACAGCTGTCAAAATAGAAGCCTGTATTATTATATAATTCTAGGTACTAACATTCTGTGTGTATTATATATAAGCCGTAAAAATAACATTTGTACAAAGCCTTCAATAGCCTTCTTTTCATCAAAAGTATGTTGCTGCTGTAAATAGACATACAACTTATTTTATTTGTTCAAACATGAAATAATTTTAAGCAAGTAAAAAATCAAACAAAGAATAGAAACAGTTATATTAAATTGGCTTTGAACAAAATTATTCCAAAGAGTGGAGATTTTTTCCTGAATGTGTCAACAAATTGTAATGAATTGTTAAGGAGTTATTTTTTTGGGCCACAATTAGTGTTTCCTATAATATTATAATTCTTCCAAAAATATTCAATATACTAAATGAATTTTAAAATCTAGGACAAATTTAACTTGGGGTTGGTTGGACTCCCTACCTTATTTTTTAACCATGATAATTTTACGTTTTTAATAATAGAAGTCTAAGAAAATATGTAAAATAATATAAAAGATTGTTAAAATGGTATCAAAACATTATTGTGAAATGAGAAATTGAGGTAAGTGCATAATCTTTCGAAAGTATTAATATACTTTCGGCAAAATATGGCTAAATATAAGAAAAGATAACATTGATAGATATGAGTATACAACTTTAGTACTGCAGTCCGCGCCACCTAGATGTTTCTCTTGACCTTAATTATTCTCGGCAATCTTGATACTTAGATAATAAAATATGAAAAAAGTGTTTTTCAAAAATGATTCTATTTTAGCTTAATGTCTTTTTTGGCATTTTTTGGTGCGTTTTATCTATACTTTTCGTCCAAAAACTACGCAAAATCAACAAAAAAGGCATTTTGGAAAAACTTTAAAGCCAATGAGGCAGGTTATAAGACATACTTAGATCCCTAAAAAAAATGATTTTTGAACTTCTCACATCTTAAATCATGGGGGAAAATGCGAAAACATCAAAATTCAAAAAGTATATTTTTGATTAGGTCTAATGTACATTCAAATATTTTTTATAAATAAGATATTAGTAAAATGTAAAGTCGTTTGAAAATAGAAAGAATACAAAGAAAAGATATGTTAACATTTTTAGTAGCACTGTTAGTGACCAAATTTATAGCATTTTAGACGAAAAACATTGTGTTGATGAAGAAAAAATTGTCAATTTAGTATATAGTTCTGATACTTAAGTTATAGATGATGGAGAGGTTACTCCAGAATATAATGGACAATATGCTTCGTTGACTCCTCAAGCAAACATTCACGTTCTTATTATAATACTTCGAAATTTTCACTTTGATGATAATCTCAAAAATGATAAACCACGAAAAGTTGACAAAATTTTTGTACTACAATTGTAAAACTCAAAACAAAGGCATGGGGGAGTCGATCTAATGTATAAAAGAACTACTTAATACGAAAAAAATTCAGTTATCAACACAATTTTATCTAAGAATCTTCTTCGATCTTCTAGATATAGTTTGTACAATTTTTTATATTTTATTAGAAAGTTTATTAGAAAGAATCTATAAAGCATATTTTTCAACTTTGATGGCACCATCTTGTTTTGTAATTGTTTGGCAGTCATCAATAGTGAACGTTGTCAGTGAATTTGTTAAAATAGAGAAAATTGGTCATCTTTATGTAATACATTACTTTTATTTGAAAGGCCTCGCCAATATAGCAAAAAATGAACTGGATTCTACTCTGGGTGAGTCTGCTCATTCGTTTTCAAAATAAAATCCACAAAGAGTCATTGGCGGGTCGTCGACTGGAAGTGCACAAGCTAACAGACATTGCAAGCATTTCAAAAAGTGCAAAAGATTACATATTACATGAAAATGTGAAAACCTTTTGTAAAGTGGGTGCCGCCCTTGCTCACACGTGAGGAACAAACGACCCGTAAAAAAGTTTCAATGGAGTGTTTAGCAAAGTTTCATAGCAACTAAGCATAATTTTTGATTTTTTTATCTAGTGAATAAAGCTAAGGAAAAATTAATCTTTTTTTCACAATAATTCTTGTATTTTTTTGGAATCGCCGTCGTAGATATACCTGAATTAATCTTATTTTTATTGAGTAAAAACCAACATAACATTTATACCGTCAATTTGTTTATTTTAAGCTTAACAAATCCTCAATAAAAATAGTCACTTAGTTACATTTTTTTTTTCCAACTACACATAAATGATTTAAAATATTTTTGGATAATTAATTTAGAAAAATGGACATTATGATATCACTATTTACAATTTAATTATCCTTTGTACCCAACATATTGTACATTAAATGAAAGAAATAACATTACAGGTCAGATTTTCAACATTTATTTGAAGACAATATTTATTTTGTGTATGGATATAATAATATAGAAACTGGGTCATTCATTTGATCGAACAATCCACTAATTATTTTTTAAAAGTTACTAATATGTCCTGTAGTTATAAAGCTAGCATATATTTCATTACATTATCCAAGTTGAAAGTGAAAGCATTGTAAATTTAGTTATCGTCAATGGTTTAAAAAACGTGTAAGTTTGTAGCTAGGGGAAGATTGGGGCAAGTTTGCGGACTTTTGGACATTTTATTGAACTTTATTCATATCATACATGTAGATATATATCCAACATAAAATAATTTAATATAAATTGCTAAGAAGAATTGACTTACATTAATATGAACAAGAATTTAACCTTAAAATGCGACCTTCTGGCCAAGACCCACACCTAAAAACAATCCAACATTTAAATTGGACGAGCACAAAATTATATAAAACAATCACACACTTACTAAATATTTTGAAACATAGTAATAAATTCATTGGTTCCCTCAATGAAAGTGTTCATACATACGAATAATTATTTTTAAGCTAGTCATGTATCTAGCTGAATCCGATAGTTTGTATATGACAATGACAATAGAATGATTCTAGAAATCGCAATCCAACCTTGGTAATTTTGAAGAAATAGCACCGTAGATATCTGCAGAGGACACATTTATTGCTCTCAATTTTTCTCTATGAATTGCCTTAAAACATTTCAATTCATTGGCAATGATAAATTTGGTGCTCAAAATAGAGAAATTTATTGCTTGTTCAGATCTTTTTCGCCTTTGCTTTGAAGGCAAGCATAATAAAAAACAAGAAAAGAGTAAGTATACTTGTAAATCTTATGTATTTTTTATGATGGGAGTTTTTTTTTATGTTCCTCTAATTGGTTAGATGGAGTTGCACTGATTAATTATAAGTAAACATTATAGTATTACATTTATTCCATCTGGGAGTTTTTTGTTGTTACCGAACTGAACAATGTTTTTTTATTATCTCAAGCTGTTATAATTGTTCTTTTATTCTTGAGGTGAGAAAATCTAGTGTAAGCACGTCTAAGTGTGTTCATTAAAAATAGAGAGTAACTCTTATTATATTATTAAAGCAATTTTGTCTGTTTATTGACACCTAATAACTCCGGATATTGTTGAGTACTACCACTAGTATTAAATATTTACAGGTAAAATTCAAACAAAAATTCAAATTTTGCCATTGAGAAGCAAATAATACACAGAACATACTTAAACAACAGACTAATCACTTTGGTGCGAAAATTCGCAAAAATGTATGAGCCAGTCGTTATGAAAGTTAACTACAACAAACAAAAAAACGAATTCAGTTGCTGTGTAAAAGATGTATTGCGTGTAAATGAAATTTTTGAACCTTGATGTGTATTTTATAAAAGTAAAAAAGATAAATCGATTTGTCTCCTTTTTTTTCCACTGGTTAGTTTTATGTAGTAGAACATTGTATGTATATAATACAATGTCATTCCTGTCAACCTCTTAATAGAACAATTACGTATATTCGTGGAAAAAATTAAATATTTGTAGGGGACGACGGAGACTGTTGGAATGTTTAAAAAATATCAACTTTTATTTATAGGAGAAAAGAATTAATCTCAAATTCTTTTGGAGTTATTAAAAAAACTAAATTATATTTTTGGATAAAACAATAACTAACGTTTCATGAGGTTTAACCCCTTAATGACGATGTATCACAAGTCTGACATCGTGTTAAATTGCATCGAAGTTTTACTTAATTTATTCTGTGTAAGTTTTTAAAATTTTAGTAGTACTTTACAATGTATTCAAGTAGGCCTTTGCTCCTATTTTCAGCAAAATCTATTTTTGGTTTGGCCAAGATTCCTGGACACTGTATTAAGACTGTAAAATTTTAAGAATGAGTTTCATGTTGATTTTATGAGTATGAGGATACTAATATATTGGTATTATATAAGCACTCTTCTTTCATGCGATCAGGTAGAAGTTCCTTTATTTTGGGTCATACGCCGAACTCGCAGTATTGCAGCCGCTTCTCTGAACATCAAGGAAGCCAACTAAGATTCCAAAATACACACTGGTTCTCAGTTGTACAGGTGAAGTACTGCACCAAAACAGAGTTTAAACTCTACCACAACTGCGTTTCTATGCACCAAGTAACTCTTCTAATATACTATAATACACCTTTGCACATGGGTTGAGCAGATTAACTCCTAGGTCCGAGACAAGTTTGATTTCCCTAAGAATCAAGGAGCCCAAAAAACACCCCGGTTGTCAGGTTGTACAGTTCAAGTGCTGGGCAAGGTATAGTTTAAGCTCTACCGTCACTGCGTTTCTATGCACCAAGGAACCCTTTTAATATTTTATAATGCACTCCAGCCCGCGGTCTGTACAGATGAAATGCTGGACCTGAGGCAAGTTAAATTTATCGGCCGCCCCTTCTTGACCATTAATTGAACTTCTATATATCCTAAAAAAAACTCTGGCTCTCAGGTTATGTAGGTGAAGTACTGGGCCTCAAGGCAGTTTAAACTGCACTACCGCCGCAAATCTAAGCACCAAGAACCCTTTCTAATATTCTAGAACTTGATAGATTTTTAATTCTGCATCTTTTCATGTATCTTTAACTTTTACCCGAGTTTGTTTGATTATTGTTTAAAAAAACAAAAAAAAAACTCCTGAGTAATTAATTTTCTTCTCAGCTCAAGAGAAACATAAATCAAGAGTCATTACGGAACTTAATTTAAAAACATTGACATTTATTTTAGCATTTTTTTCCTTTTTTTTAGCAAAGAAAGGAATATATTTTATTTTTATCGAGACTTAAACACGCTTTATAATGATCAATTATTTTGTATTTATTAGTCTACCTCAATAAATAATTGTAGGCTCCAGACACTTATTTTTTTCTCTGCATACATATTAATATAGAAGACATTACAGTTTAATAGAGCTTACTTATGTTTGTTTAAAAATGTATATATAAATACGCTTGCCAATTAAAGATCGTATAGGTAGAATGTTGAATTAAATAACTATAATGATGTTAGGGGAGTGATTAAGAAAATAATTTAATCAAATTTTATGTCTTAATGCTTTATACAATGTATTTAAATATTTGTTAAAGTGTAGCGGATACAAAATATCAAGATATAATTATTATAGCACCAACGAAGTTCAAATAGAATTAATTCCTTTATACGGTATAACTTCACCAACACAAAAATATACAGTGTATTTTGTTGTCAACAATCGAAGTTTATTCTTTTTTTATCCTAGTCATTGTTCTGAACGTTGATTACTAGAATAAAAAAATGGACTCCTTAAGTAGTGAACAATTCCCAATAATGATTGAATAATAATCTCATGGTTGGGAAGAATTGGCTAACTACCAACTAATTTTGAGTCCTTTTTTTTTTCTTTTCACAGGAATAGTTCTTTGATACAATAAAAGTAACAAAGTGTTGAAGAATAGTTCGTGTAAAGAGGGCTAATATGATGGGTTGTTACTTAGAAATGCACGAATAGCTATAATTAATTTATTACTGACTTTAAAGATTTAAATAAATTATTTTTTCTTAATATAATCTCAATCTCTATCCAGAATTAAAATCCAATTATATTCCAAACGACTAAGCCCTCATCGAAGGAGTGTAGAGTCATACACTCTTCTCATACGTCTTTCACCTTCACTGAGTGCCAAAAATACATTTTTTGCCAATACTTCTACAATAAGAAATGTCCATAGTTGACATTGAAAAATCAATCGTTTAAATCCTATTTTTTCATTTCATTAGATAAATCTTTCTTGAATTTTACTGTTTTACGTGAAAAATCCAGGATTTAGAAGAAACTAAGTCATTTTTCTTGTATATTCTTCACGAGTGTTACCATGACTTCCATAAAATTGTCAACAAAATGAGTGTAAACTAATCCCAAATGAAGTTCCATGTTCAAAATTTCTCATATATACCTTTACGTTGATGTGTTGAATCATCTCTGACCAAAACAAATGTGACAATTCGTCTCAATTGCCAATTAAAAAAAATATATTATTCCCATACGCCTTACTTACTTTACCTCACAGATTCGTGATCAATACGTCAAGTACTATTAGAGTTGAAAATGGGATTCAAATGATTTTTTTGTTACTTGTGTAATAAATGGGATCAAAGTAAGTTTCCGGGTCAAGGGAGTAACAAATTGAGGTGAGGATAACTTACCGTTTAAAAAAAAATGAGATAGGTGTGTAATTATTATAAAGTATACACATCCCAAGTATAGATTGGTGATTATTACAATTTTGTTGATATTTGATATACAAAACATATAAATTTACTAACAGTTATGGACAAAAATCTAAATCTACCTGCATTTTCTAACTACCTAGTCCCAACCTTATACCATCTACGAGAAGACTACCCAACTGGAGGTAAAAGTCCAAATTGTCATCTTTTGATTGTTGTTGTTGGATTGAAAGATGAAGTAATACACAGAACAGACTCTCTCAAAATTAAGGCAGCATACACCGAGCTCCCTACCGCTTGTTATACACCATTTTTAGTGAGTAATTGATTATACTGTGTAACAATGGTAAGAAACTAGTTGACACAACTAATAACAGAGTGAAAAAAAAATGACTAAAAGTCCACTTTTATTATTTTCCTGACATTAAAACAGCGCAGCTGTCTATTTTTAAAAATTTTAAATGTGCTTTTAATTGGTTAGATGGAGTTGCACTGATTAAGTATATGTAAACATCATTTTTACTTATTGAATGAGTGAGTCTTGTCTTCTAATATTGTTTTTTCTCTAGTTGGACCCAAGGTGGAAAATATATATTTAAATAGAATGGATCTTCTGGTAGCGGATTTCTTGAGCTATGCAAACATTGAAACTTGTATAAATATACATATACTCATAATATTTGAATACTCCTTCTCTAAAAGTGCTAAATTATGAAAAAAATACTCTCTTCATGGAACATCCTCTCTTTCTTGACCAACTAAAAGCTCTTATTCTATTAATAGAATAGTAATTTAATGAAAGAGCAAATTAAATTAGAACAAAATTGTTATGATTGTCTTAAGGAATTAAAATAACTTTTTTTTCCATTAAATATAACATAAATAGATTGACCAACAAATTTGCTTAACTCTTCTAGACATAGAGTACATGATTGTTTAAATCTAATTTCCACTTTTAATTCATAAATATTTTAACTAAAAAACAGGCTTTAGTTGGTCAAAAAAGAGGGAGGGGAAAAAGTGTTCGTGTTCCGTGTATAGAGTATATCTTGAATTTTGCCCCGTCATAATTTCTTCAAATCCACTCAATTATTCGAGTTAAGTTTACTTATATGTAATGACGCGACAAATATATATTATCCCATTTAAAAAAATTAACTAGTAGGGTTTTTCTCTCCATATCCTGTTTTTCCCGGGTTTGTCACATGAAACTCTCTGAAAATAATTATTTACCCAGGAAATCAAACATATTCTATTTTGTAATATATGTTTAATTTAATCAAATATCATCCACCAAACGTTATTTTTGGTAGTGGTCGGATTACATAATTAAAAAAAGCTGGACCTTCAGGTTCTAATAAATGGTCCTACGTGATTTCATTCCTAATAAATTCATTCCCAGTCTTTTCATTCCCTGTAAAATTCATCCCAGACATTTCATTCCCACTTTGAAGGGGGATATTTAGGCTTCATGTTTATAACCCACATAATTGTTTCTTTGCAGGGCTGTAGAGGGAGGGCTGGGCAGTTGGTACTGGAGATGAGTCACCGATGACTAGTGACGGATGGGTGACGAATAGGAATGATTTATGGTGCCTATACCTTGGGAAATAGAAAAAAAAAGAAGAGTAATTACGGGATTTACTTATATTTTTCAAGGTATAAATATTATCCAAGGATCGTGATTTCATTCTTAGTCACTATTTAGATTGATCATGACGTCATTTCTAATCTATAAACACCATAAATCATGCGTAGCTGTCTCCCATGCAGTGCCGACTCCCCACTCCCAGGCCTCCCTCTGTAGCCCTACAAAAAATTTACTGAGTATTCTATGATACTATCTATCGTATGACGTTACTAAATATCCCTTTTCAAAGTGGGAATGAAATGTCCGGAATGAATTTTTCAGGGAATGAATTTATTGGGAATCCAATTACCGGTAACTCTACAAAACAAACGTAGCACTATTAGTTAAAATTAACAATATCAGAAAGTCGAAGGAATAGCTGAACATTTATAATCTCTTTTTAAAATATAAAAAATAATACTTAAATTTCTGTGACCGATAATTGGATTCCTAGTAAATTCATTCCCTGTCTTTTCATTCTTAGTAACTTAATTCCCCGTAAATTTTTATTCTCTACACAATTAATTCTCATTTTGAAATGGGATATTTAGTGACATCATACGGCTTATGTTTTTGAAAAGGTTATTAGTTTTGTGTACTATTGTAGAGGGAGAATTTGGTAGTCGGCAGAAGAGATGACTAGTGATGGATAGGAAACGGATATGAATTATTTGTGGTGTTTGTTGATTAGAAATGACGTCCTTATAAATCTTAAATAATGAGTTAGAATGGAATCCCCGGATATTAGTGGTAGCTTAAAAGATAGAAATACATCCCTTCATTGTCTTTCTCCTGCTATCGACCATGACTACTCCTTCAAATCAATAATAAGCCCTTTTTCTCTTTCTTTTCTCCCATTACAGTTTAAATCCACGTATGTGATAGGCAAGTTCCTTTCGGTCCCTCCCTGTCCAGCGTTATACAAAACTAACCAGCAAGGTTAAAAACTTATAATTGCGACATTAAATCATATCCCTCTTCAAAATGAAAAATGTATGTTCAGGATTAACATTGCAGGAATTAAAATTCACGAGGAATGAACAGACAGGGAATAAATATACTAGGAATGTATGTAGTTACCGTTAACCTTAAATTTCATTGTGTTTATTAGTGGCGTCGTTAGCCCCTGAAAATTCTGAAGGCTCCAAAAAATTTTATCATATCTTATATATATTTATAATTATGTTTTTGGTGTTTCCACAAATTGAATCCAAAATGATCAAATAAATCAGTCTAAAATTTAGCAAGTAAACGTATAAAATAACCAAACATGTTCATAGGATATTTTTGGTGACACCCAGGTCAAAAAAGACTATTTTTTATCGGAAAAAAACAACTTTTATCATCATTCTTTGTTTCTATTTTTCTCAACGGTGTTGATTATTTTTGGGACCCCCCCTAACGATAAAAGTAAGCAACAAACATGGTATTTATTATTTACTTAAGGGATCCCAAAATTTACCGGGGTAGTACTCAAGATAATTTCCACGGAAATTAGCAGCCTTATCACTTAGTTATATAGATATTGGAACTAATTTTTATATTTCGGCCTCAAAAAAGAAAAAAATTAGAAACAATAAATGTGCTTCGAAGCATTCAAGTAATTTTTTCCACTCTTCTTCTTCTCATCGTTGGCTTCTTCACATTATTATATATATATTATATTTCTGCTTCATCATCTTGTCAAATATTTAATCAAGCAATGCGCATGCCTCCATCTCATAACGACTGTTGTTTTCATTATCAGACAAACAGGGCTTGTTGTGTTTGTACATAATAGTAGTTATAAAAACCCATCAGTATTCATTGAGTCAGTCATAATTCATATAATATATAGACTTATTTAATATGTAGAGTGTGTTAGGTAAAAATGTTGTATGTATGACGTATTGGAGGTACTTACAAATTTAGTTTTAGCTGAAACGGAACTTTTAACAAAAAAAATTACACTCTGACTTCATCATGGTCAACAACCGTGATTTCAATATATCAATTGAAATTGATAATTTTTTTATCCAAATATATATTTTAAATATTAAACAAAAAAATATTACTTTTAATTCAATATACCCCCATCGGCCTTACGAACAGTCTTCAACTTCTTCTGATATAGGTTTCATGCATCATTGCTTTGTTGTTGTTTTTTCTTCGGAGGTACACCAATGTGATTTTGGTAGATAAATACTTATGAATTGGTTGATTGTAAATTCATCATCTATAGCCAGACTGGGTAAACTAAAACTTGTGGACAGTACTTGCACGGCAAAAACTTTTGAGTGCCCCGCCACAAAGTTTTTATGAAGTGTTATAAATATAGTTTAGCTGATGTTTTTTATATTTATTAGCTTTAACTTTTATATATTCATCAATAAAACAAATGAAAATCTTTATTGTATCTCTCTACATTTCCTTCTCCTTAAAGAGAAAGAAAAAAGTCCTAAAATTAGTTGTTTTTTAAGCCAATTATCTCCAACTGAAGGTGAATGGTAAGCTATAACAAAAAATAGTTTTGTAACTAAGTTGATATGTTCCTTTTTTAAAGTGCTACATCAATTTATCTGTTTTAAATTACGAAATTGCCTTATTTAAAGTATCAATAATTAAGTTTGAAAATCAAAGTAATATACAGAGTTCTTAGAAATACAAATAATTGATCCATTGGTCTGTTATAAATTAACTTGTTCATATTTGTAATGACCATCAGATGTGAGGATTCACCGAAAGAAAGAGAATAAATAATCTTACCTTCATATCTTGTGGATATCAAATATTGACATCATTTCTGTAAAACCATTTGGAGAAAGTGTTTCATAAATTCAGTTTTTTGTTGGAAGGGAAGATGAATATCCAAAGGAAGTGTTTTTTTATATTTGTTTTGGTGATTTGAGTCGTCTTCCTCTTCCCACGCAGAGCGTACCACTATTAATTAGCATGACCAATTCTTCAATTATTGTACGAGTACTTAAGTATATAAAAATGGTAGGTATGCTGCTCGGAATCTAAAATATTCCATTAGAGGTTTTTAATTATAGTCACAATGTAATATGTATTTCCCTTGCAGTTTTCAAATGATATTACTCAGAAATAATAAAAAATAAAAAAAATATATCACTTGGCTACTAACGGAGAAATCGTAACTTTTCCTAAAGCAGTTGTTGATTGTTTTTGCCTCTCAATAATATAATTTTAAACATTAGTAATTAATTTGTAACATAGACGGCTCTGTCTCAAGAATTTACAAAGCTTCTTCTATGTATGTGAGTAACATTCTTGCAAATGGTTATTGTTTTTATTTTGATAAAAAATATGTTATTACTTGTTGGACTAACAAACTACTCATTTTATTTATGTATATGTAATTACTTGATAAGCAGGCAAGGAGCAATATAGACTATAATGATTTATGTCAGCAGAAATTTCCTTTCTTATAGTTGCCATATTTGTGTGATTATCAATCTGATAAATTTCTAGATCCTTTTTGAGTATACAACTTAAAAAAGTAAATGTGTATAACCTACAAGTAGCCTCGTGTTTTTATTAATTATATATCCATATGGTCCATTAAAATCTGCACACTTTGAATTTCAAACTTCAAGAAGATATTAATTAACAATAGAATTTCAACAAAATTAATACTATGATTAAATGTGTGTCTTTGCTCTCTTAATCATTAATGTATTCGCCTTTAGCGGCAATGATGGCTTCCGGACTGTGACCTGCTGCAGATGTAGTCCTCTGTCATGGCGTCCCAGTGGGGGCTGACAGTGGCTTTGAGGTACTGGGTTTTTGGATGACGGACACAATAGGCCTTCCAATCGAAATGTAATCAAAAGGTGTAGTCGAGGGTGTTGGCTGTAGGGGGGGGGCAAAAGTGTCAAAAAGAGTTAAGAAAACCCATTCAAAAGAGTCTCGCAACGGAGGAGATGGGGTTCATTCATTGTGTCAAAAGTGGCCTGCCTCTTTACCTTCATAAGGCTATTTCCACCAACGTTTTTTATAGCTCTCTGGACAGACTGGTGTGAAACCCCGATACCTCTTGTATGAAGCCTCATGAGGGTTTTAGCCTGGGCTGTTTTCTTTAACTACTCCGAGTCCAGTTTGGTCTTTTTGACAGAGTTCTTCCTCCTCTCCGACGTTTCGGACTTGTTGACGGCGTAGACCGTGGGTTTCTAGACGCCCAACTGCTTGGAGTGTGCGCTTGGAAATTTGTGGAACACATTCAAGTGTCATTTTCTCGACTTATACGTTAGCTTGAGAGCTCTTTTTTTTTTGTAACTAATTATTTATGATTTAATATACCGAAATATGAATTAATTTTCATAACTTAACCCTTATTAATTATTGCATAAGTAAGTGTTCAGATTTCAATTGACCCCCGACAATAACATTTAAACGTACTGGCAAGTATTTAGCAATATAGTTTATGTAAAGTGTACTAGGTAAAATTGTAGACTTTTTTTTCACTTTTCATTAGGTTTTTTATATTGTCTTATAATAAAATTAAGGGTTTTATATTTCTATCAGCATTAGTGGAAAGATCAAGTTTAATTAAATCTTAAGGAGAGCTATACATGCGTATAATTTTCATAATTAACATGGAATATTAAAAATCAAAATCTTTTTTCATTAAATCTTTTTCCTCAAGAGCGATCATTTTTCTTTGTCAAAGTAAAATAAATCCTTTATTTATAGGAGGCTACATCCCCTTCAGCCCAATTCCTGCGAACGCCTACGGTTATGATGATAACATATCACATATAGTAGGGAGGGGTGTTATAGTCAAATTTAATTTTTAATATTCTAAGCACTCTAGAAAAAATAGTTTTGAATTTCCACCTATCTATTGCATCACAATGAATCAATTCATTTGAATTTGAACATAATTTTGTGTGGGGTTTAGCCTTGTCCTGTGATTATGTACTTTTATATTTGATCACTTTACTCAAAATGTGTACGTGACACAAAATGTCTTGCTTGTATTGTCATTTAAGCGAGTCGATTTTCTCTAATTCATTTAATAGTAACATTTATTGATAGACGTCTATTTATCATAAGCTTTCCTAAGATTAGCAACATACATAAATGTTTGATACAATAAATTAATACTTACATGATTGAACTTTATCTTGATTTAAAAATAATAAATCTTAGAGATTTCTTAGATTTTTCCAAGACAATCAGCCTTTCAATTAATTCAAACAGAGTTGTAAAAAAACACTGCTCTAACCAAACTAAACGAATGATTCTATCGACAGATGACAGATATTTTGATGTCATCAGAAGATTAATGAAATCTAACCAGAAGAAGTTCATAAATGTATTAAATGATTTCTTAGACAAAGTAACGGAAGCATCATTAAATACAATATCTAAAGACCTTGATATTGATGTCATAGAAAGTTGAAACTATCATGAAATGGCAATTTTTGTTGAATACAATCTTTCTTCTGGGCATTGAAAGTTAAATATAAATCACTTGTTACCAATAAATCATTTTACATCATGCTGCAACTTATAAATTTTATAAAATTGTTAATATTCAGCTATTTACTTCTAATAATAAATAAGTCAGAATTAATTGTTTTATACTATGGAAGTGTGTTTTTGACCACATATTTATGTAGACCTTCACTAATAATTGATCCGAATGCCAGTTGGGAAATGAATATATAAATACCTATTCCTGTAATGTTTCGATCTAGGAATCCTAGACCATTATGATTTATGTTGGACCAAACTAATTTGGTCCTTTAAAAAGTTCAAATTAGACCTGTTCATAGAAAAATTAGTCTAGATCGGTACAAATGTAAAATTCGGTTAATATGAGGGCATAGGAAAATTAAGGTTAAGATCGGTTCCAAGGAATAATTTGATCTAGTTCGGTCCCAGAAATAGGTCTTATTTTCAATTCGGTAGAAACCGCTTTTACATAAAAAAAATATATGACGTCATAGGTTTATTCGAATTTTGAGGAGGTATTTTCATCCCGTCGTCCCCCTGAAATACGGATCTCCAAATTTGAGCAAAGTTTGAGTTGAGAGATCAAGTTATAAGTAAATTTCTTTGATCCCTTTTATTTTCCTTCGATTCTAGCTCTTGGCGAAAACAAAATTCCACTTAATCCAGTTTTTATTTATTTTGACAATAATTCTTCGAAAAATACAAATACAATTCAGATTCAATTTTTAAGAAAAATCAACCCAACATGCTTTTGTGTTGACTGACAAATTATATTTATTAAAAATTTAATACATTTGTATTTACAAAACATATTAAAAAAAATGAAATTATTGTTATTTTTCATGGTATAATACATAGTTCTCATATTGGAAAACATTAACTTTTGTATAAAAGTAATAGATATTATTTGTGCCAAACGCATTTACATTATAAAAACGATAATTTGAAAAATGGGGCCCATTTATATGATTAATTGCAATAGTTTGAATGTTTGAAACGTATAAATAATTAATAAGTTATAAAACTAATGTGTTTTCTTTCTTGTTTTGCATCGTTAAAACCTCTCATTGGATGAATAATTTTTTTTGTTGGAACTTGTGATACTTAAACTTACCAACAGTATAGTACAGACAAGGAAAAAAATAGGATCAAGTGTTTAGATCATATTTATAAGTGTCCAATACAATAAGCCAAATTTATTTTCTCCGAAAAATACCAAAAAACTTGATTATGATTTATGAAATATGTATTACTAAGCATTTATGAAAAAGAAACACATATATGTAGTAATTTGTATTTTCTTCGTTTATTCTGATTTTGGTTTCCTAATGCCGGTTTTACCACCTCAACTTAAAGTTTACATCACAAACATTTAAAGAGTCTTAAAATTAAGCTTGGCATAAATTTAAGTCCCGTTGGTCAGTCATTCCTTTCTTTTCAAAAAATAATTACATAATTCATATTTTTTATACTGCTATTGATAATGATGTAAATTGTCTGTATTTTTTAGCTGGTCCATTTTTTTTTTTTTTTGGTCTCGTAATTTGAAGAATGAACTTTTTTTCCCTTAGCTCTTGTCATTATTACTTAATTCCTGAGTAGTGAAATTCCTTTCCTACTGCATCCAATTGATTTTCTTATATTCAAAACTTGTTTAAACATTCGTGTGTGCACATAAAAAGGATTTGTACATTGTTATAATTTTAAAAGTGTTTTTTGGACTTAGAGTAGAATTTTAGGATCGACTTTTGAGTAATTCTTGCCAATGTCTTTATTTATTTCCTTCTTCCACATCACACCGGATTATTATTTATCTAATCAAACATCATGACAGCTAAACTTCTCTTATGCAAAACATTATTCATTTTTGATTTTCGGTTTTTTTTTTTTTAAATTCCCAAAATACACACCATTTTCATCAGTAGCCATTGAATTTAACGTTTAACCAAACTTTTGTATTCTGTACATAATTTTATTTACTTTTGATAATAAAAAGATTGTCTAATGTACCTAATGATTATCTCTATAAGTTAAATATATATTTGATTTAGATTAGAAACCTATATAGTATACCTGTAAATGCCATTAAATTTCATAAAGAGTGGATCCATTGTCGATGCTAGATTATTATTTTGATGAGTTACTTAATAGCATTCATCCATTGAGATAAACCTATTTGAAAACAAAAAAATAATATTTATATTCCTAGAGTATATAATTGGAAGCATCTTTTAATTTATACATTTCTTTATAAAACCCTGGTGTACCGAAATAATAAACAGAAAGATTTAAAAAAAATTAAAAAGTACATATATTTCAGGGAAGAAGGAGTTAAGGAGTAAATGAAAGGACCACCATATAGAAATTCTAATTTTGAAGGAGCCTCATTCAGAAAACCATATTTATAAAAGGTATATAAATTGAAATATTTATTGTGTAAAAAACAAAAATATTAATATTTAATAATTTAAAAAAATCTTTTTTTCACAACGGTAACAACATAAATTTAAAAATGAATTAATTTATTTTAATCAAGTCCTACCCATATATTCTCAATTTTTATCTTTTTCATTTGTATAATAATCCCTAAAAGCGTAAATTTTGATTTTTTAGGTCCTGCAAGAACAGCTTTTTGAATTCCTTAACCCAATCCCACCCCAACGAAAAAAACTTAAATAGTCTGTGAGGAAAGAGCTAATTTTTGACAGAACTGGTGGCTAAATAAATGTGAAATACACAATCTGATCCGCGGGCTGAAAGTCAACTCGTGCATATCACCAGCATCTATGTAAGTCTTTTTATAAAAATATGATATATCTGAATTTTCACATATCATTCTGCTTCCGAAAATCATATTAAATTCAAAATATAGGACTTTTCTGCAGATATGGAACAATAGCAATGAATAATATATATAATTAAAGAAAACTTATATTATGGAATAATGAAATGCCAATTTCCTAGAAATTTCATGTGTGTTTAAAAACCCGAGAGAGAATCCCTGTTAACTACCAACTAATTTGTGACATATTTTCTTTCTCCTTTTAGGGATTGCTCCCTTGATGGTTTATTGAGTATTTAGTTTATTAAAGACTGGCGGTAATACCCGAGATTAACTCGGAATAATTATGTGTCGACTAAAAAAGTAACTTTGCTTTACAAATATAGAAGATAACACTTCCAAAGAAATCCTCAGTGATCCTATCCGTTTTTCATAAGTACACTCACACGGAGCTACTCCATACTTAAATGTTCTCTACTCAGTAGTTAAAGAATAATAATAACATACAAAAATTTATATTTACATATATGATGAGATGAGCCAGAGAGTACTTTAATCTCTAGAGCGCACTGACTGTAACTGACACACACTCTAAACCTCATCTAATGTCACATAATCAAATTTTTTCCTTTTGCTTTTCTATTTTATTGAGCTCATTGTTAAAAATGAGTAGTAATCCGACACACAAATAAACAAACAGATCAACTTGACTTTATTAATATAGATTTGATGTCAATATAATTTATGGGATTATATTATATATTATTAGTTTATGTGGTCCTTAATTAAAGAATAATTAAGGTTTATCATCGTGAATAAGCTGATAGTTGAGTCTAACTGATTATAAATAACTATTTCATTAATAATCCACCATCAATAACTTTTTTGTGTCCTGGTTAAAATGAATACTGTATATATTGTATTTATGTCGGAAGACACAAAAAGGATACTTTTAAATTAAAACCCTGACTTTTGTCGTCAATATGCAAATTGATTTTTTTATTTTTTTAAGCTCATAATAAAGATACAAACTCATTTTCAATGTAAAGAATTCAAATCCATGCATAAAAATCTTTGACATAAACTATTAACAGATATCTTTGATTCATTAAAATGCTTCTATTCTTCTAATTTTAGACGAAAGAGATTAAAATCTGCCTTTATATCAAATAAGAAACACCAATCAAAAATTTAAAAAAACAACATAGACCTTTTTATAAAAGAATAGTAATCCTATTTTTTTGACGTCCTTCTTTGTGCTAAAACTTCAAAGTGTGCCCAAATCAGTTGTAAAATCAGTTCATAATAACGATTTTTAATGGATGACGTAATCTTATATATAATCCAGTGACGTCATCACCAGTCAGGCTTCACCCGTTTTTACAAGTATTATAATTACTTTAACTAAAAATAATGGCAATCCATTCTTGAGGATGAGCGATACATAAAGTTTTACTAGAATAAAGTACTATAAAGGAAAGTACTTACTTCTAGATGGCGCTTACGATCTGAAACTTTCTTAAAGATTGACAACAGGGACAGAACCAATTTTAAGTCACAAAATAACCCTATGTCACCATACTTCTCATATTTTATAATTGAGCTTCCACCTTGACCAATTAAAAAAACAAAACAAAAAATGTTTTTAGCAATAAAAAAGAATATAGTATCACAAAATCAGAAAATTCTTACCAAACAATAATTTAGAGAACATTATTGGGGTAAGGACGGATACAAGTGATACAACCCTACATTCTAGCAATAAAAGCATAAAAACAATTAAATTAATATTCTTTCAAATCTAAACATTTTCTATGCAACATTTTTTGTAAAATAAAATAGAATGCTTTTATGGTTAGTTTAAGTCCTACCATGCTTCGATTATATAATTATATAATATCCTAATAGTAGTTCTCTATGTAAATCTTTATAATGAGCATTGTCATGGAGTAACAACATTTAACAGACATATTTGTAGTATCGTAAAAGTCAGAAATAACATCACATAAATTTTATTTAAGGTCTTAAAACAACGCCATGTATTTGAATTCTACCCTATAAATATCGTTTTTAAGTTTAAAATTGTAATCTTAAGCCTAAATCTTTAAAATCATCTCCATAACTGAACATAAATTTCCTATGAATGTATGATTTATACAAAAATTAATTTATGATGTTTTAAAAAGTATATTTAAAAAAAATAATAAACCTAATCTTTATTAGGCAGTTAAAAAAATTGTATTAATAAATAAACTTTTATATTTGAGAACATATCATATCTTTTACGATGCATTCTAAGACAATTTTTCTAAAAGATACCAAAATGACTAATTTTTAGTGTAGATTAGAATATATATTTTTTAAATGAAGCTTGTTTATCGGCAAAAGCTTTCCAACTATTATTCAGATTCTATCTAATAAACAATAATCAATATTACATATTTGAATGGGGAACAGGAATTTTGTAAAAATAAATTCAAGCCAAAAAATGAATCTATTTTTTAGTGCAGAATCCAAAACTAATATAAGATTTTTTTCAGTGCAGTATTTTTTTTTTGACCTTTAGAAAAAAAAAATTGAATTCCTTTTTTCATTAATATTTTTAATTATATTTATCGAATTACTTTATTTTAGAAACATCCAAAACCTTTTTAATGTCTTTTTTACTAAATTGTGTCTATATTTTCATTTTAAAGTGTTGCTTATATAATAATTTTTCCTCCTATTTTGAAAATGGTTTTAGTTAAAAAAAACAGTCATCATTTTTCTATTTTCCGAAAAAAATAATTATTATTTGATAATATATTTTTAAATTAAATTTATCACTGGTTCTGATCAGTACCCTGAAACTTAAACGCCTTAATCAACTATAAGCTTTACAGAAGAGAAGCTAAGCAACTGACTTGTGCATTATCATCTCAAGTCACGGCCAGATCAACATATTTAATTCATTCGTTAGGGTCTTTTAGGAACTGTGGAAAGCTGGCTAAGAAAGGTGGTAGAATGCCCATTATTTCACTATCATGGGGTTTGAATTAAAACAAATTTTAAAAACAAATTACCATTCTTACAGTTACTCATAAGACAAATAAAAAGCTAACATAACTGAAAAAATGAGTAGTTTCTTTACTTTAGACGATATAATAGAATATAAAAGTATGTTATACCCCGATACATCACACTCACTACCAAAATCAAGTAAACCAAGGAGTATAAAGTAATAAAAATCAAATATACCTATTCTATTGTTGAGCAGAAATTGAATATAAATCTAGATACTCGTACTTGTGATGTCACGGATCGTGGCTTTGAACCAGTTCACAAACAACTAACCGAGAAAAGTGACTTACACACAAATCTTTTTTTACTAAAATACGTCAAAGAACCCGTTTTTGCATGTTAACGGGCTCTAAAACTTTGAATTGGTACTGACCAACCAAGAAGGATGAAGTGTCATCATTAACCTATGTATTGTATAATTCTACAAGAATTACAGGATCAAAAGCAATTAAGACAAAAGTAGTTGCAGGAACGTGGCTTTCTGCCATTCCAGGGAAATAAAAATAAAATTTAATTTCTATAAACTGTACGCAAACTATAAATTACTTAACGGACAAATATTTTTTGACGCCCCTTTGAGAATGCCGGCCTAGGCGACCGCCTAACACGCCTAAAATACTATTCAACAAAATCACATTTTTTTTTGTATTACTAGAATTATGTATAATTATTTTGTTGAGTTTGATTTCTTGATTATAGAAATGGGCTTGTTAAAAAAAAGACCATATATTTATTTGTATGCTTTGTTATTTTTAAGATTCAAAGCTTTTTTTTTAGAGAATAGGCATAAATGACCTGAATATATTTCAAAGTCTAATGTTAAAAGATTCCAAAAGCATTTTTTTAAGTGTCTTTATCATGATTTGAACTCAAGTTATTAATTTTTAAAGATAAAAACCGTGCTTTTTATTAAGAGTCTCATACCTCCCAGAAGAATAAACCCAGAAACCTGAAAAATATCTCTTTTTATAGCAGAAAGTCTAAAATTAAAATTAAAAAAAATAGATATACTTATTCAACAACAATCTATATTGCAGTCCATTTGAGATATGAACATCACAATATTTCTAAAATAAAGCTCCTGTTTGAATTGATCTTATAAGAAAAGGCATTTAATTAGGATGCCATTGTAAGAAAAGTGAAGAGAGAGAGAGAGTGAGTACAGACTACGAAAGCAGTAGAACTTAAAAAGGGTCAAAGTTAATTACTCTTTGAAGGAGGCTTCATGTAAAAAATTCAACTACTCTCATACTATAAGGAATGGAATTCCCACTCAATTACCTTTGTTATCTTGTTTGGATTGAAGAGATGGATCATCCGCACCAGGGATTCCCTGTGAATGTGAATCAACAATATTTATCTCCAGTTTTATATAGGACACGGATCAGAATCGCTAAAATTTAGATGATTATCCGTTATTAGCTGGGAACTGTTAGAATAAAGAATTGCATAGAATCCGGAATGTCAATTTAAGGATCCGTTACATCACTAGTAGGTACTACATATAGCGATGTATATCTCTAGGTTCATCAAAACATAAATCAGAACTGTTAAAATTTAGATGATTATCCGTCATTAGCTGGGAACTGTAAGATTAAAGAATTGCATAGAATTTTAAGGATCCGTTTCATCACTAGTAGGTACTACATTGCATGTATATCTCTAGAAAAACATAAATCAGAACTGTTAAAATTTAGATGATTATCCGTCATTAGCTGGGAACTTAAGATTAAAGGCATAGAATCCGGAACGGCAATTTAAGGATCCGTTTCATCACTAGTAGGTACAACATATAGCATTGTATCTATTATACAATTGGTAAGTAAAAATTTGCATACAAATTTAAATAACATTTTATTTGTACCATCTTGCCAGAAAGAATAATTTGCATATTTTAGAAAAAAAATCTTCAACACGTTCAAAATGAATTTTTTGAAGCATCATCTTATTTTTATTACGTAGCAGCTTTAAGAACATATGAACACACTTTGAATAAGGGTTATGTGTATAATATTTGATACGGACATTTCATTTAATAATTTTTTAGATTTTGGTACCAATAATGGTTTGAATATCCGTATAAGACATTTTTATGAAATTATTCCATTACACGCATAATAACGTTTTTCATGACCAGGTGTCTAAAAGGTGCTTTATGTGCTCTTAAAACTGACAAGGTGAGCGAGAAGGTTGACTTTAGATGTTTCAGTTTGAGCTGGAAAAGGGATCTTTGTTTTTTTACGGTAATTTGAATTTTCTATAAATAAATTAGCCCCTTATTCATTAATATCTAATTAATTCTAAAACGATAAGAAATAGAAGGCACATGAGTAGACATATGAAGAAAATAATGTTTCCAGGAAGATTCAATCCCTCCAAAATCATATCAATCGGCAAACACTTATTTATAATTTTGTTTCAATGCAGTCATCATTCTTTCTAAATTCTTAGAGCTTTTAAAGAATACGGTTTTCAATTATATATGAGTTAAATATTACCTAAATCATAATTTTTAGAGTGACAAACTGCAACTTAATCCACATTTATTTCGTTCTTTAAGCGATTTGGTCAAATGGATTAAATAAAGTCTGTTTTATGATGAAACATGATGTAAATAACAATTATATTGTGTTAAGGCTATATTTATTTTCAAAACTGCAGAAGAACCCTCTTGAGTCGTCAAAGCTTAATACCGATATTCAATTATAGTGAATATTTATCAAAGTCCCAAATATGATAATGAGTTTGGTTTAAGACGCATCTATCCTCGACGGATTTGCGCTTTGGGTCATTAATATTTTTTTCCTATTGTATTAGCTTTCCAAACAAACTAAATAGTAGTTGTAGAGGATATCTTTTTGTTTATAGAACAATAATTAATTAATAACACAAGTTAAGTTCTTCAGATACACTACTAACTTGATAAATACATATTTTACTTGTTTTAAACGGTAGCATATTATTTTTTTTTTTGGTATTTTTTATGTCAAAATAGTACAATATTAGTAAATCTAATTTCCCTATACTAATTTATACTCTTAGAAACATTAGAAATGTTAATTTGGAGAAGTACAACTCATAAACAAAGTGTGATTCCATATTGGGGTTTACTCTATAATACTTTCCTCATAAAGTCCTTGAAATATTGATAGGGAAATGAAATTTTTATGAAGACTCAAGATCATCCCTTTGAGGAAGTGTAAACACCACTAATATTTCAAATTATCATGTTGTGTTTTTCTTGTTTTTAGTTTATTATAGTGTTTTGAAACAAATCTTTATTAATTCAAATGTGCAAAAGTGAATTTGGGATAAAGAAATTAGAAACATGTGATTTTTTTTTTCAATTTATATATAAATAATAAAATACTTTATTAAAATTGATGAATTTGAAATTCAATAAATAGAAAATTTTGTATTGTTTTGGTCACGCAACCTATGTATTAATTCGATATAACAGATTTATTTTATAGTCGGTTTGGATTTAGTTGGTCCTTTGAGGTCCAGCTTAAGAGAGTTTCACTGTAATTCTATCTTCTAATCCCAAACTGCTATGGAAAGTAGGTTATCGTCTCTAATAATATATTTATTTCCCTATTTTCTATTTCATCAATCCAACATCTATATAATTAAGCTACTATTTCATCATTTTATTACTTTCATTCATCCTTTTAATTTAAAAAAACCAAAAACCATTCATATGTCCATTATCCACTTAAATTATATAAATTATTTCATAATTATAATGTATTAAAACTATTGGTTCATGAAAGTTGTGAAATTTGAATTAGTGGCCACCCAACAATCAGTGTTGGGAAATATTACTGAATAGAGAATGTGATAAATTATTACTAGGAGTCATTAAACCTATATTATGAAATAGTTAAAAATGGAGTTTGTTGAGAAGTTTTGTTGGTGAAAAAAACCTGAGAAATCTCGGGAATTGGAATTCCGAGAGAGAAACTCAAGTTTCTACAGATTCAAAAATAAATAAATAGAAAATAGGTATCTGTAAAAAGTAACGTTAATTAATTTTTTTTAGTAATGTGGTGAAACTAATTTTTTTTCCACAAACGAATAAACATTTTTTAGAAAAGAAAACATAATTTTTTTTTCTAATATTCCGTACTAATGTTTTTTTGAATTTCTCGATTTGGGGGGTTATGGTATGTTGTGCATGGACCATAGGGAGTACATGACCTAAGCTTCGTCATTTAATGAAAAAAAAAAATTATATATATATATATTGAAAAGGGTTTGATGCAATAGAATAAACGAACGTGAAATCGTTTCTAATGAGTACTCCTCTCGTCTTATATTCAATTAATCTATTGAAGTCATTTAAAAAAAATATTTCTAGATTATGGACACCCTTTCATTGTTTTAGGTAGGGTTGTATTGGTCATTAAATTCTCATGTCCCAACCGGTCCAGTCTTGAATCTTATGAACGTATCCGAATTGGAGAAAAAAGACGTTCGATTGAACAATCGTAATATTTATGAAAATGATGCAGTGTAGAGGGTATTTAAAAAAAATGAGACTTTTTTAAGAAACAAAGAGAAGGAAGATTCCAATTTTTTATGGTGGAAGGACACTTTGCCAAAAAAATAATAACAACTAATAATGAATGATGATTCATGCTACAGTACTATGAAATTATAATTCCCAGTCATATTTCTCCAATTTAAAAAAATGAAATGATTAAATTATTTGCCACGATTTGTAATAATTAAGTTTTTCACAAATTAATAATTATAATTAACTGAATAAATTATAATTAATTCAATATCTTCTTCAAATATATTTTGTGTTTCTAATTTATTTATTGATCTGAAAGTTCTCATAATTTTTGTTACAAATATTCTAATAGTGATTGCACCAAATGTTGAAGTATCCTCATGGTGAAATAAATCAATTATTAATTAATAAATGTTTAATTATTGCAATTAGGGGGAAATAATTAAACAGTATATCTTTTAAAATAGAATAAACATGAGTGATAATCATAATTACATAGTCCTTTTGGCTAAGTATCCATTCGGAAAAGTGTCCTAAAACCGATTTTATGACGCATATTAAATAAAACCTTTAATTTTAGATAAATTTCATCTTATTTTCCATCTCATTGTATCTTCTTTTACATATATCTTTCCTATCGGAAGGGAACTTACTTTATTAACTAAATTACATATCTTGTTCCATATGTATTATTTTAAAATGCAAAAAGGTCCATCGTCAAGGGGTATGTGTAGGATGGGTGTATATATTACCCCCATAGCTTATTTGAGTTGGAAAGAATCGTATTTCAGTTGGCCCTACGTATAAAAGATGGAACTTTATGCTTAATAGCTTATTTAAAATCCATAACAAAATAAACTTCTCATTTATATGATAATCAGCTTCTTCTTTTTTTTTGTTAAGGTCACGTATGACCGAGGAATTTTCCTTATGTTTAAAATATTTTTTTATTTAATGCATTTATGTGATATATATCCTTGTCTACCACATAGATCGATATGCAAAGTTATATTCTTTGTTTAATCTAAATAAATTTTTGAAACTCCCTTTGGCTCATAGATACATAACATACATAAGTATATACATATGTATTTGTAGGTAAATTTAATGTGTTATCTAAGGAGAAAATATTCATGAGATACAAGTTTATGTAAAAGATCATATTAGGGTTTCTCATTTCCGGGAAATTGTTGTTGAGCTGGATTCCTGCAAATATTTTTTTTAGAGGTGGTCGGAGTCAGATGGAGTTGCACTGATTATGATTTACTCCATCTGACCTAGGAATCGTCTTTTGAGTCCAAATACATAAAGTGTATTTCCTTCTCTAGGAACGACTGGGGTACAAGTTCAAGTTCTTGAGTTCAAGAGAATAATTTTTCCCGATTGCATTGTTTGTCCATTGAGCTACGTCGTTTGATTAATATATTTTGATTAATTATTTGGTATAATAGAAAATAACGGTATTCCGTAAGTAAATATTTAATTCTATGTAGTTTAAATATTACCTCATACTTTAAGACACCAGAAGAAACTTTAAACAGATCATACTCAATCCTTATTTTCTTATTTGATCAAAATCATTAATGGTTCTTCAAGCTGGTTTATAGAGCCCGCGGTTAGCATTTTTTGAATTCCGTAATCTGATCCGACCTGCAACAAAAGAAATATAATAGTAAGTGATGAATCTGCTAGTTTCCCATCATATACGTAGCATGAATCGTAGAAACTTTAAAAGGAGTGATTCGTCAAACTGTATTTAACGTTTAGTTTTATTAACTTTATCAAATGAAATGGAGCTGATTTCAGGGAAAAATGAAATACGGCAATTTCCCGTAGATATTAAACTCTGATAAATCCCGGGATATCGGGTTAAAAACTCTAACTCATATAATGACTATTGTTGAGAATAAAATATAAATTTACATATGCACGTGAAAAATTACAAATAGGGGATTTTTTTGTACTAAATGTCTCTGCGTGAGTTTTTCACATGAAATATACAGGGTGATTCATTGAAAATTTCTCCTTTCCAATTTTTTAATAAAGAGTCCATATATTTAGGATATTTAGTCAAAATATCGGATTTAAATATAGTTATAGTGTTGTGTCCGTCGTTATTTAGGACTGAAAACTGCAGTCTCTTCCAGTTCAGCCTCGGTCCAGTCCAGTTCAGTTCTACCTATTATAACGTCTATTCACTGATGACATTTCTTGTTTATTTATTCTCATGGACCGATATTGGCGAAGAGTAATCAATTAAAGTTTGAGCCTCCGGCGACAATGTTTTTCTTTAGTCTGGAGCAAAAGCTAGAATATGCCCGATAAACTTTTTCCTGATTAACTAATCCAAAATTATGATCAATAGAGACCTTGAGGACGTTAGTATTGGAGCGACAGATTTGCGATGCTCGATTGCACGCCAAAAATAATAATCAAAAGTTTCAGATCCGAGAATGAGGCCGGCAAACCCTATTTCTTTTTCTTTAGGAGTGGAATGGGTCACTCTACTGCTAGGAAAATATTCTCCATTCGGATTTTTTCTTTAATCCACCTGGTAAAATGAGTTCCTAGATGACCCTTATGTAGTAGTTGAAATTCATATTATGCCAATCCACATTTTCGACTATTATCTCATTGAAAGTATCCTTTGAAAGGGATCCGCATCTTTGTTTTCACCCCAATACATTTGTTATACACTTTTTTGACATCCTTGAGTTATTATTTGGTGTTTTGTATAGTTTTGGGACTCACAACCACGATTTATGTTTGCAGAATGCACCAAGAGGTGTGGAGTAAATTTCATAATTATTTGCCAATGATGTTCTTACTTCTTAATTTCGGGTTTCGAATAAAGCAAACTCCGTCTTTATCAGACGCTATTAAGGCGGGTTACCACAGCTATCGTGCGTGTAAACGTCATATACAAATGATATATGGAGAAGAGTTGCCCTCACAAAAAAACTTCCATCATTTAAAAGTTTCAGCTAAGAAATGGCACGTTTTAATTATTAAGGGTTTAAAAATAGTGAAAAATTAAATGGAAATTTTCACAGTGTCACCTTGTATACATACATTATAATTATTTTGGCGTAAATCTATGATAATTTTGCAGTGTGTTCCTTCTACGTACTCCTCAAATAATTTGTTGTTGCAAACAAATAAAAATTTTATGAATGTTTTAAAATCCTAAAAATGAATAAAATTTCTTTGAAATGATGACAGGAAATATATAAATAAAATATTTTTCAAGTCACCTGTCGGCATGTGTCTATTTTTCTCAAACTATTCATAAAATACTTAGCTATTTAACTATGTAGATATATTCATATTACTACTCTAAGAAACTTCCTACATGTGGTGAGTGAACATACAAAAAACATAAATCAACAAAACGAAAATTGCCCAATTTATTATCTTAATATATATGTATTCATATAGCCCAATATTTTATATATAGATTTCAGTCTATTATAGGCTTTGTTTTCAAATACTCAAGAATATAATTTATAGTTTAGAACCATCATTTGATTTATGGAAGTAAATTTGGGCCCGATATGGTCTTTTAAATAAACCTATCAATGTTTCATACTTTTGTTGTGACGAGCAATAGTGGTTACTTTAAGTTCAATTTTTGCCACCTCCACGATCATTCGTGCCAGAATATAAATGTAACCCATACTCATTTGTGAGAGAAATCAATTATGTTTGCTTTTGTGTTAACGAGACACACATTTACTCTAAGATGCAAACATAGTCTACACCTCAGATGAGCTTTATCAATTGGTAAAAGAATTACTATGAAAGTAGTCTCTCCATATATCTTATTCAGTCTTTTTTCTGCTAAGGCAAAAAAAAAAAAAACTTTTAAGAAGAATATTCTTCTAGATCGATCTTCATTTAATCTTTTCATGATCTAACAAGTTGAATTTAACTGATTTATGATATTGCTCTTGTAAGCGTGAATAATGAATAAATATATGTTGCATAAAAATGTATAAGTTACTAATGGGAGTCCTAGGCATTCCTCAGAGTTTCTAGGTGTCGTCAAATAGACAAACTTTACCTAAAATATATAAAAGATAATTGCTAAAGAAATCATCAGTGTTACCCTCCGTTTTTCATGAGCACACACACACACTTGATTACTCAGTACATAGATTTTCTCTATTCAAGAATGAAAAAATAACAATAACGGTATGTGAAAAATATAATAATATGACGTTATGACTCAGGAGTGATGAGTCAAGGAATAATTTAGTCTCTGGAACGCCACCTGGCTGATGCTTAGATACACACGCTCGATGCTACATGCAAAACGCTTGGGAGATTTCATTAATAAGACTACATTGTTGTTTCTTAAATCAAAAATATGTATATGATATACATCAGAGAGCACGATATGCAATGTACTCTGTACATATGCCCGATGCTACATTCAAATTACCTTCGATATTTCATTTATATCACTACATTTTTATTTGAAAGATCAAAAGTATGGATATTATATACGTTACATCAGGATCACTATATACAGTGCACCCTGTACACACATTCAAAGCTACATGTAAATATAACCGTGGGCATTTGAACTTTGTAATGTTACTTAGCGATCGACAATTAAAAATTATTTTCAAAACTCTAAAATAAACTCTTTTAAAAGAGTAGAACTAATGAATCTTTAATTTGGACGATTAGTTCAATTCTATGCAAACTTCTTAAAAACTTTGTAAATAATTACTAACAGGCGGAAAGTTGATATTTCTGATAACAACTAGTTTTAGATAAACTATAAATTACAAAAGGATCGTTTTTATGAATATCTTACCTGTAAAGATTTATTATGTTATATAATGCTTACCTAAGGTCGTTGATGCCTGATAGACAGTCATTTTTTTATCACCCGTTGAAATTGCCAAGTTCCTCTTGATGGGTTTGAGTAATAAAAAATTTGTTCACAACTTAACAAGAGCTAATTTTACTTTCACTAATCAATGATCAAAACACTAAAAAAGGAAAAACAGACAGTTGAGAAAAAATAATGTCTGTTAATTTTATTTTTCTTAAATATGCAGTGAGATAAGATTTTTTTTTCCAAATATGCATTTTTTATATAAATAGCGGATCACGTATTTTCCCAATCCCTATTGATGATTGAATAAATCAACAGCTGACAAAATAAAGCATAAATAACAGTAGGTATAATAAAGTCTGGATTAATTTATTAAAGTATATTATGTAGCTATCCATTTAACCAATTTAACAAAAGAAGCTCCATGATTTCAATCTCTTTTTTATTAAATTTTAGCAGTTAACACTTCAGTTATTCTAATGTCTATTAAAAAGATACTTATATAAAAAACACACGCATTTATAAAAAATAAAACGTTTATCAACATGCAGTTGAAGGTCATAGCACATACGTATTAAAAATTAAATATAATACATACACATCAAATCATTTGCTTTATATAAATAAGATTATTGTTTATATTTGAAATTCTGTTCTATTTAAAAAGAGCAGATTTATGTGATTACTTAGGCAATAAAAACAAATTAAACTTTAAAAAAAGTTATTAGGGTGTGAAAATTCTCAATTCAGAAAATGTAAAGGCTAAAAAAGAATAATGTAGTACTTTAACGTGACGTCAGCATTATTGATGACGGCCACTTTGGGGCCTTAAACATTTAACTATTATAAAAATAATAACCCTTTTATTCATATTCAGTCTTCATCAAGAATATATCCATAGAACACCTAATTTTATTATATATCATACGCAAGTATGTACTAAAAATATGTTATTACAACGTTATACAATTGGCCAGTTTGATTTTCATTTTTTTTCGAATTTCGATTACAGATATTGCGGAAAAGTTGCCTTGGAGTATGAAAATAAGGTGTACAAAATTTCATTGCTCTACGATTTCATTTTCATTTGGCACATTTTGTTCAAAGTTTTTGAAAAAATGATAGTTTTCTCTTATTTTACAAAGCACAAATATCAGATTTTTTAAAAATATACAGCTGTTAGATGTTAGTATAGTTTACATATAGTATTTAATTAAGTTTTTTCTAAAATGATATTTTATTTCACAAAAAAGGAAAATGCATAGCAATTTGTCGATTACTCGCGTTTATCGCACATCTGTTTTAATACATTTCAATGGATAATTTAAATAGTAATTCATTAAAAAGTGAATTTCCTTTCATTCACTCCTGAAATTCTAATAGAAAGATAGCAAAATATATAATTTTAGTAAATATCTATTAAATGACTTTTACCTAATATGTAATAAATTTCATATGAATATGAGTTTTCATTATCATATCTTTTATAACCTAAAAAATTATATGTTTGCAAACATCTACACATTATTTTTTATTCGCTAGATGGCTACAAGTTTAATAAATTTTACTCATTGTCAAATATTATTAACTTACTAAATACTGGAATTGTATCTCATGGTGACAAAATGAAATGCCCTAATTCCCTTAATGGAATATATTTTTGAATTGAAGGAAGAAAGAGTTGATGTTATTATAAATATCCAGGAGTAAACTTATATATATCTTTGGCTGTATGCAGTATTTATATAAGTTTTATTTAGATTTGTCGGAAATATGTCCATTATCAATTTTCAATTATTATGCAATTCGTGAAGTCAATGAAACGCTGTTCATTAGAAAGAACAATGTTCTTTTTAATCAAGGAATAATCACAAATAGCTTTTTTATCCAAGGAAAAAACAAAAAACCTTACCTTCTTAATTTTTTTGTTGGCAACTGTCTAGAAAATAGTTATGAATTATTAAAAACATTTAATATATCATTTTATCTCAAAATAAATATCAATGATAGAGTATAAAATGGCAGGAACTCTAAACGAAGGACATCTATTTAAATTAATGTACAAATCCAAATTCAATGTAATACCTTTTTTGAATTCATAATTCGTATAGTTAGATGCTTTAAATTATAAAAGAGTCAACTTATAAAAATTAATTAAAACAGTTAATAGGAAAATATACTGAATCTTTGTTTATTTCAAAAAAGACAGTCGTGACTTTATATACGAATTCCTTATTCTTTTCCTTTGTAATTGGTCAAAATAAGGAATAAGTAGAATAGTTATAAAATGAAAGAGGGATCTGAATCTTAAGCGGGTCTTAAGAAATTAAACCAACTTTTCTACTAATTGAAAAGATGAAAAATCTCCTCTAGTTGTTTTTAAAAAAAAAGAGCATTAAATGTATTCCTTGGCCAAAACAGATCATAACCTTTATGTATTTAGAATGCTATTCTTTGGACAAAATGGAGAACAGTCAAAACGTTGAATTACAAATTATAGAAAGAGTACATATTTAATATTATGTAAAACTGAAAAAAAATATGACACATCAAAAATAATCACCACAGCTTCAATAACCATCAAGGCCCATCTAATATACAAAAAACACCCCGATCCACGGTTTCTTCCGAATAGGGATGTATTGTGATGTATTGAAATTCTAAAATGTGGATGATAACAGAAAAGCTTCTCTCCCAAAGTTTATGCCACTTACTAAGTAATGTTTTTAAAATATAACACTCATGAGGACTCTGGGAATACACAAAAAAAATCTTTACAAAAAGAGGTTCCGTGTTTAATATAGTTTGGGAAGCCTGTAGTAGAGATTTGGATAGGATATGTGTAAATATTTTGCTCCCCTACAGATATTACATGTATACAAATGTGACTGCCTGATTGAAATTTTTAATCTTGCTGTATAAGGAATTTTGATCTTAATTGTTTTTAAGAAAAGAAAAAAAAATTGAAATCATTTTTTTATTTCTTAGGACTTTTTTTGTGTGTTGAAAGACCTTATCTATATAATAGCCCAAATTAAAATTTTGAAAAAGGACAAATTGCTTAACATACTATAATAATTTACCCCTTCCCCTATTAGTCACAGGCCAAGGCCCAGCACATTTAAGAATAATCAACTGCTAAGCAGAATAATTTAGGGATGGGTTCATAATTTTACATAGTAAATAATATTTCTGTTGGGGTTGGGGTGGGCAAGACCACCTCTTTTTCCTTGCATTTACTTTACTGCTTCTCTATATGATACTATCAAAATTAAAAATTTGTGGATACGAGTTTGAATGCAAAAAAAAAGAAAAGATTTGAATTTTCCCAATGTAAACTATGCAAATAATCCGTAGATGCAATTGTTTTTAGTGAAGAAAAAAAAAGAGAATATCCCTTTTAATAATGTATCGAATATCGTTTTAAATATCCGGACGTTGAGTTTTCATTATCTACTTTTTTAAACTTAAATCTACACAGAATGACTTAAAATGAAGTGGAATTATCTTTACTCATAAAAAGTATGTGTGATGCTCTGGTAAAGCCTATTAAATCAATGATTTAATCTCTTTTTGGCGCAGGAACGTAATTCAAGATGGATTAAATAATTTCATTCATTATAATTAAATTTAAAATGCATGCCTTCTTAAACTTATGCATCATACTTAAGATGAATATAAATTATGTATGTAAATTGATTCCTACTTTCATACTCACTCCATTCTTTTTAAAAGCTTAGCCAAAAAAATAAAGGGAAGTAAATACATTTAATAATGAATGGTTAGTTGGTTTTGAAGATAAGTAATTATATATTCAACATTACACCTATTCAGAATAATTTAGGAACACCTTTAACTTGGTACATGAATATCAGGATTTGAAATCATAACCTGGAAGCACTGGTCTACATCTAAGTTATACATCAAGGGAAAAGTACAAAAAAAGGAAAAAGTGACGTCATCTGTATTATCATGAAAATAAACATCTTGGGTGGGAAAAAGGTATATCTAGGACCATAAATCTACTCAATCTAACAGACGTGTTTCACCACGTTGTTGTAAATCTTTAGTCTAATGATAGCTTTTATTTATCATATATATTTGATATAAAATTTAGAGGCCGTGCAACAGTGAAAAGGGGGAGGAGCCATTATAATCCAGCTTTTTGAAATTTAGGATTATCATATAACTAAAGTGCCTATATTTTGATTTAAAAAAAGAAATTATTGTCCAAATTAAGGTTGATTTAAATAGACAGAGAGTAAATATTTTGTAGTTTGTAAAATTTAAGGCTAAATTTGGAATTTTTTAGATTTTTTTAATAAAAAAAAAGTTCTTTTAATTCTTTCTTTATTTTTAAATTGACTATTATTTATTATATTTTTATTATGAAAAAAAGTCCCTATTGTATATTAAATTAGAATGACCAAACTTCCTCTTTTGCACAAACATGTCCCCTTTTTTCATCCTGAAAATCCATTCTAGCCATAATAAACAGACATTTGATGTATAAAACAAAAGTTCCCCAAACCTCTAGACAGAATGTAAAAAGAGGACATTTTCGGGTAAATATAGACAGTTGGTCACCCAAAATATAGCAGAAAAAAATCTTTTAGGGTTACTGGACCCTCCACAATCAAAAATAGTAGAAAATCCGGAGAATGGAAATTTGACTATGAGATGTATTATAAAACTTGGAATCGTAACTGGTTTTTGTAATTGAAATTTACATTAGTCTACTTTAGTAGATAAGGAAAATTGTGATTTCCCAATTTTCTGGTATCGGTTGAACCTTATAATAAGTAATAAGGAAGATAATAGCCTATATTATAGAAAAGTGTTCAATGTTTAATTAAGAGAGAAAATATCTATTTAAAAGGATTTTATTCCATTTTGTATAATTTTTAAGTGATTAAATTTTTTTATGGGGGTATATTCGTATATAAGAAACATTATCATAATATTGTTTACAATTTCAATGTCAATTTCATGACGTCATGACCCTTAATAAATATTCATAAGTATAATCTTGTGCCTCATATGAATTCAAATGAAATAACTAATAATAATATATTTAAAATATTAAAATTATCTACTCATCGTGAATGATCCTGGTATGTCATTCCCAAAAAAGGAGTCCACTTTACTCCCTTATGAGGTCTGGTAGTTTTGTGAGATGAAAATTCATCCGAGAAAATCAAACATCTCCTGAGATGAATGATCAAGTTAAAAGTATCTTCCTTCGATTTCCTGTATCTTCTTTTCGTACTAACTCTTGGAGAACATAGAAGTACACTTCTTTCGGTCTTAAGAATTCAAAAATGCCTTAGAAACTCTCAAATTAAAAGGATATCTAAAAATTAAATTTGTTTCTTTCTTAGAATTGTTTAAATGTTAATATGTTACTACAAATATTTGAAGTTATTAAAATAAAACTAAAATATATCCATAGCAACACATTTACAAAATTGAATCATTCTAAAAGAGTCAAATTTGATATTTAAATATTTATTTAGTTTAAGATTTTTTTTTGTCGTATATTCTTGTTTTTGTATGTTGTTCTTTACCCTTGTTAAGTGATTTTATTTTATTATTTATACGGCGTTAGCTATATTGTATACAAAAAGAAACAAAAATAAAGCCCTCAGACCGCTCCAACCATTGAATGAATATTTAATAGCTGTTGGAAATTGTTCATAGTTTTACCAAAGTTTTTTCCAATTTCACAAAACAAATTTCAAATACTAATCTGTGGGAAAGAAATAGAAAAATTGAAAGCTGACAAAACGAATACAGTGTAGATTTTTTTAATAGTGAGGTATATTTCTTGCTGCATCTAGTGTTGAATAAATTGTTCCCTTTATTTACTGATGATAGCATCTATTTTAACCCTTTATGACCCAATGTGCCAAATTTGGTATATTTGGAAAATTGCTTATAAATCAAATTACTGTGGCTGCATCTGTTAGAAACTTATCATAACGGTCAAGTACACGTTAACAACAACACTGATACTATGTATTACGCAAAAACACGGATGGTATTTCAGTAACATCCAAAAATTAATAGGTGTGCATGTACTTTGATTGCTCCTCATCCGCTCTAACAATTTTGGGCTACGTAATCATTATTTTAACTATTATATATATTAATAAATACTTAATATGCCATTTTGCATTTGTATGCCAAATGTGACATATTTGACCATACTATTATAGATGTATTTGTGCCTGATGTACCAAATTTGGGACAGATCAATTAAATACAGGTTCAAATTAAAATATTTTATTTTTATGCTAAATATGTGTTAGTTATACAGAATATACTTCAAACACAATTTGGGTCATAAAGGGAGGAGGTTCAGATCCGTGGCCACTACCTAATCTGTTTTGAAGTCCTAACTTGTAGATTGTCTGTTATTTTTTTTGCTCATGAATTCTTATTAAAGGATAAATTTTAACATATTCTCAGAGAATGTGTACAGACGTTTCTAGTCCGTCATAATGAAAACATTGATCAAGAACTATTTTGTAATTTTTTACTTTTTTATTTGTTCTCTAAACCTTAATTAGTTGAACATGAATGGGCGTTTGTTAAAAAGAAAACAATTCTCTGCTATTAACTACAAAATAACTTCACAGTTGGGAAGAATTGACTAATTATTACCAATTGATTTTGTGTTTCGTTCTTTTAAAGCTTTACTGGCCTTATTATAGATACAAATCAAGTGAAAAATCAATGAAATTAAACAAAAACCTCCAAATAATCAAATATATCTTTACATTGCACAATAAATATTAATTCAATTTTTTTTTTAGATAAATGACCTTCATGAAGTGTTATACATTGTAGGTACAATCAACTCTAATTCATACTTGTATATACAATTGTAAGCATGGTTGTCACATTGAGAAATATAAAAGATTGAATAGAATGCCAGAAAAGGCTTGCAAAGAGTCCCTTCTATTCATTAATCATTCCATCTTGATCATCAGGGGAAATATTTTTTTGTGATATACGGTAAGTAAGCAGAAACAAGCCTATTTTCAATTGCCACAAACCCATCGCTTTACTCCTTATTTGTAAAAATACAAAACAAGATAAAATAAAACATAGTCCCTCTTGTAGATAATTGATTTTAGTGTTGTCAGGATTCCAATGTTTCCGTACTTTGATACTTTTTCGGTCAAAAATAGGAAACAAAATGTCGTTCAGGGCAATTCAAATACTTCCTTTTACCCTATCCTCAAAATTTTTGTTCAGGGTTAAAGGAATTAAGTAATACTGGCTCAGAAATGTGGTGATCCTTATTTTCATTTTTAATATTGATTATAAATGATTTTTTCTTTTTTTTTTGGGGGGAGTATGTGATAAATAAATTGGACAATAGGAGTTTAGGAGTTACATCATATTTTTGTATAGCATAATGGTGCTGCAAGTACCGTTTTCTATAAGAATCAAATTAATATCGTTTAAAGTGTATCATGCCCCGGTATCACCAAAGTACCAGTATACAGAACAACACTAAATTTGATTAAATCTAAATGATCCTTCAAAAAAAATTTTTTTTTTTGGTTACAAAAATGATCTAAATATACAATACTATGGTCATGAACAGAGATCGTACGAAACAAGTTTCAAAGGGGAAATAAGTCAAATATAGACATCGAGAATGGGCAAAACTTAATTACATGTTTGTCATATTATATAATATATCACAAACAACAATAAATTTATTTTTTTGTGGTTTTGTTCATTTGCTAAAAAAAAAGGACTCTCAAATTCACTTTTTCTTATTTGGAAAAAATACTATATCCTTTAATCTCCAAATATGATGCATAAACATGTGACAAAATGTCATATTAATTTGGAAATGATTATTTATTATTATATATTTATTGCTAGGTTTTAACTATTTTTCTACCAAAAAATACGCTGTAAGGAAGACCGGGACAGTTGTAACATTTCTTTTAGCTCAATTACTCACAGTTAGGTTGACTTAGACCTGTTAAATTTTAACAATCATATCTATGGTGTTGGTAAGCAAAGCAAGCACATCACTTTAATTACTTGGATATTTATATAGTTTTAATTTTAACGCATATTTTTTAAGGTATTAGCTTGTTAAGTAGTTTAAATGGTACAACTTTGATCACTTAACAATTTTTCTATCTACACCTCACTTCAAGATGGAGTCCAAGAGTCCAGGAGTCGAGTGTCAGATATTCTCGAGGTACAACTTTCAATTGGAGATTTTTTACATATGATTCCCTGCTCCAGAAAGTTTGTGGCTACCGTCAAGAAGCTTAAAGAGTGTGAAAAAACTTTAAGAAGAAGTCTGGTTGTGATGGACACAACAAAATATGCACTGATGAGTTTCTGACCGATTTATCATTGAAAATTGTCACAAAGCCAACGACAAGCATGCTCAGGAGCTCCAATTCGATTCTAAGACGATTCTATTGGCTAAAAAAGATCTTGAGAAGGGCAGCAATGTCCACTGCTACTATTAGCTCATGACCTTCAAGGTTAAGGAAAAGAGGATGGAGAAAGAGATACTTTTTTTATTTAGAACAAGCATCACTATCAGTCTATACTTCGCATTTTCTCCGATAAGAAAACAGATTTTTGGCTTAAATTGCGGAAGATGTTCTTCCTATTAATAGAACAAAAATACTGCTTTCGCAATGAAGCTTGATATCATTGCTTCTGATGGCAGCATTATGATACCTCAATGTTTTGAAGAGGGCCAAAAAATCAGCAATTATTCCTATCTGAACTTTATGAAGAATGTGATGAAGTCTTGGCTGGACAGGGACTCCCCCAGAAAGCAATTACATTCGGCAACAAGTTTCTGCTCCATCACCCAAAAATTCATTGTTCCAAAATTATTGCAAAGAAAATTTGTTGTGATTCTGGAAATGAAAAATGTGACTTCTCTCATCACCTAACCTTTCGCCACTAGACTATACTGTGTGAGGGGAAGTCTAGAGGAAGGCTTGTGCGATACCTCACAAAAATGTGGCAGATCTTAAAGCTGCAGATGAGAGGGAGTAGGTGAATGTTTTCGAAGACTCCTAAACACTTCATGCTAAAACCTGAGCTAAAATTGAATTATAACTTTTCAAAATATTGTGTGGGAATATGGAACTCTTTGTTATCTTTCGATCGGAGGAGCAAAATATTGTCTGATGAACATAAATCATATGCACCTCTTTTTTTCTTTTTTATCTTTGGTATTTTCTTGCTATATAACATTTTTCTGTACAGTTGTGCATACATGTGCCTGATGCTAAACATCCTTTAGATGATACAAATTTCTTAAAGAAATAATAGTACAGTACTTGTCAAAAATAATTTTATGGCTTTTATTTGGTGGAAGTTTGGCTTTCTCAATCAAGTTTAAAACAACTTTTCCTCCCAGCCGAATTTTTGAAAAATTTTCTCATCACTTTCTGGTTCTTTACCCAGATATAAATCAAAAGAATGGAGACTCGAACTCATTACCCTCATTTTTAAACCAAATCGTATGAGCACCTCGAATATATTGCTTGGCACAATTCTTTCAAAAATATGGGATCATACTTTCTTCAATTGAGACCAGTTAAAAATAAATAAAATTGTAATATTTTACAAACTTTTAAACAAATTATTTTTTTTTATGGACAAACGGCCGGAGCGTAGATATATCGACGTTAAAAACTACTTTGGAAATAAATGCAAGAAAAAACAAAGAAAAACTCTATCATTGTTGTACTTTAGTGTCTCCAAATTATGATTAAAATTTAAAATAACAGATTTATTTCTTCTAAGTTATATATATATATATAAATTATTTTATACTTTGAGACATTTTTCTTCTGGCCATTATTACAAACTGACTTACAAACATTCAAACAAAAGCAAAAAACCAGTCAATTTCTTTTGTTACAGTATAAAGATATAAATGAAAGGAAACAAACATAATTATATTCCCGAAATTAATAATGTATCAGAAAAATTCTAACGTCCTTAATGGGTTAATTGGGCTAAATGTTTTCCATTTGGTCCTCAATACTATTTTATTATTTGAATTAATGTAAAGTTTACACCAGTTTACATATGCTCCAACTAACTGAAGAATCTTTTGTGAAGTTCATTTGCATTACGCATAGTTCTTCTTTCTCTAGGAATTACCGGGGTGGAAACCTACGTAAATTGAATTCGAGAGAGTAATTTCTCCCGAGCGTGTTGTCACTGAGCTATGTCGATTTCTATCGATCTTCCTATTTATGTTCCTATTTCCTATTTATTCTATCTTCCTATTTCTTCCGGTCTTCCCTATTTAACGACAAATGGTTATTAATCAAATATTTCGAGTACATATATTTTTTTGCAAAAAAAAAAAAAAAAAAAAAAAAAAAAAAAAAAAAAAAAAAAAAGGGAAGAATGACATGATTCATGTTTGTGAATTGCATTTTGCAAAGTCTCTCTATGCTTTAATACTCGTACATATAACAATATTAACATCTGCAATAACAATTACACGTTACAAGACATTGCATTTGATATATTATTATTGAATCGGATAACCAAGTTTTTTTGTTCCTTAGAATATTTGTTTGTTGAAAATCTAGTCTTTATTGAAAAATAATAACCATATTATCATCCATCATCAAATACTAAAACAAAAAGCGTGCATTGGCTAACATAAATAATTGTTTCTATTTACGCTTTTATTTGTATTATGTACATGATACCTAGATAAATATTGTACATATTATAACAGAGAAATTACAAAAAAACTGATCTAATAATAAGTAAATAGTTGAAACCATTTGAGCTTTATCAAATAACAACAAAATCATTCTTAATTATACTCTAGGACAACAAAGACTAACACAAAGATCTCCCAACTAATCCTCAATGTCTTTCATAAGCACACTCACACATAGTTAATATCCAAATTCAAAGACTATTAATCAGTTGGTACTACCATAATATTCATGCATCCAGGTATTTTTCTATACCTAGCTGATATTATTCTTTCCTTCGTCATTTCCTTTAGCAAGGTTATGTCACCCACATCCCTTTTGTTACGCCGACAGCAAATAACCCGACGATCACGACTACCATTGGTACTTGGTCATCTTTTTATACACAAAATGTCATCAAATATGTTTATCTATAAATGACTAAGGAAAAATATATGTTTTCTAATGTACACTATTGTGCCATTGCACACAGTTTCAGAAATATTGCGTTAAAGAAATGAAAGAGTTGAAATTTTTGTGACTTTTTAAAGCCATAAATTTTAAGTATTTTTTGTATGAAAAAAAAAAAATGACATGGTTACCTTGACAATTTGAATTTTTCATTCAGGAGCTTTGCTGTGATGAAATTTCATTAGATTAGGTGCAACCACCATAAGAGGAAGGAAATAATCACAAATTCCACTCCTTAACTAAAATTTAATTGTCATTTATCGTCAAACAAGTGTTACATTTAGGCGGCTATATGTATTGTTATGTTATTATATATTTAGGACTGAAGACTAGTCCCTTCCCATTTAGTCTTGGTCTGGTCAAGTTAAGTCATGCATATAAGTCCTAATACTTATAAAGCTCGGTTCTTTATGACGCCACTCAATTATATTTCTTTATTTTTTAAATCAGTTTTAGTTACTGATGGGACGATTAATCGGAATCGGATAATCGGGTGCTTTTACTAAAATCAGAGTCGGGAAATTACTTTAAAATTTCCGATTATTATGTAGAATATAGGAAAGCTTGCCTTTTGATAATTTGTCTCGAAAAGTTTACCATGGGTAAATTCACTTTGGAAAAAGTTCACCCTGTGGAAGAATCGCCTCGGTTTATTAATTGTAAATAATCTTTACATTATTATTTATTTTATAAATTGTAATGCTTAGCAATTAAGAGGAAAATTGTATTTCTTAAAATAATAAAGAATCGGTTCGGCATATTTCATTCCAAAAAAGCATTTTGTAGAGTACGGGTGAAAAATGGGTGATGCCCTCTCCTGTAACAAGACAAAACACTTTGGTTCGTCCCGTATGACAAAATTAAGACTGTTTCTAACTGTCTGTGAGAATATTAATTAATTACGTATAGTAATATAATAGATATTACTCTAAATACTATAACCTTAGACCCACGACTATTTGGCTTTGGTAAAATATCGCAGACGCCGAAGCACCTATAATTTTAGCAATTGTATATCAGGAGCATTTTTATAAGGATGGAGACTGGTTGCCTTTCAGTTCTTGTAGTAAGCTTACTATTCCTGACGAGTGTTAATTTTGTCTATAATCTTTTAATTCGTCTCTTTTTTGTCTCGAGTAATTTTTGTCAGTTTTATTTTATTCTCATTTTGTTTCGTGTATGTTTCGTTACATTTGAGGTCATCAAAATATTATTTTTTGAAAGAGATAAGATATTTTTAAATATAAATAAGTGTTGACCGCAATTTAAAAAAAATGTAGTTTAATTTTTTAGGACAAATTGTGAATGACCATTCTCATGATTAAATTATAATAAAAACTATATAAATGTGTATCTTAGGATGTCAAAAATATTTTATGATGTCAACATTATAGAGGTGGCGGAACCGTTTTTATACCAGGGGCAATTTATTTTTTGTTGGAAAGGGGCTAATAACATAGGTGTTACGGCAATATATCCTAAACTGTACAAATTTTTATCATTAAAGCATAAGTTTGCTATTCCCAACTTGTTTTAAACGTTAAAATTTGTTTTACTCCGATACAACATAAATATGGAATATATTTAAATAATTTGAGTATGTATTATTCAACCAGAAGTAAAGTATTTTAGAATGGAAATGTATACAGATTATTTCTCTACATCCATCTAAAATGGCCTCAAATGTCTCTCCTTTTTTCAGGTACGTGCCAAAGGTAAGTATGTATATAGAATAGGCTGGGTTTTTATTTTTTTAACTTTTTTTCAAAATTCAAATACGACTAGTGGGAAACTTGTCATCTGATAAAAATAAAACCTATAAAAAATATTTTTGTTCTACGATATCATCCTTGGACCGCACATCTTGATCAAAGGAAAAATTTGAAAAAAGGAAAGAATTCATAATTTTGTCAGTTAGCATATTTAGCATAAAGTCATTTTGATCAACATTTTTTCAACCTATAAAAAGTATTTACTAAAGTTATCCTATGGATAAAAAATGGATAATGGCTTAAGATAATTTTGAACATACAGTGTGTATAAGCAAACCATACCGTTTGTGATGGTTAGATTTAAATCAACTTAATCAAAAACAAAATGAGCATAGTAAAAAGAGTATTTTTTTATCATATATACGAGTATACCTAATATATTAACAATTATTTCTCAATATGCCACCATGGCCTCTAGTCTAGACCTAAAGGCCTTGTTCTTGCACTCCTTGATGATGTATTCATTAGAAATTTCAGGTACTCCTTCCTAAAAGAGGGCTTCTCGGAATCAACTTTTTTATCCCTTGTTCTTCACGAAGCCCAATATTCTATATTCTAGTGGCGGTGATGAGGGGGACACAAATTTGGAAGCCAGAAATAGGTGAGGTTTTCCTTGCATCAAGCTTGAATTATTATGCCATTATGACCCGTTGCTGAGTTTTGTTACTAAGAAGAATCATCTTCTGGGTAATTCCCATTCACAAAGAGCTTTACAACCTCTTTCCTAACCTCCTCTAGACAGGGCTTCATTTTCAAAGGGCACAGCGGTGAAGATGTCTTTAGTGACAATCTTGTTGTGTCTTCACTTCCTAGAGAGGCTTTGCTGCTGTTAATAAGCCTCCTGAACTTACATACAAGCTCAGTAGAGCAATTTATAGCGCCCGCGACCTTCTTACAGAGTGACATACACGTAGAAGATTTGCAATCCGTTGACTTTTTACATCCATTTTCATTGTTTGTTGACGTATTGCGAGTAATTATACAGTGTATGAAAGTTGATTAATTTCGGGAACAATTTTGTTTTTAATACTCCAACGCTATTATTAATGGCTTTATGGATCACTAATTGGCACAGTACGATTTACTTACCCACACTGTATATTTTGATATTTCCTTCCTGAAAATGTAAAGAAAGAAAGAAAAATATGAAAACTACTAAATGTTATTATTCTCCAAGGTGATACTAAACCTTATCACCTTAGCAAAGACCATGTGAGTAAGACCACCTTACTTTTTGAAAATTTACTATTCATTATCATATAGCTAGGGTGTCCATATTTGATTTTTTTTAAAAGAGACAAGAGGCCGAATTAGGGTAGGTTTTAAGGGGAAACAGAGTAAATATTTTGAAGGGAGTAGAATTGAAGGTAAAACTTTGATTCATATTCATTATGTCGGACTTTTATAATTTAAAATATTGATTTTGAGCCTTCTTTATTTCTAAATTAATTTTTATTTTATAATATTTATAGAAAATCCCTATTATTCCCTATTATAGTTATAGGATCACTATATATAAAAAAAATATATATATTTAACAAATGTACTAAAAAGTTTATTACACTTAATTCTACACTTACCTCTTGCTTACTTCATTTGGGATAACCGTTGCCTTTTCTAGTTCTTTATGCTACTTGATGGGGTTGACAATAGCCAATCATCCTTCATGATTCTGCAGTCCCATTGTTTTTGTACCACCTCCTTCAATCTGTGAATTAATTTCTGCATGAACGGACATTCCTACTACATACCTATATGACATTTGGGATACCCAATGATCTTTTTAGCACAAATGTGCCCTCTTTTTATATCCTGAAAATCGGTTTAACCCATAAAAGACCAAACATTTCATGAATTTATAAAATAATCCTTTAGATAATAAAGGCAGAATGTAAAACGAGGACATGAACGACGTCGACGGTTAGTTATCCAATAGCAGATTTTTAAAGTGTAGGTTGTTAGCCCCTTCACTTTCAAAAACCTTGCAGGAAGCCTGTTTAGTAAATAACTTTATGAAAACTTGCATTATGTTAAAAAATGTCTATAAAATATTATTTTACTTTTATATACAATTTTGGAGTGCTTGACTTTTTTCAAACTTTGACCGAGATGTTCAACCTAAAATCGACATCATAGAATATAGAAATTTTCCATTGGTTATCTCCTTACCACATGCAAACTTTTAAGCACGTTTTTTTAATAGAAATTTAAAAAAAGTTGAAATACAACCAGCCCTAATGTATTTCTTTTGTACATACATTAAAATCAGTTAATACACATTACCATTCATTGAATCACAATTTGTGCAAATAATATTGTTGTAGAAATATAAAATATTTTTTAAATGGAGCTTTATGCATGTAATTAATATCTGCATACTTTTCATTTAACTACTAATTAAAAATAAATAGTATGCTTATTTAAAAAAAAAAAATAATTTTTCAACTCTGATTACACTTGTTCATAACGTGTAATTGTTAATTGTTGTTTACTTGATTATATTGTACGTAAGAGTACATAGTATTCAGCACGTCCGTCCTTATTGGTTACAATATAATATGTACAATAATGGATAGGTACATAAACAAATCTATTAGCAGAATATCACTAATTAATGACTAAAAAGCAATCATTAAACCATGGGACCAAACATGTACTTACTTGTGTAAATACTTTAATATCAAATATTAGTTTATTACAAAGTATGCTCTTATCTTTATTGTATCTCACAACTTTTCCTTAAAAAAGAAACAGAAAGAAGGCCCTAAATCAGGTGGGTAGTACTTAGCCTCTTCTATTGGAGTTATTATTTAATCATTAATTTTTGGGATCTGTTGATAGTTTAACAAGTAGTAATTAAACTCAATCAATCAATGTTCAAAAGACTGATTAAGGGAGAGAGGGGTAAACAGAAAAATCCTCAGCTGACAATAAAATACATCGAAAAATATTATGCAAGTGAGGCCCTAAGTGGGCATTTACGAACCATATGGTCACTTAGAGGTCTAATAAATACGTCTATCTTCATTAGGGAAGGAGGGTCAACATAAATTCCTGTAAACCTGAATAGCTTGCAAACTCATTTTTGAATATATCTCATAATAAAAGTGCATAAGTTTTAGTATACCCCAGTTTGAAGAGATAGAAACATAGACAGAAAGAAGAAAAGAGAGAGAAACAAAGAGAGAGAAAAAGAAAAAGTATTTGCTCTGTTTTTTGGAATCCCTCACTCACTACGGAAGAGTAATCATACACCAAATGTTTCTTCTTCTTGTTTTAATAATTCCACAAAACGGACATTCAAGGGAGTACTCCGAGAAATATTTTTTCTATTTGAGTTTTTTCCTTGAAATATTGTCGTGGCCTTATCTCAAATTGACAACGATATTTTGCGCTTTTGGGAAGGCTCTTTTTTTTTTAAACTTAAAGTTCATACTTTTAGCTATCCAATGAAATACTTTTAAACTTTTTAAATCTATTCACCTTGAAGCTCTGAATAAAAAGCACATATTTTCCACTTGAAACAAAGATAACTCGAGTTAAAAGTGTTATGCAGACATTTTAAAAATAGTTTTAGAATTTTTTAAGATTCGGCTTTAAAATATATTAACATAATTTATCCCTATCTTCAACGCTGAGGGCGTAAAACAGCTTTGAACCTTAAAAAATAGCCAAAAAGAACAAAAAATGTATGGCCTTTTTCTGAAGGCCACGAGGCTATGGGTGAAAAAATAAGGCCATATCTGAAATAAAGGAATCAAACTTTACTAAGTTGAGCATATGCTGTTCTTGTTCATAAAAAAAGCGAGATTTAATTAGTTATAATTTATTAAAACAAGAAACGGAACATTTATCGTATGATTACCCTTCCTGAGAAAAATTTGCCGCGTAAAAAATTCGACGTATGTATTAAATATAAATAATATGCCAATAAAAACATATTATCGAGCATTTTTATATTATTTTACAATAATATGACTTAAATATCTATACACTGATAATGCCGATATAATAAATATAGCTAAATCAAATAAATAAAACTTTAAAAATAACTTATAGTTTATGGATCTAAATGAGAGCAATGAACCAAAAATAGTTTGTGCTTGTAATTTCAAAAGCCCTTACCCATCGTACCTGTGTAAGTATTTTGTACAATGCACCAATGAAGTTGCCATATTTAGTTCCCTCACAGAAATTTCATGAAATAAAAATAAATCTGCATTAAGTCAGTTGTCAGACAAATTATTAGAGAGCTAATACATAGTTCATAGATGAACCAGCTTTAAAGAGACAACTCTTAAAACTTAATAGCCTATTGTGTATAAATCAAGAAAGGAGTCACCGGCAATAAGCTTATTTGTGAGCTTCACTTGACGAGTTAATAGATAAGATATTTCTGCAGGCACATAAATGAATGTTTTTCCCTTTCTTTCTGTCTGAAAATGAATGTTATCTCATTACTACCCACTCGTAAATTGTATCCATTATTGTACTCTCTTATCCACTATTTTTAACTTTTGAATTGCACCATAATACCAAGCCTGGATTAAGACATCGCCTCTACTAAGCGGTCACTTTTTCATTTTCCCTTGTCTGATCCCTTAATATAGTATGGAGTCTATATAAAAAGCTAGATTTGTAATTACATTTTGAAAGATGTGACAAATATGTTGAAATAGAGAGATATATAAAAAAGGATATTGAACGTATAAAGTTGCATATATTTATATATAAGTACATAAATCTTTGACATGATGCAACTTATGGATCAAAAGTCTTACTCAATAGACAACACGATTAATTTTATTAACAATATTTTGGTATTAGATATGATTGAATGTTGAGGTTCTAGTAGCGTGGAATGATAACAATAGATGTTGTACATGTGAGAATAAAATTGATTCAATGCACATATTCAAATGTGACTTAAAGTATACCCAAAATAATATGTCCACAGTGTGAAAGAATAAAAAACCAGTTAGTTTAAGGGAGTAAACATAATCAAATATATTGTAACACTCTAAGATAAATTTTCCATTTCTCCGGGCTTTTCTATGGATTCGGACCAACGGGAAATTCCTGAGAATCCTCGAATTTAATCATTCTGTAATATAAGTTTCATTTAATTACATTATTATAACTAATTTACACGTTTTTACGATTCTCGTACATGCGTAGTATGATTTGACTTTTACGGGTTTTTTTAATTTCCCAATTATACATGCACCTGTTCCATCAAAAATTAGCTTGTTCATCACTTACTATTTTGATTTATTGACTGCAAGTTGGATTGGGTTACTTAATTAAAAAATAGTAGCCACATGCCTAAAAAACCCACGCACACACTAATATTAGTGATGATTAATAATGAGGAACGAAATGAGAATTAAGAATATGATATTGAAAAGACTAGTGTTGTGTCAGTCCTTATTTATTTGGTCCAGTCCAGTCTTAGGACTGGTCCTTAAGACCGTCGGACTGTCAGATTCAGAACTGGTTAAGAAAAGAAAAAATAAAGCGGAGTGATAACATTAAGGACCGAACTTTTAAAGTTTTATGACTGATATGAAGGACTGGACTGGACCATATTGAAACTGCAGTCTTCAGTCCTAAATAAAGATATAGACAAAAAAATAGTTAAGACAAAACTTCAAATTTCTTCTTTATACTAAAAATATAAAAATAAATACTTGGATTTTTAATCTATTAATTTTTTTATTGACTGGATACATGTATTTTCTAGCATCACATTATAAAATGCTTGAGCCAGTAATCCTGTTCAAAGCCAATTTTACCGGGAAGTTTGAAAGTCTACGAGGTACATGTAAAATATTATTGCCTGATTTTAGTACTCAAAACATTACTTTATTATGCTATTTATTACCCCTGATTTAACCAGAACTGATAAAATAGATAACGATTTCAAAAGCCAATGCCTTGTGAACTTGCAAACATAGTTTTATCTCTTTTTTTTCTTTATGATGCCACTAGATTTAATCTGATGATACATTTAAAAAAAACCTTTCAAAATTTATGAAAGGTCATAACTTTTTGAGAGTGGTTCTATGCATTGGCTCTTTAAGGTAAATTCCCATTCTAATAAAGCACCTAATAATACCGATATGGTTTTTGCAATTTCACATAGAATAATGAACAGGAGTGTCACTACAGGAGATGGGTGGGAATGTGTAATAGATGAGAAGTGTATGGAATTATATTATTGTCCATTATATTGCTTTATTGAAATGTGTGAAATAATACGTTAATTGTTAGTTATAGGCCTTAGAATTATAGTTAATGGACGGTCTCGGGTGAAACATATTTTTTTGTTATACAGGGTGACTCATATATATTAGGACGATTAATAAGGATAAAAACAACAAAAGGTCAATGTGGTTACAAAGATTTTGAGGTCATTACGAATAATTATCCTACTTAGATCCCTTGAAACTTTAGCACTTTAATGACCTTTGGTTTTTTCAGTAAATCTTCATTCTTGTTGCCTTTATCAAATTTAAATCTAGTAAAAGTATCCCTTTCTTGTTATTGACTTCACAATATTGTCCATTCTAGAAATGGAGGTTGGAAATAACTAATAAATACTACAGCAACTTTATCAGCTTAAAGTCATGAACAAGCTAACATGGGTCAACTTAACAAAGTGCAATATCTGTGTCAGATGCAAGGCGTCACTTAAGAGATTGAATAATGTCATTAAGACCAAAGGCAGAGATACTGGATTATAGAGATCATTTTTAAACTTTGATGTTATTAAACAAGTTTTGTTGGAATAAATTTTTTGTCAGACCATCTGGTTCCGAGTTTCCCTTAAACCTTCTTACTAATCGGTCCGGTCGTTTTCACCATTCATCAGTCTTAAGAACCAATGAGTTGAATTGACTGTTCTTATGCCTTTGATAGTAATAGGATTAATAAAAATTATACTCTGAACACTAAATCAACTCTTCTTTAACTTTTTTTAAAATAAAAATATTACAAATTAATACTACTATTCGCATATTAACTGTAAAATATACATTTACATTAAAACTACTGCAAAATTTCTGATTGAATCTACAAAATGCATGAATTAACAATAAATATATATGTCAATTAGGACGGTTTGTTTTTCAACTTTTCTAGAATTTTGTCCAGAAAAGTTCTCATGTGATTAGAATCTAACCCAATCAAAATTTCATGTTCTACAATATCATTGTTAGGTTGCACACCCCGATCAAAGTTTGAAAAAAGAAGCAAAAATTCTATAATTAGTCAATAAAGATCAAAATAAAAACCCCTATGTAAAAAAAAAAAAATTATAGGCTTTTCCTAAGTCATTTTGTTAAATTTTTCCTATATTTTTTTAATGATCCTTGTAAAACGCGTATCTTTTATATATATGAGGTCCAAACTTATGTCATTATTCTCTCTTTTTGCTCCATAGGGTCAATTTAAAAAATAAATTGACTGATATTTTATATAAGTTAAAAAATTTATATCAAAATAACATTAAGGATAATAACAAAAAAAATGCTATTTTTTAATTTAAATCGACTAAATAAAAGAGGTTTTGCCTTTTCTCAAAATTAGACCGAGATTTGTGACCTAAAGTTGAGAAAGTAGAACAAAGGAATTTTGCATAGCTTATTTTCTTAAAATAAAATAACTTTTTTGCACTAGTTGTAAACAAAACTTTTTAAAACAATCCACCCTAATGTATGTATGTCTTCAAACGCTTAAAAAACCATTACACAATAAGGGAATCGTAACATTATCAATATGCCGTAAATTTTTAGAGGGAATTTATTACATTTTACAAAATAATGAATAGTTTTTAATTGTTAATGCTTAACCTAGTCTACACTCACATAATATTTATATATGCTGTACAATTATGAAACAAAAATAAGAAAAATCGATTATTAAGACGGTAACAAAATTCAATATGCTTATGAATAGATAACTAAATTAGCTTATATCGTTAACATTTATTCTATTTCACAACTTCTCCTTAGAAAAGAAACAGAAAAAAGACCCTATATAAGTTAGTAGTTAGTCATTTCTTCCAATTAAAGAGTTATTATTGGGTATTGTTCACAGCTTAACAAGAGCTAAATTTAGTTTAACAAATCAACTTCAGTACCCCCGTACGACTAGAGTACTGATATACCAAACAACACAACAACCTCAAAAAAATATTGTATGTAATAATTTTAAAATATTCTGTAATTTTAGAACTAATAAAATATTTCATTAATGATTTTAAATATCATAATTTCTAAATGTCTTAAATACAGTTAAATTTACAATCAAGGAGTAAGCTGATTGAATTGAAAAAATGATGATCCTTTCTAATTTGGACTGTTATAATTGCTATACTATAACTATTACACACAAGTACTTCATAAATCATTTATTCTAACATCAGTAGTGATGGGCAATGCCCATTTGGCATTTTGTAGTGCCCAAGGAGAAGACGTGAAAGAGAATAGACAGTAGACATGGTACTTTTGAATCAATAAATTCAATTAATCACTCTTTTTAAAAGTAGCTTTCTATCCCAAAATTATTTTTTTGAGGGGATTAGAAATTAGAAAAGGAAATATGGTTGAAGAGGATACTCTTTTTTCTTTTATGTTCATTAATTTTTTTTCTTGCCCTTTATTAGGATAAATTCTTAGTGTAATTAAAAATTATTTAAGAATCTTAAAAACAAAAACAAGGAAATCACATCAAATATATCATAATAAAACAAAGCGATATTAAAGTAAAATATGAAATAAAATGCAATTTAAAGTTACTCAATTACAAGTTTATTTAGTAATTATTCCATTTAAATCATTGTCTATTATAGTCAATAAGCTTATATAAATTATACTGTCCCTTGGTGATCATGACGTCAATTACGCGTGTTTAGTAGTTGTCAGAAAGTGGATCCTGCTAAGTTTCTTACATGTCGCTCTTCAATGAGTTGCATAATACCCATCTAGGTCAAATGTAGTTGGACACATTCCCACATGATCTGTCGTTTCAGACATTTCTTTGCAGAAAAAGCAAAAATTTCTTTCGTCTTTGAAAAACTTGTCAGCGACTTCAAGTGTGCCTGTTAGTAAACGATATCTAAACCATTACTCAAGAGAAGTTAGTAATTTAATTCTTATAGCATTTATATAATCTGCTGGGCTTCGTTACGATATATTCCGTCTTTTTAAATAATTGGAGAAGGGTAGAAGAGAAGGAGTTTTGGAACAATTCCTTAGGAAGGCCATTGAAATTGATGAAATTCTTAATCTAAAAGGCACAATTGGTCTTTGGAGATTCACATAAGAGCCGAAGATTAAAGATATATATGCATAGAGTAGAATTTTCACTGTCAATACATCTGTAGAATTTCGAATAATAGGATAAAATTTTATTACATACAAATATAGAATCCTCTGAGGTTACACCAGATTCCGTCTTTGTGGACAACTCATAGTTTGAGTTTCTTTTAATCCTTGTTTTAAACAAGCAACCTGTAGTTGGATAGATCATCTATATTCTATATTTGGGCTTGACACAATGAAGATGATAAGCCTCGCGATCCATTTGATCTATTTTATAATATTTTTCTTGAGGAGATATTTCATCCTTATTGATATTTTCAATAGGATTTCAGATATACAATCAGGCGTCGGTGGTCAGATATCCTAGTGTCTATTACTTTGTATAGGTCCAGTGCATCTTTATCAAATCCCTTGAAAAAATCCAGATCGATCCTAGAAGATACAGGTCTCATTTGTTTGTCAACAGAAAATAATGTATGAGAAAAATTTCCTGCTGCTTCCTCCGTATCAATAAGTTTAAAGGAAGAGATGATAGACGAGAGAGCTTTTGTAGCTCGATGCTTGGAAATAGCTGAGTTATTTTTTGAATCACGGCTTGATTTCAACTTGATGTTAAAATCTCCTCCCAGAACAACTTCTCTGTGAGATAATATTGACACAAGCTTGGTATTGAAAAACATGGGATCATCAATATTAGACCCATACATCCCAATTACATCAAAATTAGCTTCAACTGATTCACATCGCACTTTGACAAAGTTTCCTTGTGAGCATTTAAACTCGAGTTATGGATTTAGGATTATTTAATCAACAATGATGGGACTTAACATTTAAAGATAAAAATGAAATCATAGTTGTTTAGACTGTATATGGGGTTGTTCTTCGCCATTTTTTACTTGTGTCAGTTTGGATGCAATATCTTTTGATTACAAACGATTCTGGATGAGACGAAACAAGATCTGGAAGAAGATCTTTATCTTACTATATTTTCAGTAGAAATGTCATGTTGGTTACTTTTTGATTATCTAAGTGAAAAGGGACTTCCTATTTGTTTGTTCTTCCCGTCATTCTTTCGCAATACAACTGTTTGGTTTGTTTCAATTGTATTTTCCTTGATCATCCTTTGATCCAAGTCTTCCTGTTAATACTTTTTTACGGGTGAGTTTTTAGTCGCATCATTATCTTTAACGAGGAGTTGGGAATTAAGTTTTGAGTATTATTTTCAGTGTCCTTATCAGTCCTTACTGCCTCAATGTCAGAGATGTTGTTTTCATTATTTTTCTCATCGTGATGCAACTCTCTATAATAATCAATTGAACATTCTTTAGGAACATCGGGTGTGCCTACACTATTTGTTTCGATAACTGAAGGAAGTCCAATACATGAAACTGCTTAACTTGGTGACCCATCATCGTTGAAACAATTGTAGGGGTAACTGGATTATTGGAACTTTCCTTATCTATAATCGCGTCCTTTTCAGAATTTTTGACCTTATCCAAAGGCACAGATCTGTATTCTAAAATTTGTAGACGTTTTCTACTACAATTCAAGTGACAATTCCCAAACTGGAAGCTGTTCATTCTTTAATAGATCGTAGTGGTGTTAACATCTTCCCTTAATGATGAATTTGTTGTTTATTTTAAAATGTAGAAATGAATGTATATGTATTTAAATATAATTTTAGCATTTTCCCATCCCAAATGCTATTTTAAATGTAGAAGGTGTAATTCATTTTATTCCCACAAAAAAGCATAAATTTCAGCTAATTTTAACAAAGGACTTCATTCAGTAATACCATAAATCTTGCTCTCATTCTTCTCTTGCTTCCTACTAATCCAAAGTCTATATATTCAATGGGCAGCCTATAAACCGAGGCACCTCTAAAATATCATACGTACCTACAATTCTTGTAATTATGTGTAAGGCGCCGTTATTTAAAGATCGCGGCTCGGTACCTTGCCACACTATATGTATATTTAGAATTTGACATCATCAATTGATATTATTCACCCTTAATTTGCTACTGATTTTTTAATCAATTATATACATTTAAAAAAATAATTGAATCATTGATCTCAAAAGGAGCTATTAATGAGCCAAAATAGACGAACTTCCAATTATATTTTCCCACATGTATTTTTAATGAGTCCATAATGGATCATCAAACACAGAGCCAAATAATAATTGAACTGAAGGAGTAAATAATTTATCACCTTTTATTTGTGTTTGTAAAGCAAAACAGAAAATGCATTTTCTTAAGCATATCTGTTATAAATTCGTATTTAATGTACAAACAATATTTAAAATCATTAGAATGATTAATTATCTTTTTTTAAAGAGTCACTGCTTAACAATACATTTACAAATGCATTGAATCCACTTTTTGATAGGTTCATTTATATATGTATGTATACATTCATACATCTTAAATTCATTGTCATCCATAACATTTCAGGTATGCTTTTAATTAGATTTGGATTCGAGTATTAGTCGAACTCATCCCAAATGTTATTTGAAAAACTTTACCAAAATAGATTTCTAATAGAATCAACACACTAAATATAGATGGACTAGCGGTAGTACCCACATTGCTCAGAGTAATTAGGCGTCGGCTAGAAGACAAATTTTTCTTAAATAATCTTGAAGATAACTCCGCAAGAAATCCTCCGCGTTACTCTCCGTTTTTCATGACCACACTCACACATAATTACTCAATACAATAGTACTTATATCAATTTATTTGCTGTGTTCTCACCTCAATAATGGAATAATAATAATAAGAGTTTGAGAAAAAATTGGGATGATGATGAGTACTTAAGTCTTATGAGTGATCATTAATAAAAGAAGAAACAAAATTCATATTAAAATAACAACGGTTAAATTTTATTGAAATCTTAACATGAATTGTCATATGGATAAAAGGACCATTAACTAAAATAAAGCTCACTCTGGAAATTTTTTATTAATATAAATATATTGTTATTTCTTAGATCAAAGTATGATTATGATATACATCATGGATCACTATATAAAGTGCAACCCGGTGCCTTGTTTTCATATTTTTATACAGACAAACTTTGTTTTATTAATTTTGATTTCATCTCCAGCAGTTTTATTGAGTAATTCTTTATAAGTTTCGTTGTCATATTTTCGGTGGGAGATTTTTTCTGAGATCTAATTGGAGCATAGTTTTTCTACTTTGTTAATTTTACAAAAAAGATATCACCCTCATTTTTTGCTTTCATAATATGCTGTTGTATATCAAGGGTCTCTAAATTAGGTCCCCCATATTATGTGTTCAATTTGGGTAACGACAGCTAAGGGATATAAAATGAACTTTACACAAGAAAGCTTAATTGTAGGAAACACTAAACAGATTCGGCCCTTAGAGCAGACTACAGTCATCATTATTGAACTGATGACTTCAAAGTTTGAAGATACCTGTTGTAAATGATGCATTTGATTTGTGATTATGTACGATATTTTCTAAAATTATCTATATTACTTGATAAATAACTAATTGACTATTTTATTAAGGTAGTCAAACTGGTTTTATTGATTAATTTAGATTTGATCAATTAAGCGCTGGAATACTTTTTTTTCGTTTGCATTTAAAAGAGTTAAGTTTTCAAATCGATTCAATATTCAATTACTCCTACTCGGCAGATAGTTATAACTCGAAACCAACACTTCTTTTTAATTGAAAGTATTTATAGAGTCAAAATGGCAAGTGTACTAAATTAATGATTCTAACATTCAAGGAATTCCGTTGTTTGTACATGTGTATATCAACTCTTTCAAGTTTTGAATTAGAATTATATCATAATAATTACTTTTAAGTTCTAGAACAGTGGTCGGGGAATAGGGTCAAATCAACCCAATGGAAGTAATACATTTTTTTTAGGTAATGGGAGTACTATTTTCTAGTATTAAATCAAATAAATCAATAAACATGCCACTACATGGGTGTGGGGTACAAAAAGTTTACAAAAAATTTAAAATTAAATTTTTGAAATTTTTCGTGAATAGTCATACATTTTTGAATTTATTTCAAAAATTTCCATATAATTTTATTAAAAGTTCTTTTAGGGTAACGCTAAAAAAAGTTACCCAACCTCTGGTTTAAAGAAACTGTTTTATTCTTATAACCTAATGCAGATCTTTTTGAACAAAACATATGTATCATTCACGATTCGCTCTTTGAAATATACAAAAATAATAGAAGGACTGTTTGATTTACATTAATAGCCATTAGGGAGCCCTTTATATAGTAAAAACCTGACAAGATCTCAAATTATTATCACAACGAAGAAGTTAAAGCTTTGTCCAAAAATTCTAATCACTCCGTATCTTCATTTTTTTTTTTTTTTTTGTGATATAAACATTGCTTGGAGCTAGGATTTTTCAAATTTGATTTTTTGACTCATCATTATGATTTGAAATTAAAATGAACCGTGCGACTGCGGACATGTCGTGCAGTCCTGTGTATGTTCTCTGCAGCTGTTTTCCTTACTTGAGTCTTTTCTGATTTTTTTATCAGGTGACTCGAAAAACCAAATGTCAAAGTACTCCAGTTAGCCTGAGTAATTCCTTGTCTATATGAAATCTGCCGTTCTAAGATATTGATTATTTTTATACCACATATGACGTTATTTTATCGTTTCCCCTCATGGCGCATACAATTTTATCTTCCCTTTGCAAAATGTACCTAGATAGTAAAAGGGGTAAATTCGTGTAGGTTGTATAATTATTTATATGGTAATATTGTCAACGCCTCTAGCAGACAGGAAAGTGTTGCGTAGACCCCTACTTTGAACAAATATTGATCATGTGCTTTTTATTTCACCAATTGGTTTATAGGTTTAATATATGAATTAAATAGGGTATTAATGCATCTTCAATTGCCCAAAAATACCCTAAAAATTTAAGCTTCACATGACTAATATAAGTTGTTGTTGTTTCTTAAGTCGACAAAAAGCTTGTCGTGAGTAGAAAAGAGAAAAAATAGTAACTTCTGATGAGTATATATGCCACGTCTAAAATGACATTATGAAATATATAGTATGAAGTATTTAGCTGTTTTATGCATAAACAGCTTTTATTTAGTCATTTTGAGTGCATCTCTTAGACAAGTTAGTATTTAGTAATTCCTCGTAAAACATGTATTTTTTTCATTCCAAGTATTTACAGGATTTTTAATACACATCTTATGTCAAAACGTATCTATTTATCTAATGTGTCTTCTGAAAGAATTTAGCAACAATAATGACAGCTTAAAACATCAATATAATACAGCTTGTACCTGATAGGATTTGGAAGTGTTCGTTGCTCACTGTGAATTGCTCGTTTTTGTATATCTGGGAATCAGGGATCCAGTAATTGCTATGTTGGTCAAAATGTGACATTTTTTCCATTGTCTAATGAATATCAATGATAACTTAAAAATGATAAATATTATTCTTTGGTATTTAATGCATTCAAAAGTCAACTACCGCTGGTTAGACAAATATGGATCACGAAACCTTTCATGTTAAATGAAATTCCTTTAATGTTTCTTCATAACCTGTGTTTAAATCAAACAGTGACCAAAAAATTCTAAAAAAAGAAATAAATGTCTAAGAAAATGTTTTTAGTTACCTTATGTGAAATTTTCTTTTTCCAAAAGGCAATTCATGTGTTTTTTAATCAATGATCGAGTCTATTTTGTACTTGACATAGATAAGAATGCATATAATTTTGTGGTCAAATAATACTTTATAGTTATAGTTTGGGCATAACCAAATTCCCAAATCGTCTTCAATGGAAATTAGGACTGTATTAATTTAAAATTTGGAGTCCTATTTATTTAAATTCAATACTTGGTAAAAAAAAAAATACTATTCTTTGTTTTTAATGATTAATTCCTGGCATGTCTTCTGTATTTTTAAAGGAATTAAATATTTGAGAACTCATTTGCATTTTGTGTTGCAAAAAAAAAAAAAAACACATTAAAATAAAAGGAGATTAATTTTCATTTTGTCTAGAATTTCTACGATAAAAGTGATAGATAGAAAGGATATTGTTTAATAATGTGTGCTTCGAAGATAAGATTTGTGTAGGTTGTTCACATAGTATTCATTAAATATATAGGTAAATGGAATAATCATTAACGAATGAAGCAAATGTGTTATAAGTAGCTATCTTACTGATTTCCAAAATAATGCATAACTTTGCTTTAAAAAAATAATTTGACATATGAAATATACGTATTATAAATATTTTTTGGAAGCAGTTAAAACAATACAGGGTGACCCATATGTGTTTGGAAGATTAAAAATGAATATAATTCGGAAAGGGTTAGTCTGATAAAAATGTATTGATCAAAACTTCTTCAGCAATATCAAAGTTATATAATTAGGTATATTGTACTTAATATAAACGCCTTTCCTCTTAATGACACCACTTAATCTCTCAAGAACAGCATTGCATCTGGTAAGGATTATATCTTCGGACAAAATGGCCGCTACAAGCTTGATCTTGACCTTCAGTTAATCCAAATTGATTTTGTAGGTGTGGCCAAACTATTTCTCTACATAGAAGGGACGATATAGTGAAGTCCATTACATTTCAATCTGAGGTGAAAGGTCCCCTCCTACAAACTTGGTGTCGAAGAGAGGGATAAATGGACCAAATACATTTTACAACATCATGTTTAAAGATTATAAGCTTCAATAATAAAAGTCATATTTTTTCTTCAGAAAAGAATGTATTAAAAATGTAAATATATATTGTTGAACTGCTTAAACTCTCAGCTTTAATTTAGAACAAACTATTGTTTTAAAAACAAATAATATTGTTATCAGTTGGAACAGGAGGCCATTAAAATATTTCAAGGCTAGAGTTTCTTTTCGAAAATTTTTTAAAGAGAAAAGTCCATACATTATAAAACCACTCCATTAATAAAAATCACTATAAATGTATGTATTTTCACGTCATTACCTTTATTGTGACATGCAATCTTTTCCCAAAAAAGAAACAGAAAAAATGTCCGAAATCATCTGATGGTAGGCAAATAAGTCAATCGCACAAACAGAAATTCATAGAAATAATAAAATGTTTAATATATATATATATATATATACGACGAGGACTCAACTAGAAATATTAGTCCTGTCCTTTTAGAAACGGTACTTATCTATAGTATGACTGATCACTTCTTTTATTTAGGAATAAGAATAAGTTATGAAATAGTTACTTTTATGTCGGCCCTGATTTATTCGGTACAGTCCAGTTCAATCTTAGGACTGGTCTTCTCGGTCCTTGGAATTTTTCATAAAAATAACGATTTTTTATTCAGAAAAATAAGATATATGAAATATTTAATAAGATTACTGCACATATCTTACAACAAATAATATTTGTTTCATTATGCAACAATATAATTTGAACATATTAATTGTTAATTAGTTATATCTTTTATTATATTATATAACAAAATTATTGAAAAAGGAAAACACCCTCATTGACGTTATGAGGGATCGATTTTATCTTCTGTAAGGACCGACAAATGGGATTGGATGAGACCAAATTGGACTAGACTGCGGTCCTCGGTGCAAAATAACGACCATTTAACAATAGAAATAGCCATGACGTATCAAGTGAGATGAAGGTATCGAAACTGAGAACAAAATACATAAGGTATTTTTGTCTTAGGGTGGAAAAGCCGTGCACTCTCGAGAACCTAGTACAAGGGGTCACAATATGGGCCTGTGTAATTGCCTTTACGATTTTTTTTTTTTTGTATCAAAATGAAAGATAAGAGAAACATACATAATAAGCCCTTTAGTATCAAACAGACATGGTTTAGTCAAAGAATTAAAGAAATTGCTTAATTTTTTCAACCCATTAGTAAATTATTGTAGCAATTTGTTAGGGTAGAAAGACTTAATCAAGTTAAAATAGTTTAAAACTATTTTGACAATATTATTATTATGTCTGAATGATTATGTTTGTTTAACAAGCCTAAAAAAAACAGAGTTGTCAACAAAAATTATTTTTTCCTGCACAGTTACATAGTACTAAAAATATTTTAATTACATGCTCTTCAATGTCCAACTTTTAATTATAAATGATTAAAATTGTAAATGCATGTCGGATTATAATTATTTTTTTATATGTCCTATACTTTTATTTTAATTTATCAAGATATGCATTTCTACAGTTTTAAAATATTTTATATATATAAATGTTATTCTTAGCTTCAAAAATGTCAAAAATCTACTTGAGATCCCTCATCACATTACCACTAAAAATAGCAGTAAAAATGTCATGTATAATTGCAGTTGTATACAGAAGAAAATAAAATAAACATGTTAATATTTGCACACAAAAAGTTATACAGTATATATCCGAAAAAATAAATAAATTGCGATAAATTATAGTATTTCTGTTATAAGTTAATTACTCATAAGAGAAGCAACATTAAATTAACTTTTCTAGCTTATTTGGACCAAAGTTTGAGTTTATTAACCTTTATTCTTTCTAAATATGGAAATTTCTATTATTCTAATGATTCTTTAATACATTTTTCGGTTTTTAAATAATTCCAATAACATTTTATTGGGTCCATAGGACCCATTGATATAAAATCTTATATTTTTGTTATTATTAAGGTATACAATCTAAATATAATATAATATTAGACCGATGGATATAAAAAAACCATTGTTTCATTTAATATATATCTAGGTACCAACAAAGTCGAAAAATATATCAACATTTTCTAAGTATTTTTTTTTTTTTGCGTTGTTTATTCGCTTGCCAAGTATTTTTTACTGAATACCAATTTATTGAAAACTAATTATTTCTTTTTATTTCTGTGAATAGTAAACTTATTTCTTTGAAAGCACCTATGGGAATTTCTAAGACCAGCATATCTCTTGTCAACATTTGAATCTTTAAAACAAGACAATATAATAAAAAACCAAAAAATTTCTTAAGGTTTGCGATTGATTTGCTTATTAAGACATTTTCCGTTGCTCTGATTATCTCTTTTTTCACATCCCTAAATATGTGTAACCGCTATTGCCGCTTATATTAAAAATAAGGATATTCAACTATTAGCAATATATTTACTTTATTTCAGCTTATGTGCACTTAAGGCATAAATAAGCAAAACTATGACAAAGACATTCATTTTAATGTATTCATCACAATATTTGGAAAAAAATAAAATAAAAAATAGACATGAATTTATTATTATAAATAATATACCTTTATTATCAGTGATATTGATGACAAATTTTCACTTGGTTTGATATGTCTGACTCATATTAATAAGTTTAATTTTTAAGTATTTTTTTATTTATTAATTATTACTTCTTCAGAGTAATTTGCAATTCCATCAATTTTAGGTTCAGTCATTAAATAACCAAACTGAGATTCCCTACTTTTCACATCTCTAGACTAAATTTATTATTTCAAGTATTTTTTCATGGTGTATAAATGTATTTCGAAGTATTTTCATGCTTTGGTTATCCCCAAAATATCTGCAACTCTTATGTAAGCTTTGTTGCTGTCTTTTTTTTTTGATAATATTGGTAAACTCTACAAAAATTAGGGGAGTTGGTGGCTAGTTAGCACGCAAGTAATTGTAATAATCAAGCAAATCTCTACGAGTTGTGCTGCTGAAATTCAGTGAAATAACCATCTATTCGTGCTGCATTAGCTATATATGTTTAAGAGGCGTGATTACATCCAATCCTAAGTCATGATTGATAAACCAGGAGTAATTTTGTTTAAACTCATCCTTTCTCTTCTAAAACGTAAGTGTTAGCTCAACCGCTTAAAATTTTAAGAAAATATACTTAGTTATGGTTAATTTACAAAATTTGAATTGATTTAATCTGTTTCGTATTCAGTGATATACTCGTGTTAGTGTCTCAAGACAAAGAGTAGCTAAGGAGAAAGTTAGAACACCTAAATTGGGCAACTTGGAACATTTATAAAAAATGAAAAGAGATGAATAATATTTTTTTCCGTAATTTCTTGTGAGTATTAGAGAAGCATCTAAATCTTAAACATTGAAATGGTTGCAAATTATAAGATAATCACGAATCAGATGATATTAACTTTTGGTTAAATAAAATTTAATTGCAATTATAAAAGTGAAAACGATTACTTTCTATTATCAGTTACCTATAATCACTGCTGTTCCAACTTGCCTCATCGTTGGGGCAAGTTGGAACACAAATGACCAACATGAAAATTGACATTGCAGCTAAAGTACCATAAACTATCTAAAATTTGCATATGGCGTTGAACTTTGTTAAAAAAAAGAAAACATAAATCAGGTCTTAATATTGCTTCCACATGCTTATTAATATGCCAAAGGTGAATTTACAATCAACAACCACCGCTCTCTCCCAAACTAATTTCAATTAAAATTATAGCAAGCAGATTGTACAAGTTACAATCTATACGTCTCAATATATTTTATATGATTACCAAATTAGTAAAAACTATTAATTAATGCTATAACTTAATTTCGATCTATACAAAAATTAGTTACTTTAGTTACAACTATTTATTATTTCCTTTTATTTTATGGTTACATCCTACTTATTACTAGTTACTTAAATAATGTACAATTTGTATACCACAAACACATATTTTTTACTAATTTGTTCTGAGTATAAATTTAGCTTCAAATGCTAAAATGATTGGGAACTACAAGAGGATGACTAATCAGATAATGTAAATCAAATATCAATATACATAAATATATAGGGTGACACTATGAAATTTTTCGTTGAGTTTTTTTATATTTGTAAACACTCAATAATGATCATACGTAACTGAAATGATGTCATTTAATAGGTGAAACTTTGGGTTTTTGATAAAGATGCAGTTCGATTTATTCAACCGCCGGATAAAGAGTTAAAAATATTAAATTTATTCTACGTCCTTCGTTCATTCTGTAAAATAAATCAGGGTTGCGAGTCTCAAAACTATACAAAATCTCGATGATCAACTCAAAGAGATAGAAAAGGATGAGATCTTGGGTTGAAAATAAAGGTTGGTATATATCTGAAGGTATAATTTGTTTGGGATGAGATAATCGCTGAAACGGTGGATGGGTATAAATAGGAACTCTACATAAAAAGAAGTCGTCTCACCCTCAATCAAACAAAATTATCAGAATAGAGTGTATATTTGGCAGCCGGGCAGTGCTCTATCCCAAACCTCCAAGAAATGTAAAATAATTTTATTATGACAACTTTGAAAAATTCAACTGCCCACATTCCTAAATCTAAATTCCCTAGATTTTTACTTTTTGGGTGTAATCTAGAGTAAGGTTTGTTCAGTCCACCATCCAAATATTGATTTAATCAAGGTCTCTATTGAACAAGAGTTGGGTTAAAATAAAAATTTCAAAGCGTCACCCTTTATAACCTAAGTTATATGGTAGGTAAAAAGCGAATTTCATGCCAACTAGCTCTATTCTCCTTTAACTAATTCCTACAAAATACCGTCAAAAGATGATTATTAAAATACATTTCACAGTGAAATACTTTGATGCAGACATGATAGTCATGATTAAGCCTACCTTCCATTGCCAATTGTGCAATGCAATTAATTTAATTTTTGCATTGGTATTTAAAACAAACAAAGTCGTATATGTATAAAGATACGAGTAGGAACATGTATATAGGTAATATATGAGACAAAACCTTTTTCCTTTTAAGGAATCAAAGCCTAACCTTAAAAATAAATGATTTTTATCATTTTGATCAATTTTCTAATATATTACAATATGTGCCCACATGATACATATCATTTCCCGGTAAAATGTCTTTGAGCAGATACCGGGACATATTTGTTTTATCCCCATAGTAAATAATATATACAGTCAAATTAAAGTATTTTCTTATATTTTTTAAAGAATAAATAAATTATATTCTCAATCTTCATTTTATCATGAAGACTAATAGTGCTCAGTGTGGTTTATTATACACATTACAGGTCATTATAGTATAAAAGAATCAACTGCAGGAATTCTCCGTAGATGTTAACCCCTAAAAAAATCCCGGCAAAACGAGATACTGCAGTTTCTCTACATACATAGACATTAGACATATCCCTTGCATTTCTTTAAGTAAAAAAAATAAATATTTCCCTGCCATCCGCAACCCCCCCTCCCCACCACTCAAGACACAACCAATAAATTATTTTTACTTTGAAATATGGATAGACGTTCCATTTCTTTGCCTTTAAAAATAGTTACCGTAGTGGGATGGTGAAAGATTACTTTTTAACTAAGATAAATGAAGATAATTGTAAAAAGTAAAAGTACATTTATTTATTCTTTATAAGGGATTACAATACACTGGAATATACTAGACATAGAAAAATGATTGTACAATTCATATTATTTTGATAATTGGAATCAGTAGTGAAGTGACAAGCAGGATGGGATACCCCAACGCGGAAGACTATATAAGACGCTGAAGTTCAAGAAATTAAGAAACATATTTTCTTTAATGACCTCTCGAATAAACATGGCCATAAAAGTTATAAAAGTAGTGACCTAATCTAAGAAAAGGTCATGTAAAAACAGTAAAGAAATATTTATATTACAACAAAAAACGTCATTCAATGTAATATACAAACAATTTATTAAGAAAGTTTGTTTGAGTTAATAAAATGTATATCTCCAGTGGCAAATTGTCGAAAAAGGGTCCTTCCCTTTATTATAAAAAATAAGTATTTTAAAAAAAGAAAAAGATTTGATATTTATTTTCAAAGAAACCAAAAAATTCAAAAGAGCGCAAAACGTAAAGAAGAACTGAAATTTAATTTTTTTAGAACAGCTATTGACTTTAGAAATTTTTGTCAATAAACTTTTTTGTGAATAGTTGTGGTTTTTTGAAATATTTTGGAGAGAAATTTCAAAAATCTATACCTAATTATAGAAAATTAAATTTTTAGAAAAAAAAAATTCAAAAATTCCTTCGTATTTCTAAAAAATATTCCCAGCTGTTAACAAGAAAATAGGGATTTTTTTTCAAAAATCCAGAGCTGTTCTCATAGTTTTTGTTTTTTTTCAAAACAAATTCAAAAATTAAATTTTTTTGGAGAGAAATTTCAAATATCCATACTTAATTCAACCAATCAACGTTCAAAACACTGAAAAGAAGCAGAAGCATTAACAGCTGACAACAAAATACAGAGTATATTTGTGTGTTAGTGACGTAACGCCGGGAGATATGTCGTTAAAAAATTATCAAATTAATTCACATATAGAATTTACTCTAAGATTATAAGAAATTTTCATCAAATTTTTTCTTGCATATAAATTATTGAATCATATTTTTGTTGCTTATGACGTTGTTACAATGCACTAAGTGGCAAATATAAAGGAAAGGATTGATTTTCTTTCATATTTGTTTGAAATTGAAGTATGATTTTTTTCTGTATAAGCACAATTCAGTTTAGGACTTAAGGTACATGTACTCTAACCGGGTCCGAAAAGATAATTCTGGAAATTTACGTTTATATATATTCATAAATATAGTTAAAGGACATATTATAAGCTCATAAAATCTGGTGGAGACCCACCTCACCCTATGTCAACTGCACCTATGATAACGAAATTTAAAGACAACTACCATAGGTAGTTAGGTCGAAGGAACTGTTGTAAACTTATTTCACATATTAAATTAAAACAACAGCAGCTGGGAGGATGAAAAGAGCGTTTCTTTATTACATTTAATAGAAAAGTTACGAGTTTATTTTGATTTGATAAGTTTTATAAATAATTTCCTATATAAATTCAATTTTTTTTACCAACTAATACATCTTTTTTTTTAAATATTATATCACCAGTGACAATGATTAGAGCGTGCGTTGTTTGCATCTTTAATCACACAACTTGAGCACTCTAAAAGCTCGGTTTGGACACAAAAAATTTTTTTATCAAAAGACGCACCAGTTTTCCCACAGTAAACAACATTATCTGATTATTACAATCAGTGGCGATGTTATACGATTTTCAAAGGAGAGAGGCTCTGTTTAAATTTTGGTGCCCCTATTCTACAGATTTTTAAAAGTCTATAAAAAAATTGCTCTTTGTTTATTGAATTTTATATCTTATATATTTTTTTAAAATAAGTTTCAGTTCTTTTTTACTTTTTGCGCTCTTTTGAATTATTTTGTTTCTTTGAAAATAAATTTCAAATCTTTTACTTTTCTTAAAATATTTATTTAATAAAAGAGTTCAAAAAAAACCTAGGCCCCTTTCCCCCTCCCAAAAAAATAAAATATATTTATAATCCCTAGACGCCCTGGGACTAGATACCGAATCTCTTAGCACACTACTTGGAATATTATTAAGATTCATGCTAAGGTAGATTAAGCTCCATTCAGTCATGAAAAAGGTCTAAATTGGATTAATTATAATCACATTAGGGCCATAAAAATATCAACATCCATTATAAGGATTAATAATGAATGGTCAGAATAGAACTAATTTATTTCACATATGTGAACATGAAAAGGTACATAATATCTACATTAAATATGTACACATACGTCCCTAGGTTCTGTGACATCTATTAAAAGACTATTATTGTTGTCACGGAATTTTGAGCTTAGGGTTAATTGTATTTCTACACAATATCTAAAATTTGTAGCGAAATATACAGTATAAATGATCTGTTTTTCATTAGAAATGCTGAGGCTATGCGAGCGGTTGAGCATATTTTAACCTGTAAAAGTTCTTGTTATTGATTAATTTTACTTCAAGTGGATAGTACATATTTTATCATGTAGTTATTGTATAAAAGAATTAATGGACTTTCTATACTTTATGTAAGTTTGTAAGTGCTGTGGTTAATGAATTATCCTTTATATTTCACTGCGTTTGTATAATACTTGTACATTAAAATCCTTAATCACTATATACAAGCATATCTATACTGTTATGTATGGATATCTTAGGTCTATGTATTGCATGACCGATAAAAGTATTTACTAATGTAAGATATCCTAATAGGAACTGTCATTAAATCAATCGAAGAAATGTCCAGGATAGGAGCTCACTATCATTTATAATTAGGGCCAACTAATATAATGGATAATAAGTAATTTCCTAACGACAGTTACTTTAGTTGGATACAAATCCCGCTTTAAGACAGTTTTATGGGAGAAATCATATATTTCTTTTAGTTTTGAGTACCAGAAAGCGCCTTGCGGCAAAATAATAAAACTGCCTGAATGATAACACTATTTATTAGAAAATATAGTTGTATGTTACAAACATAGAGGTCGTTGTGAAATATTTTCTCAGCATGCCCCATTTTTTTTAAACAACAACTTAAAGACTGTAGCCAGCCTTGCGGATAATATATTTTTAGTATGCTCATGTTCTATATGTAATTATTAATTAAATTTCCGATTTTCACTTTCGGCTTCTATTTTTTAAAAGGATTCTCCATCTTATCGGTAGGGAAGATGATAGTACAATGATATTGATTCCGTGTGTGGGGGGGGGGGGAGTGTTGTGTTACATTTATATTAAATAGGTAATAAGGTTGAGAAATTGAGCAAATTCTTAGCTCTTTTAAGGGGATACACAGAATCGAGACTATTAAGCAATGCCTTTTGAAATACCAATATATTTGTTTAGTATTTTTTGGTTTTATTGGTCATTTTAATACCCATTTTTTTATTTAGCAAACACGTTGCAGATTGTACAAAATCTATACAAACAGTATATTTTGCATACAAATCACCTATTTTGAACCTTGATTATATTTATAGATGGAGAGTGATACCAGATGACTAATTTTGATATATGATTGTCATTAAATAGCATATTATTGTTTATATTTGACATTTTGTATCACATATGCAAACTACTCAACATTTTATTTAGTTAATCTTACTCGGTTACAATCTAAGTTATCAATTCATTATATCAAATATTAGTTAGGGAAAATGTAAATTCGTATTCTTCGTTTTATTTCAATGCTTTATAAGAAGTGCTACAATAATCTGATATAAGGTAAATATGCCCCGTTCTGATTGGTAACTTTTTGCCAACGAGAATCCAACTTCATAATTCCCTTATAGGTCATGCCCTTTTCCTTATTGGCAAAAACTCGGACAAAAAATTTTCACAGGTCTCTATTGAGGGCAAATTTGCACTTCCAAGCGCGTTGGTCATATGTCACTTGGTGCCAGGTCCGGACTGTAGGGTGAAAGAATAAGAATTGTTAATCCGAGTTTCCGGAGCTTCTGGCGCGTAATGAAAGATGTGTACGGCCAGGCGTTGACTTAGTGAAACATGATTCCTCTTCTATGAAAGGTTCTTTTTGTATCCAGCCTTCTGAAAAGGTTTAAAATTGTTTTATGATCGATGTTTAGCTCCTGTGGAATGCTACGACTGCGAATATGATGGACTATCTCAATATTTTCCGTAACTTTATTGACATTTTCGATGAAAGCGCATCATTCACCTCCACTACACCAGAACGAAATCACTCGAACCTCTCTTGTGCAACACAAACTGAAAGAATCCCAGCCTCTGATACATCACAAATTTTCTTTGTCGTTTTCAACCCCTTATTTGCTTTCAGATGGTAAAAATATAAAATATGCCGAATTTCTTCCTTTGAGACTTCCATACTCGACACGCAATAATTCACTCAAACCTTTACAACACCTTATCGTATAATCCGATGTGACTAATAATACACAATATATACTTAGTTATAAAAAAGAGCGGGAAAAACGAAACAACTTTTTCACCAACCTATTATATATTTGTAATTAATATTGTCCAGAGTTATAATTTCAAATCTGTACTATGATTCGAGTTATTTTTTATGGACTCCGACTGGGGATACAGCTTTTTTTCAAATTATATGTATGTAAAAGCTTATTCTCCAAATAACATAGTCAGGATAAGGGCCTTAACAAACTTAATTGGTTTGATCTAATGCCCCTATGACCTCCTAAAACCGTCCCCTTTACCAACTGAAATGTGTTGTTATTATTTATGATCTCCTGTTATGTGAAAAAAAAACCCCAAAAAAACCGAAAGTTAGCTTGAAAACTCTGACAATTAGAAGACTGTTTGAGAGGAGAAGAGCTTAGCCTGTAATTACGTTTTATTAAATGAACTGTAAGTAGATAGAGAAGGTAAAGAAGGAATATTATTCTATTCTTTAAAAAGTTCTTTTTTTAAGAAAAGGTTATACTTTATTTTTTCAAAGATCCATCTCTTCAATTTGAGTTTCAGTAATACAAAAATTCAGACCGACATAAAAAAATAATCGACTCTAATCCTGATTGGAGGATGGGGTACCATAGCACCGGCCCTGATGGACAAGACTTAATCCGATGTCAATCCTCAATTCTACTCCGATTCCAACATGGACTTATACATATAGCTCATATGACCCACCAAATCAACACACACACTCGTAATTACTCTTTATGCTTAGATGTTCTCGTCCCAACAATGAAAGAATATTTATATATAATATGTTCAGGTTACAACTGCAAAAAAATTGAGCTCGTCTTAGGTCATATTTTTTTAAAAACTATACTTCTAGTTATGATAAGGTTTTTTCCTGATAAAGCCTAACAAAGTTTACTATCCTTTTTTAACTAAGGATTCAGGTGGATAGCCTAGTTTAATGATTTTGTTATGTATAATTTTTAGGAAACTTTCATGACACATTCAGATTCAGATGAACTGTTCTTCATTGATAAAAATATAAATGTAAAATATGCTGATTCGTATTTTTCCTTTTTTTCGAAATGTTGGACAGGCAAAGTCCATAACTATTTCATTTTGTAAGGAATGAAAAAATATAATGTTTGAACCACTTTGATCAATGAACTTTGGTTCAATAGTTGTTGACTGCCTTTGACTTTTTTTTTAAATGTATATTTTTTTTAAATATAAAACAAAAATTCTACCTAAAAAATATATGATAAAATAAAGCAATTTAAACAAAATAACTATTTTAGATGGATAAACAATTTTTTTAAAGTTATCACATAATTTTCACCGAAAATGTTTGTTTCTTAAAAAAACAAATGACATATAAAATATTGTTGGATCGTGTATATTTTATTTTTTTTTCCTTTATGTATAACATAAGATTTAATCTTTTTAGAAAATGGTTTTTTAAAGTAAAAAAAATTACATGGATAACAGCGCTTATTCTTTTTTGTTATCATACGAGCAGTGCATATTATAGGTCATTGATTATATAAAAACATGAAAGTTAAGTATGAAGGGATAATAAGGTTTTTAGTACAACCTCTGGTTTTCTTGGGCAATACAATTTAGTTATCCCTAAGTAAAGTGCTATCAGTGAGATATTCAATAATTGTAGGGACTTTTTCACTTAGATAACGCTTTTAAATTTATTTTTTTTGATCGTATGTTATACATCAAAAAACAAAAGTACGCACTATAAGTGCTACAATGATAATTTATTTGTCATTAGTTTAAAAGAAATAATGATTGATAGAAAATTTATATTATAAACTTTTGAAAATTTGGTTATTCCTCACAAATAGTTAATTATTATACAGGGTACGTGGACAAAATCTGCTGCATTTTAAAGACAACATTACTTCACCAGCTGATCCGTCTGTTTTTGGTGTTAAAATTTTTCCCGGGTCATAGGCTTCAGTTATTTTTAGTGATAGGATCATTTTAAGTGCCCAAAAAAGTCATTATGTTCAATGAAAGAGATCGTAGGTGCTCTGCTATTCAGATTATGCTTAGTAATCACATGAAATTAAGCAATGCTGACATCTCTGGCCTTCTGTCAATGCCAGTTAGAAAGGTCAGAAGTCTCAGGAAGTAGCTGCAGGAGTCATCAGACCCGATGGATGCTGTTGACAGGAAGAAGAAGGAGGAGAAGAGCACCAGGATTGTTCATGACGTCCCCAGGGTCATGAAGATCAAGTTTCCGGCCACTATCATGGTCGTTGGGGTTGTGTCAAGTGAGTGTAATGTCATCCCGCCCCACATCTTCGAGACAGGCCGTGGGGGTGGCAGCAGGACTCGGCTCCGGCCCACAAAGCTAAGCGGACACAAGAATGGCTGAAAAGCAATGCTTTTGCGTTCGTACCCTTCTCCTCTTGGCCTCCCTCATCACCGGATTTGAACCCATTGGACTACTTTGTCTGGTTCTATGTAGAGAACATGATCAACCGCTCCTCTCATAACATTAAGTAGTCTCTCATCACCTGCATCAAGGAGAAATTCAGTGAGATAGAAGCAGCGCAGATCCAAAATGCCTGTTCTCGGTTTTGTAGCCGCATTGAGCGGGGTTTGGCCGCAGACGGCGGCTACATTAAATAGATAGCTACTTTATATCCTAATAAAGATATTTGTTTTCATTTTATCAATAAATATTATAAAATAAGCTTGTAGTTGTTGTTTTTTGAAGCAGCAGATTTTGTCTAGTAGCGTGGGCGGAAAACTGCCTCGGAGAAAATTGCCAGTGAAAGATTTTCCTGAGAAAATTGCCATCGACGGAATTTGCCGGTTAGGATATTGTCTGCATTTTGTTCAAACTTCAAGATGAATAATAACACATTATATCCAATTTATAATGTGTTATTATAATCACTCTAACCTGTACAAAAGAAAAACAAAATGCTAAATTTAAAATTGAGCATACCCCTTACAAAATTAAAGAAAAAAAATATATTTATATTAGTATTGATGTACAAATAATTTTATTTGCATGTAACGTAGCATCCATAAGAAAAAAGAGTTAAATGGCGTAAAAACACAGAAAAATGCGGTTTTCAATTTGAAACTCGTAGGTTAAACCTATTATTTGGTTTTAAAGGGGTTCCTTTAATGTGTTGGATGAATTGGCAGTGGTTTTCCAGGATCCAGTTAGTACCTCTGAGTATCCCGCATAACCCGAGTGCTTGGAACTATTTTTTTATATTAGAGTGGTTCCTTGGATGTATTGGCGGTGGTTTATAGCAATCCCACGCTACCCACGGGCCAATACAAGGGCGGAGGTAATTCAAACATATTTTAAGAGGCCCTAAGCTATTTATTCAACCTCCTCCTTACCCATCCTCTCGATCTATTTTTAGAAGATTGGATTTAATTAAAAAAATTGGAAGGAAATTGTATTGCAATAATATTACTCACACTTGAATATGTTTTGATATATTTCATAAATAATATTAAGCGAATTTATAATGTGTTATTATTCATCATGAAGTTAGAACAAAAAAGCTATTTTCTCCCGGGCAATTTTCTCCAAGGCAATCTTCCAGGGACAATTTTCCCCATGGCAGTTTTCCTGGTACCAGTTATAAGTAGTACCCGTAATTGCCCTGTGCAGTTAGGCATGAACTCAAAGCCAAATTTTGCTCTATTGATATGAAAATCCTTAGTGTTACACATACTTGTAAACTGTCATCCCAACATATTTTGATATAAGAAATAACAATATAGTCGTATGAATTAAATAATGCATGTGCGTTTGAATAGCATTGAACTTGTATACAGGGTTTACCCTTTATTGTGCTCCCTTAGATAAATTAAATAAATATTTTTGATATTAGAAAAAATAATGAAATTGTTTTAATAAAATATTGCATATACAAAGAGAAACGGAGTATCTCTTTGTTTTTGTTATTGCTCTTGGAACTATAATATAATTCATGTATATTTGCAGTATATGCTAAGATTTGAATTAAATATAATCGCTGGTATGTTGAAATGAATTTTATTTGTTTTTGTTAGTGACTAAAGTACTTATCAGTAGTCATCCCAACATATATTTTTTTTCTTTCTCAAACTCTTATTACTATTCTTTTATTCTTGAGGAGAGGACACATCATATGAATTGATCTAAGTACTGAGTAATTACGTGTATGTGTGCGCATTAAAAATGGAGCTTAACAATGATAATTTCTTGAGGAATTATCTTCTGTATTATTAAAGCAAAATTTGTCTTTTAGCCGGATCCTAATTACTTCAGGCAATGCCTTGTTACTACCGCTTGTAATACAATATAATAAGAACATATTATATTATTATTAAATTAACGAAACAATTGAATAGGAAAAACACTCTCAACGACGGATAGACTTTTCCTTTCTTAAAGACCACAAGTGAAAGTGGAATAAATAGGATCTGACTAGACTATACTGCGGCCCTTTATATAAATAAGATCGATACAACACTATCCGTAACTTCCATGGCGTGTTTATCTACACCAATTCATCTTTTGAAATATCTTGCATGTATTTTATTTTTGCCCACCTTTCGTTTACATTTTTAATTCCTCTTTTGGGAGATAATGCTTCATTATCTTTCTGTGCTTTAAAGAAATTCTGGAATTAAACATTGAGAGGTCTAATGAGATCTTATTATTTATTGAGCCCAAAATTTTCAAATATCAAAAAGGAACATGGCAGGGGAGGGAGAATTACTCTATTTGAAACATCATATCTTGTTTTATAATAATCTAATAACTTAGAAATATTATATCCTTCACAGACAGTCTAGTAAATTTAATCTTCTTTTTTTCAGTTACTTTTTTTATATTATGAGTCCACAGGTATAAAATATACCCAATGCGTCATATTTAAGAATACACTTAAAGCAATGCTCATTGCTTAAGTTTTGATAAAATATTTTACAAAAGTGAGGTTGTTTTATGTTCTAATAATTATATGCGATTTTTTTATTTTTAAATATTAGCTGTGTCTTTTCTTAGACGACAAAATGGATTCTTGTGCTAGAAATGCTAGAAGACCCCAGCTACGATTGCAATTACTTAGGATCAACCTAATACTCGTGTATGGTATTAAAAAGCGATTTGAAACCCAAGGAACAGTCTCATTAGTTTTGGGCAAATAGTCAAAACATTTATAGTAATATACTGGCAATGTCTAATTAATACTAAAATGTACATATACTATATTTTTTAGTCTCAAATGAAGATCAATAGTCCCGTTAACTTATAGACAATTAATGAAAAATAAAATTACTCAACTTCAAAATAATTTATTTTAAATTATATCAAAATATTTATTGCTATCAATTAAAGTTGATTATAAGCGTAATTTTTTCTACATTGTACCAGTTTAATTATTAAATAATATATTTGTGAATATTTAATTTATTTGAAATTCTCTAATTAATACATTATTTAATATTTTTTAGATATAGAGTAGTTTCAAAATAGGTATTAGTAGCTTTATTGATAAGAACTTGTTCAAAAATTACATTTTTAACGTAGTTTAACGCCATTGTTTGCACTTATATGTGATACATTAGAAGAATAACAAGGATGTGCCAATTTTGATACTCGTGAATCATTTTTTTTATTTGAAAAAATATAATTTCGATATAAATGAGACTATCAAATTTTATCCTGTTTGGTAAACAATTCAGAGTTTTTTCTGTAAATTTTTTCCAGCATACCTTTTTTTTATATTAGTACTTAATTTTTAAGTAATAGTCAATAGTAATATGTACAAATTTTGAGACTTATAGATCTATTTTGTTAAATGTAATTTCAATAGAAGGAGATGTTCAAATTCGTAAAAAATTTCAAGTGGCGTTAATGTGTTAAAATGTTTACTCTTGTTAAAAAGAACACACTTATAGTTTTCTTTTGTTAGGATTTTGTTTTAAAGACTATTTTTGCAATTAAGCTTCATACATAGGTTGTATAATGTATATTGCCTTATTCGATAGCCTAATAAACATTTTGAAACACATTTTTATATTCTTAATGTGATTTTACACTGTATATTAACAAACTTTAACCACCTATTTTTCAGTACTTATTGATAACACAATATATTGAGCAAGAAAAAGTATTCATTACTGATGTAACATATCTAGGTAGTCATGTGACAACATTCTAATATATCAATATTATCAATTATATTTAACATTTTTGTACAATCATCAATAATAATTTATTTTCAATGAATAAAAGAGTAAATATTCCAACGAGTATCCAAACATCATTCGAAACTATTTCCCATGGAAGATAAAAATGCACTTCATGTCAGCTATTGAATTGTCCGTATTTGTGTTTTGAACATTTATAAGTTTATGACACCTTCTCTATCTGTGAACAATTCTGCTATCGAATGATTCATTTTTTTAAAGAAAGGAATAAAATATACAATGAATATTGTATTCATTAGATTAATGACTGACTAATTATTTAAATATAGTTTAAATATTATGCTACAAAACTAAACTCATTAGATTAAAATAAAGATTTTAGAGTTCATTCAAATAAAAGGAAATGAATTTGATGAATCATATCCTTTAAAAAGTGAGTAATCAGCAATAATTGAATAATATGAATGAAAACAGTCTATCAACAATCAAACTAAAGAACGAAAAAGCTTAAGTTGTAAAGCCTAAGCATTCTTGGTATGTAAAACAACCATAAATCAACATGGAAATAATTCGAAAAATATTTTAGAGGAAAGCTGCTTGGCTGTCATGAAGTTTTATTAGGTTTACTACAAGTAGGCAGCTATAAGATTAACATAATACACCCAAATCATGCTCCGTATCATGCAAAAAATCGGCAGTAAATACAGCATTGTTGATCCTCAATTCTACTCTTCGTCCAATGGGGAATTACAAGGTAGTCCATAATTAGAGTCCCATTAAATTTAACGTCATTCAATTAAGAGTAAAGTGTAGAGAGATTTCATTACCTTAGTCGGATATGATAGATTGGATCATTGAAACGTTTCTTTCCCAGACTGCAAATGAAGTTCAAGAATGTTGAAAAGACAAGACACTTTTGACTCATAACTCCCACCACCTCTATACATAACAAAAAATGATTCATCCTAATTCTCATTATTGTTATTTTGAATACATATTATGTCGTAAATGTATCTAGGAGTTGTAATAAAGCAATTACTTGGTTAAGGGGAAGGAGCTTAGGAAAAGTAGTAAAAACGATCGAAGGGCCTTAATTGACATTCTTGTGGGCCTTTTATAGCTATTCATAAAGTAATTTTTGTTTTGTGAGGTATACAGACTCGAGCTACCTGACTTAGACTCCAATTCTCAATATGTTGAAGGACTTGATAATTGAGTTTCGAGTTGTTAAGTGTAGGATACGAGATTTTTTGTAATCGGCGATCTCAGTAGTGTTTTTTATTTTCCAAACATACTATCATTATTAATAAATAATTGAGGAGAGAACAATTACATACATATACCTAAAATAATTACTTGTGTGTGTACTCATGAATAACTAAGATTAATACAAAGAATTTTTTGGACATATGTAAGTCCTTGCTAGACTCAGAGTAAAATTGAACATCAAATATAAGTTATTTCTACCTATATCCTTTCTATCAGAGACACTTGTAGCTAATATAAGGAAACATCATGACATTTAAGCTTCCAAATCAATCAATTTTTCGGCTATTTTTAACATACAGTAGGCGAATTTACAACTATTCCCAAAACAATAAATAAAGAAAATAATATTTTAGGATTTATATGTACAAAGAAGATTAAAGTATGAAACATAAACACTTCATGCTAAAAGAGCCAATGCCAACTTGAGCGTCAGAAGATGATACTTTTAGTATAAGCTTACAAAGGTCACGGGCCATTTCTGGCCCGCATGGGTAAATGTAAAAATATATATGCAGCATGCAATGCCTGTATGGAAGAATCACAGAGTGCAGATATCAACTAATCCAAGAAGAAGATGAAGAAGTATGTATTCTAAAATTTATGAAATGTTCAAAAATGAAAAATAGTGTGGTAACAATTAGTGTTGATATTCAGTCCAGGACCCCGAATTTCTTTTTCGGTTCGGTCTTACGTGATTTTTTTTTCTAGACCGATTTTGATGGATTTTTCGGTTCAGACTGCGGCCTGAGACCGTGGACCGATTTTTTTGGTCACACTTTTTAGGTCTATTTTGATTTGTTCTCACTTTATTGGGCGATTATTTTTTCGGTCTTATTTTATGGATTGATTTTTTTCGGTCTCATATATTATGAGAGACAATTTTTTTTCCTAGATCAACTGCCATTCATTTTTTTCAAAAATATCTCAAAATTACACGATAAGTTATAGAAAAAATACTGTATTCATATAAGAGACGAAGAGTTCAAAATTAATCCGAGCTATTTTTGTTTAAACTTTGTATAACGTCATTGTTCTTGAATAAACATATGATGTCATGTTATAAACAATTTATCTGTAAAATCGGTCGATACCAATTTTTTTGGGACCAAACTAGACTGAGTTTTTCCTTTGGCACGAATTTTTATATGAAACCGAACAAAAAAAAAAAAAAAATAACAGACTCAGACAGGTCTAAGATTTCTAGACCAAAACCCAACACTAGTAACAATATCAATATCTATCTAGTAATTAGGATATGCTGTAGATGCACAAATACCCCAATGTGGGGTCGTGGTCTTTTCCTTCGTATTTGTATATATATATTTTTGGGGGGAGGGGATGAAAGAATCGAATAAGGAGGTATGGCAGAAAAAAGATTGAGAACCCCCTCTCTACATAAACAAAGCTTACTTTCCATTAAAAAAATATATAACTAACTAATATTTGCAAATTTAATACCTCATATAGTAATTCTTAATATAAGAAAACCTTCCCAAAATTATGAAAATCTGGAGTTACCTATCTAGTTTCTGTATTAGATGAAGCTCTGTGTCGAATAAAGTTTGAGAAACTTTAGTCTATATCAATGATTTTCTTATTTGGTGGACTCCCTTGTCACACATGGCTTATACACTCAGCATATACTGATAATTGTGAATACCAATAGATTTGACAGTATTATCTATTGTTTTTCCATCTTGATTATCGCCTTACCATCTTCGAGTGCTAACTATGAAAGAGGTTTCAACGTATCAAAACTAACAGATCTGTATAAAACAGATTTACTCAACTATTATAAGTATATGTCCTATTAAACATGCATAGGTAGCGATGATCAGGCTCAAAAATACACACGATTTACATCACTATGCTGTCTGGAAATCTGCCAAAAGGACCTTCATGTTATTTATCTTCCCAGATCCTGGCCTTCAACTAAAATACTCAAAAAGTCCAAATTATTACTGCAGGCCAACAGTTGATTACCTTTTGTATATAGCCTTTTTCTAACCAACCTATGGATCATTTTGTTGTGTTTTATGAGAATGCCTAGACTTTGATCTTATTCAGTAGTTAATAATATAGCAGAATCTGCTTAAGCCGGATCTCAAGGTACTTACAAAATCTGTCTGCAATAACAGAAAGCAGACTTATCGATTATATTACATACACTGTTATACCTAATTCAGAACTTTCATAAATCCTCAATATAAACGAATATCCGTATTTTTTGTTTTTATATTTTAACCAGTTTCTAGGTTATATTTCCGAATTTACATAAAAATATATACTATTGCTAAAGGGACGTAGCTCAATGAACAACGTTTTGGGAGAAGTTTTTTTACTAAAATAACTCTAAATGAGTTTGAGTACAATGTACTTACATATGTTATGTATAAGGACTTCAAGAATTTCATTAGGTAAATTAGTTTAATTGAAAGACTATAATGTATACTTATACCTAATCGGTTCAACTACATTTGATTATTAAGAGGAAAAAATGATATTTTATAAGTATTATTATAGGCTATGTATTACATAAATTTGTATAATAAAAGTTTTTCTCTGTACAAAATTAATGAAAGATTAACCTATTTATATAATTTCTTTTTGTGTAATTGGTATATAATAAAATGTAACAATAGCAGGGGTCTATTTTTTTGAAATTGACTTTAAGATTTGCAGTGAATTTTACTTTGGGAGGATCAATCTAAAACTAATTGAAGTTTTTTTACTTGTAGATTAAAGCAATGGTCAGTGATGCATAAAATATGTCCCGCCGATATGTAAAAAAGAAAATGAACGTGGTAATCTGGACAATTTGAAGAATGTTTAGGAGGAGAGCAGTTTAGCTGTCTTGTTATTAGATCGGCTCCAAGCAGTAAAGAGAGGAAGAAAATAGAGACAAATCCCGCCCCTTTTATTGCAAAGGGATATCGGATGGAATTAATCTGATATCCATCAATTCTACTCCCACTCTAACAAAGACTTATACTTATAACTTATCAACAAACCCTCATTGTTAATCGCCGCCTTTATGAACACACAAACTTCCCATTAGAGTATACTTAGATTTCTATCTTCGAAAATTGAATAATGATGATAAAAGTTTTGAAAAAAAAAAAAAAAAAAAAAAAAACTTTTTCATATTAATTAAAGTTAGAAAAATCCCGCCTTGTAGGACATATTTTATTCACATTTGTTTCATCTTTTATTTAAAATATATATTACTCAAAAGATTTTTATTCGATTTTGGGGTTTTCATTTTTGGTGTGTAGATCAAACAGACAATATTATCATAATGTTTAATATTCTAATGTGCTTTAATGAAGGTCATACCTTCTCTGTAGTAAGTATCCAGCATCTCCAGCCTCATAAGTATCCGTCTTTTATTCATGCACGTACAAGAAATTACTAAGATATTCTCTCAGTAAAACTTAACACATCTATAAAGTATGCACACCTATAAATGTCTAAAATTCGGAATGGTAAAAATCCTAAGATAAATTAAATTTTAGGAGCACGAAAATTACTAATATGGTATTTTCACTCAAACAAACAAGACATATTTTAAATCACATAATTTTTTTATTATAAGAGGGAGAACTGCTGAGGTTTGAATATTATATATCCCGGTCATTTCTAAAGAAGGAAATATACTTTATATATGTCAACATTAAAGACAATTCCTAGGTCAAATGGAGTAAATATAGTACTATAATGTTTACATATACTTAATCAGTGCAACTCCATCTGAACAACTAAAAGAACATGAATTATATTTTTTTAAATTACAATATGCAAAATTCTTTTAATTAGTGACATGTAAACGCATAATAGATCAGGTCACAGGTTACCTACCAATAAATTAACCCTTTAGAGGTGACCTCTAAATTGCACTTATAAAAGAAAAAAAAATGATTGTAATTATAAATAATTTTGATAATAGCTTTGAGAAAAAAAAATATTGTTCAGGTTGCCAACAACTAAATTTTTTTCACGTGTTCTGTTTAATATTTTATACAACTCTGGAAATAAAAAATATTAATGGATCTTATTTTTCTTATTTTCAGTCAAACACATACAAAGAACAAATTATAGCCGAATACAGAAGTATGCCTACGCTTTTATTATTCTCCATTTTAAATACGAGTAGATAGAAAGTACAAAGTTCTATTCGGTGCATTTTTAATGTTAAAATAAATGGCTTGTTTCCCTCAAGCAAAATGTTATATGACCTAGTAACAAAAATGGTCATTTCTTCGTTATGAAGTTTCCTTCCAAATGTTTTTTTATACTGTGAGAGCTTTTAATGTTTCTTTATTATTCAATGGATAAATGAATTGTTATTATAACCTTATATTACCAGTGGTATACATCTAAATAATTCTTAGTCTTTTCAATAATATATACTATTAATTACACTTAACATCAACAAAATTTAAATCTATTTTTGCCCTTTAATTGAGATCGCTTTTACCCTAAAAACAAAAAGATTACCTTTATCACTCAAAGTTTTTGATTTTGAGCCTTACAGAGTCATTTAAAAAAAATATTTTTTCCAATATCTACACGATTTAGTATTATTTTTCGACTTGAAAGATAAAAATAAAAGAAAAAAATCATAAAATATAGTTTGTTTCCAGATTTAAAGAAAAATACTTAAATTATTTCTGTATGTACAAAAACAAAAAAATAATGATAGTTTAATGTAAAGTGAAGTGTAGTTATTTAAATTTTAATTGTGAATAAGGGTTGATAATTTTGAATCGGAATTATGATTATAATGACTAATTAATTAATGCATACATGAATTAGTGAATAACATGGGAACAACAAAAAAATTCAGGCTCATCAATAAAACGATGTACTAATTTTGTATTTTATAACTTTTCCAATCCAAATTATAAATATTTCACACTTTACAATAATTAATCCTTATTATACATATTCAGTCTGCCCATAACTCATTGTAAGATCTTAATGATTATGATTTTTTTAAATATTCACAAACTTATGAAAAGTAATAAAATTTGGCTAATGATACAAATGTATTCGTATCCATTCAACATCGAATTTTTGTTGAAGTCAAGGCACTCACCCTAACACATTTCTTATGAATATTTAAATAGTTACTTAGTTAAATATTTATTACTGCTTGCCATACAAACATAAAATAAAATTTTACAAATATAAGGCAATGAACACGACCACACAACGAGGTATTTGTGCTACTACAGCAGATTCTAAAATCGAGTTTACATTAAAATTTTGTTAAATAGTATTTTTCTTAATATTATCTCTGAATATTTCCTCCCAAAAGGTAAAATAAAAACTCTTAAATACCTCGTTAATTCAAGGGATATTTATAACTTAACAAGGAATAAATTGAGTGAAACAAATAACATTGTACAGAACGTTGATAATTAATTATTATTAATCGATTAACACATCTGCAACACACACAAATATTGTTGATCCTTTGATAGTTACATTTTGTCAATAATTTGCTAATTTTGTTGGGATAACGTGTACACTAGAGGGAAAAGTGGGGCACGTGGGGAAATAGGTGCATTTTAATTTTCTATGAATTGTGCTTTTTTGTTTAATAACTATATATTAGCATTGTATTAGCTACGATTCTTTGAGGGTGGCTATTACACCCAATCTTATGTTGTGACACATTTTTTTGTATTCATTAATTTTCTTATGAAACTTAAAAATTAGCTTAAATATTTAAAGGTTTTTTTAGGTTTATAAAATCCCTAACCCAACCCAAAATGAACCTAAATTATAAAAGTATTATGATTTGTAATTAGTTTAAGAGATAATTGGAATTAATAGGTATAGTATTCTGTAAGATATTTGTGTTTAAAGTCAAAATTAGGACATATATAAAAAAGAAAAAAAAAAAAAGAATATTATATTTTTCTAATTTAACTTAAAAAATTTGAATTTTGAAATGGTTGGAAATTATAAGAGAATCAGGAATTAAATACTGTATTAATAAATCTGTATTAAGCCGTCAGGGAAGGATCCTAAAAAACCACATGTTTAGTGCAACTAACCTATTAAATCTGATTTAATAGCAATTCTAAGTTCAAAAACTAGATATGGCTGCTCAGTGTAGTGACACGCTTAAAACAAGTGCCCGTTAGACAAGGTTTGACTGTAATGTATATTTTTGTTAAATTTTGCTTTTGTTCCAATTATACTGATATACTTTATTCGTGTCAAGCTTTTTTATCCACTCCCAACCTCAAGTTACAAAAGTGAAAGGAAATATTTGAAAAACCATATGGTAGCTAGTCTTCAGTACCTTTTCTTATTGTCAACTCTTAAATATTATGGGCGGATTTATTATTTATATATTACTTTATCTATGAATATTATATACAATATACATTGTATTGAAGTCCTTGATTTATATACGTTAATATAGAAGTCAAATTTCTATGGAATACTCTTTTTAAATTAATAGAATGTAGCAACTCTAAATTAATCAAGGGACTACTCATGAAATTGTTGTTTAAACTTAAGAACAATAAACTCTATCTTTGTTTATTTCAAAACTCGACTTAATTGTTCATAGATTATAAGCACTAGTGTTCCAATTTACACCAAAATTGTGCACATTAAAATATTTTTTGAAGTTTGATATTATTAACTAACTATTTTGTAAATTCTATTAAGTTATTTTGATTTTCATAAAAAAATCAGGTTACAGTATCACTTCTATAAACTGAGTAACATATCCGAGAGTAAATTTCGTGTAAAATATCCCCTCTCCCTTCTAAATCGGATAATTTATTTTCCATCAAATAATGAAATTATAAAAAGATAAGTCAGAAAACTATGTAAGGGAAATTAGTCTATAATTGACAAATTAAAGATTATATCTTGATACATCTTCTGCGGGATAACTTTAATCTTTCGATTGTTTTAAATAAATAAATGCAATCAGATAACAATCATACAAAATCATCCAAAAACATTTTTTAAAGGAAATATCCTACTAAATATAAATCAATCTCTTTCAATTTGAATGTTGACATACCTACATGTCTCCTTACTTTAAAGTTTCAAAATAGTATACAGCAATAGTGGGAAAATTTAGATCTTCATGAACAATTATGTAGATGCATAAATTTTAAATGATAGTAATGCCCCCATTTTTATACGGACCACAAGTGATCGGTGGACTATCAACTGGCAAGGCTGTTCTGGTGCAGAATTGATCAAACTGTGCCCTCCGGAGAATAATCATTGCTAAGTTATTTTAAATGAGTACCTTATTACAAAATTTGTGTTGTTTTGGCGAACAAAAAACAATGTGATATATTTTCGAACGCTACTATCATTATTTGATAAGAAAATTCAAGTATACAGTTCGTGATGTCATGAAAGGCGGAGAGTAACACTCATAATTAGTTGAGGAGCTATAAGTATAGTGTACAATCAAGGATTGAAAACGTAGTAATTTTCGCCTATGCCATTCGTATAATTGTGTTCATTTGCTTCATCTCATTGCCGCTTGCATCCAACTAAACGAAACATTGTGACAGCTAAGCTACTCTCCTCCTATAAAGGTTCTTCAAATTGTCAGAGTTAACATGTCAATTTTCGTTTTTTACACACTGAAAGTATTTAGTGCAACTCTACTCATTCATGTACCCTGAGAAGAAAAATAATTGAAAATCACTACTCCAAAGAAACAAAATCATTGTAAATTCCATCAAACTATTTTATTCAAATGCTTTTATTCTCTCCAAAAAAGAGAATTTTTCATAATTGATTTTCTCTCTTGTCATATATTTATTGACTCGTTGAACTGTCTTCAATGAATGTTGCACGCATCTCATATCAAAATAGATAAATATAAAGAGAAAGGCAGGCTATGTAAGTAAATAAGATGTAGAAGACACCAAAAAAAGAAGCAATAAATCTCTTTAAACCTGCATTACAATTCTACCCCTACTGTGCATAAAAAAGGGAAATTGAAAAATAAAGGAATCCTTTTAATAAAGTTTTTATTGCTGCTAACTTTTTTATTTAAGTCAACGGACATAAATTCTTTAAAAAAAGAAGTTATACATAGATCATAGAAAGCAACGGAAGCCTAAAGAAATATTAGAGCCAAGAATCCGGTCCCTACGAAGCTCAACACAGAGGATGGAGGATCAGTCCTAAAAATGGCCCCCCCCCCTACAAAATAAATTATCACAAGATCACAAATACCTTAGAAAATCTCACATTAGACGGATTGTATCGGAAATCCATGACGTGATAAAACTTCATTTGACAACAGAGTCTGCCATGAAGAAGATCAAAAATTATAATATCCTTTGTTTATATCAGAAACGAGTGTGCTAACAAGTATCATATAAAGTCTGCAAAATGTAAAAAACTAAATCTTTTTTTATTAATTAATTTGTCTTTAAAAGTTAAATTTATAAATTTAATTTCTTAAAAATTCTTGCAAATTATTCATTTTATTATACATATATGTCATATGATTATAATGTAGCTAATGCATATTAATGTACTGAGCATGCATCGTAGGTCAAAAGCCAAACATGTCATAAAACCTATCTAAAAAATAAAATACTTGTATGAACTCATAGCATTCCTGAAAAATATTTCCTTTGCTTAAAAAGTTAATGATAACAGTATAAGTTTGGAATCTCAACAATATACATATAGTTTGATATTATCATAGTGAAAATACTGGATTTTTTTTTTTGATAAAAATTTCTATGAAATATTAATTATAATTTAAAAACATATTTGGAGTACAAAATAAGTATTTCTCAATTTTGATGGAAAATAAAAGATAGTTTTACAAAAATTGGGATATAAAAAATCCCAGTTCTATAAACAAGGGTAAACGCCCTTCTCAATTCAAGGTAACGTTCATATGAGGCATCTTATAATATTATGTAGAAGATTTTTTCACTTGGATGACAGAATTTCTAGTCGTTTTACATCATCGGAAAATCCCGAAAAAATGCACAGGACATGATTATTTGTATCATATTAATTTAATTATTATGGATTTAAATATATATGATTATTTTAAAACGTTAACTATATCATGTTGAATATTGATTCAGCTTAGAGTTGTTTTAGGAATTATGATTTCCAAAGGATGCAGTAATAAATGATGCCGTATAAGCATCTTTAATAAAGTATAACCAACAATTTTCGAGGGATGGAACATTACTACAATAATAATTACAATATTTCTAGTCCATTTTACCTCAAACATAAATAAAATGTAGGTGGGATTGAGTTGTGGAATACTAAAAAGCGGAAAACAAAGGTTGTAACAAAATCAACCAAAGAACCACAAGCGAAAATGATAAAATTCAGAATTCTAAAAATATAAACTATACTAGCTTTTGGAGCTCGTAACAAAGAAATGGAGGCAAACGAATCCATAATTTTTGATAAGGTAGTGACGAGTTTCATATTTTAAGGTATTGGTCTTGACTTTGAGGCTGATTTCCAGTGCAGTATATTAGTGCATTTCTGTGTGATTGTGCTACGTAGCTTTGCCAAAAGAAAAAAGGTGGCTTGTTTGTTAAGGTAATTTTCTCATTTGGAATTTTGATGATAAATTTCTGTTGAAGAGATAAAAATAGTTGGAAAATTAGAGGCACGAAAGTTTTTTTTAAAGTATTCATCAATAGTTTCCTGTTAACTAAAGAAACTCTATGGAAAACGGAGACAATGCAGTCGAAATAGTAATGAGTTAAAAAAGGTTGTATACCAATTATTATCACCCATTCGTGCAATCTCATAGAAAAATAATAATAACAATTAGTAGGAATGGTAAGCAATGTACGAGGAGAAAAAAGTTTAAAATTTTAAAGAACCAAAAAATATATACTTTTCCTGTCCTGAACAATTTTGAACGTCCAGATATAATTATATTCTTACGCAGTATAATTTGAAATATATTAATTTTAAAATACCAGACAAATTGCTGCGCCTATAATACCACCTGGGTCTGTTTGGACTCATATATACACTTCAGCATCTTTTATGGCTTCATCACTAAATATGACTTCATTACGAAACAAAGCATAATCCATAATTAAGTCAATTACATATACAGTCAAATCTGGTTTACCGACTTCCTATTTCAAGCATGCCACTGCATAAAAAGGCCATATCCAGTTTTCAAATTTATAATTGTTAAAAAATAAAAAACCTGGTTTAAGAGGTCACCTGTACTAAGTGGTCCCTTTTTCAGTTACCCTTGATTGACCACTTAATACAGGTTTGACTGTGTATGGACTCACTGATTCATATACGAAAAAAAAAGAAAATGTGTATAATAAACAACATTTCTTTTTTTCCTAGTAGTAGCTAATTACTCATTGAAGAAGCAATATCGAAATTAGCTTTTGTAGGATTTTTAGATAAAAGTTTGAATTAATTAACTTATATTGCTCTAATTATTCTATAATAGGTTTTTGTAATGTAAATAAGTATATAAGTTTTTAATGGGTCCATTGGACCCATTTGTATTATATGATATGTTTTTGTTTGTATAAATATATGTAGAATATAGTATTTGAAGGAAGAAATAAAAAAATTTGTGTTTCATATAATAACTCCAAAATGTACCCATTGATAAGGTTTTGTTTCTTGTAGTCCTGGTTTTCTAAAAGTCTTGTTCTTGTCTCACGTTAAGTGATATTAAACATAAGACATTGTATCACAAAAAGCCCTTGCTTTCTAATCCATTACCCATTAGGTATATGCATAATTTTTTCCTATAGAATGTACGATGTAAATATTATATGAAATAGTTTAAAAAACAGTCGAAAAATTCGGCAATATATTCCCTTACGAAGAAAGTTGCATATAAAACATAACACACACTTTTTTTGGGAGTTTTTCTCTACCAAAAAAAAAGAAAATAAGAGGAAGAACTAATGGGAGTAAAAAAATGGAGAAAGTGGGAGGACGAAGAGAGGAATATTGTTCGAACTGGTTTCTTTCGCTCCCATTTTTGTAATTATGGAAAATACATATTTATTTTCTTCAGTCGTAAAAGTAACGTAATCAACTCCAGTCCAATTTTTTTTTTTTTTTTAAATATACTTAAAGAACTCTCAAACATATATATTGCACCTAACCTTGTGCCAAATGTGAAATTGTTTGTTTACCATATTTGCAATTAGTGACTACACTAGAACAAAAAAAAAAAATATAAAGAAGACTTCTCAATATAAATCAACATTATAGCAACAGTTGGACTCAGACTCTTTCAAAGGTAAAGTAAATTTTTTACATAAAGAGTTGGTTAAGATGTTTCTTTTTCCCCTCAAAATTTATGTGTTTTAGGGGTGATATATCCACGAGCCAATTAAATTGGATTGATGGCAGTGTTTTGTCTTATGAACAATCAGCCACAGTAACTAATTATTAGCAACTTTTGATTTGCGTTTTATTTTTCAACCATTAAAAATCTAAGTTTTGAAAAACAGTCTTTATTTACAGTTATTTCATTCTTAAGTATAATTTAAGCTATGGAGTATCTTTTAAGACTGTCATTTATTTTTATATTTTTAATTTTTGAATATTAATGAACATTTATAGCATGTGTTCTTAACCTATTTTAATGGAATTTATACCTTCACTCGCTTTATTAGTAAAATCTACTTCCTCTCATCCATATTATAATTTTTGGTGGTATTATATATATTACTCATTGAAACTTTTTTCCCAATATTTACTCCTTTTAAATAGAAAAATCACACCAAGTTAAGAAACCCTGATTTATTGTGAAAAAGTTTAATTACTATGAGTATGTTTAGCTACTCAAGTCATCAATTCATAGAAGATAAAACTGGATCGACAATTTAAAAAAGCTGTGTTTAAAAACTATTGAATTTAATTAATTTCTCAAAATATCAAATTTCAAAGGTTAATTTGAGGGTTGAGCCATTAATAAATTATCTGTTTTAACCCTCCATCCTACAAATTCTCATATTATTGTCAAAAAATAAACTTTATGTTGTACTGACCATAAAAATACATATTGCTCTGCCCCTAGTTTTTATTAGTAAGGCACTTTCAATTTCCTTTGCAATTCATGACTCCTTATTTCATGTTTGTGTTGTTTGCAGAATTACATGATATTGTCCAATTAAAACACCATCAATCCTTCATGGTTTGATTGAACATATGTAGAAGTTGTTAGCTGATCTTCATAACACTTTTTTGTATATAAATGATTTACTAAGTAAAAAAAAGAACCTTAAAACGTAATTATATTTTCAACATAAGAAGCTTTTAATAAAATATATATTAAAATTCGTCAGCCTTCTAATGGTGTTTACTGTTCAATCAAATTGATTTACTGTTGTCTTGTACAAAACTACTTAAAAACATCAATAATTCTTCTTATGTACTTTTATGCCATTTGTCAAATTTATGCTTTTATCGTTCTTCATTAGTGTTCTGAAGGTTGATTAATTAAATTGGAATAAAATCTTGTTATTTAGTGAATAATGATAACTATTATTATTGAATCAACAATAGTCAAACAGATTTTGAGTCCATTTTTCCTTCTTCTTTGGGATAAATTGTTGAGGCCCCGACCACGCGGCAACGTTAACAAAACGATGTTCTATATCTATTTGTTAAATTTAAAAAGTTTACTGTCTACTTGAGGAAGAAATCTGCTTAACCTGAACCATTTAAATCTTTTGATATATCCTACAGAAATTTTATTACACATAAAAAGTGATGCATAAGACATGTACTCCCAGTATTAAAAATAAAACGTAAAATGAACTTGGTAATCCTGACAATTTGAAGAATGTTTAGGAAGAGAGCAGTTCAGCTGTTTCAAGCAGTCGTGAGAGGAAGGAAATAAACACAAATCCCACTCCTTCTGCAAAGAGATATCGAATAGAATTACTCAAATATCCATCCTCAATTCTACTCTGAAACCAACAAGAACTTACACATATAACTTCTCATCAAACCCTCATTGTTAGGCTTCGTCTTTTATGAGCACAAACACTTGTTATTACTTAATATTCAGATCAAGTCGTCAAAAATTAAATATAGTTATAACAACTTTAGAAAATAAAAAACCTGCTCAGATTGTCAGCTAGAAAAAGCCCCTCCCCTTTTCTAGTGCATGTTTTTTACACCTCGGACGGGGTCTGAGAGATGCAATGAACATGACAAAATAAGAGTTTCTTTTTTCAATAACTTATCTTCATAATTATTCGAAAGCACTTACTTTCTTGCATATTCAAATTATATTTACATAGATTTTATGTAATAAAGTAGACCCTATTACGTATTATTTATTAGAGATTCAAAGTTATAGCTAAAACATTATAACTTTTGAAAGCTTTAAAAGTAAAAACGTTAGATTTACAGAAAGGATGCTTACAGTTATAAACTTCCTTACTTTTTTAGCTTTAAATTTGATTAAAGAATATACATAGATACAATGTTTACAGTTTCAAAGCTCCATTAATATTTCTGTAAACTCAAACTTTATTTTGGAAATAGATATTTTGTTGTTGATTTTTAGTCCGTTTTGCATGGCCAATAAAATAAATTGCTATGAAGGTCTGAAGCATAAGGAAAATACATTACATATTTTTTAAAGACATTTTACTTGGAAATTGTATAGAGAAATACTGGCAATAATGCATTCTTAAGTATTGTTCAAAATGAAATCCTGTTCGTAATTCAATAACATATATCTTTTTTTAAACGGGATATTATTTTTAAATGAATGTATCTTTTCCTTTTCACTTTAAAAGTACTCACAATCTATTATTTAATATCAATTAATTGAAATCTTTAGTAGAATAAGTATATTTATATCCATAATTTGCAAAAATGAGGCATTACAAAGGCAATATTTTGCGTTATTCTTATATTTCCAGCTCAATTTTCATTTATTTATAATTTAGAACATAAATGTCATGCTTCATGGACTTATCACATTATTGAACGGGGATTTGAGTTATTATACGAACATGAAAAGAAAAAAAAGATTTATATAAACTTGTCAACCTCCTACCCCAAATTCCTTCTTACACTACTATAAGTGCTTCATTGGGCATAATTTTTTGTCGATACTCCTCGTTTGCACTTTCATCGAATTAATTACATAAAAGAAGTTAATTTTTTTTCAAAAAATGCCAAATACTTGTATAAAAAAATAATTACGAGGTTTCGTACTGATATCATTTTTCCTATGTAGGTAAAATGTAATTTTATATGATACCGTAGATAACGTCAATTGTTCATTTTATTTTATTTTTCCTTATGATGTTTACATCCTGAGTAGAATTAACCTCGATATTTTAGTTAAAAGGATGAATTAATAGGGAAGAGGAAGAAGAGTTCTGTCAAAAAGGCCATACTGGACCTGGAGGAATTAAAGAAAAAACAACTAGGCCAATCCTCTCAAATTCATGAGGCCCATGCAAAAGATATCTGGGTTTCACGCCAGAATTTCCAGAAAGCTATTAAAAAAGTAAGGGTAGAGATGCCACTTTTGACAACAGAAATTTTATTGAAACACCGAGACTCTCAATGCCACTGTCAGCCAGCACTGGGACGCTATTATAGAGGACAGCATCCGCAGCAGGTGCCAGGACTTCTGCCGCCACATGGAAGCCCTCATTGCTGCTAAAGGCTCTACATTAATGATTAAGAGATCTCAGATACAGATCTATTTATAGTTTTAATGTTGTTGATTTTTTTTTTTGTTAATTAATAAATGATATATTGTAGAAATTTCAAATTCACAATGTTCAGATTTTAATAGAACACTTTGGATTTTTATATTATCCTACTAAGAGTGAGTGTACTAATATTCAAGGTACACATAATCATCCCGTATTATATGTTTTTACTAAAAATGCTCCTATATTTTCAACTCAACAAGCCACCCTACAACTACCAGTACATTCTTGAATTATTTTCTTTTTATGAGTATTCCTAACCGTACCCGCGAATTCCTTAACTTAATACAAGTTCCATACCCATACCCGATTTTTGAAAAATATATCGTAGTATTTTTGTACCTGATACATCTCTAGTATATTGACTTTAACTTCCTAGGTTAGACGGATTAATTGTTGTGGTACTAAAATGTTTAATTTTAATCGGCGCAACTCCATCTGATTGCGGGAAAAGAACATTAAATTCAATTGAGTTTAAAAACAAATTCAGAACGTCATGAATAATCAACAAAATACATTATACCCCTAATAACTATCGTAAATGCATTGCTAATAACATTTTTTTTTAAATAAAATAATTTATACAAATCTACGCATTTAAAATATCAGTTAGATTAAAAAATATAATTAAACGAATTTATTTTATATGTAAATCAAACGTAAAGCATTTTTATATAATAAAATTAAATTACAAGAAATTACATAAATGAATTATGACGTTTTTGAAACGAAGGAAAAAACGTTTTGTAATTTGATGTGACTGTTCTTATTATTGATCATAACTGCATATTAGGTTTTGATTTCGATTGTACTTATTACTTTTGTATAAGAGTATGTGTCATGTACTAAATTATAAAATATCAAGATTATATCAATGTTAATCGGTCGTATGGTACTTAAAACCCCGTTCCTACTATCTAGGGTTGTATCTGTCTTTAATATGTTGTATAAAATCGATATATACCCTTTTTAGGAACGATTTCCAAAGATATATTATCTGCTTGATAATAAGTTGCCACCTGTGACGTGGCTAGGCCCTCGAAAGATTCTGAAGTTTCAGAAACTATTCTAGGGGCAAAAAATAATCAAATATATAGTATTAAATGTATTAAATACATTAAATGGTTGTTTTCTGTTGGAATAATGATGAACTTATGCTCTTTCTCCATATTATACTTGTTCGTCAATTCATGAGTTTTTCCAATATGAATAATCCATCATGTCTAAAATTAGTATTGATATAGATGTAATTCTTCCATTCGAGTTGTTGCTGTGTTTTTTAATTTTTATGTCTCTTATTAAACTAATTATATTACATATTTTGTATTTGGCTCGAACTCATAATATAGTAATGTTTTCATAGTATGTATGGGTTGAAACTTAAGGACATAATTTTATAATTTTTCCTATAGAAAACAACCTTTTAATGCGATTTATAATTGTAAACATTATATATTTTTTTTAAAACAAAATTAAAGTGAACATTAATATCTTTAAAAAAAAATGACGAAGAATAAACCTAACTTATTTATATATTAAGTCAAAATATACTTTAGGGAAAATGGCTTTAAGGCGCAATGTCCTAAGGCAAAATGGTTTAATGCAAAACGTCCTGAACCAAAATAGTTTAAGGTGAAAGTATCTAGAGTCATAATTAGTAGTACTTACATATAACTTACTAATCATTATTACTATTTACCAAGTGTAATTATCAATTCATTGTTTATAACCCACAACTTGTTTTGGATAAATTGGATTCCCCACTGGATTAGAAATGATTAATAAATGAAAAAGAGGCATTCCAAGAAATTTGGCAACAGTTATTATACACCTAGTATCACTTATATTTGGACTCATTAATTAAATTAGTATTTATATCATTGTTACTTATGTTGATATATTATATCTATCTGGAATTATACATAATAAATCTATTAATATAATATTATAATAGCATTTGTTATTTTCTCCAACGTATAATGTCTTCAGCTAGGACGAAGTGTCTATCCTCATTTTTTGAGTTTAGGTATCCATTGTTGTTATTATTAAAGGTTTCGCTTATTTTGTGATGAATACAGCGCTTTTTAAACTGTCATGTTTCTGCGTTCAAGCTTAAAACCTTAATTAATTTGCACAAAAAATGAATCAAAAGCTGTCAATATTTACCTCAACGACATTGTTATCCCACATGTGAAAGAAGTCTTCTTTCATATATTGGGAGATATAGCAATGTCCATTATAAAAGTAACATATAGTTGATAAGCTCAACCAAATAAAAGAACATTTATTACATATGAAGTGGATTAGTTTTACTTTCGAATACAATTTATTTATATTATGTTTCAGCTGTATAACTTTGTATGGAAATTATGAACGATGATGAAAGAAGGATAACATTTTTTTTTCTTAGACTTATATTCAATTATATATGTTAATTAAACTCTAGACCAAACAATTTCATATTAGCGATCATATGTGAGGAGACTTATTCTTTTGTAAATTTATTTCGTCCTATTTCAAAAAGTTTTTCTATGTAATGATAAAAAGTATCTTATAATCTCTCACAATGATTTGATATATTCTAGTAAAAAGCAGAAACATATATTTATAGAGAAAATTTGTTCGTCAACAAACAAAATTTCAAATTATCTGCATGTAACTTGTTGTAATACTGACATATTTATTGATCTGACATTTTGTGTGTCTATTTTTAGTATTATATATGCATATTGCATATTCAAAAACAGAGCTGTTGGAAGTAATTTTTACGACAACCCGTAAAGTCTCCAAAGTAAAATCAAATATTTTTCGAATACCAGTCCATTCAAGTCGCGAGTCTTTGTTAGTGAGTTTTAAGCCTTAAATAGTATGAAAATATTAACCTCGTTGACCTGACGTTGAATACTTGTCGAATTACGAATCTTTCACATCGATTACTAGCCAAATCTGAAATTCACTTTTCTAGTCGAAGTCGAGTCCTCATGGAGTCTGAAATCCTAATTTAATAAGAGTTAGGAGCAATTCGAGTCTGAGGATACCTGCGATGCAGGGATGAATAGAGGGAAATAGAATCAAAGAATGAAGGTAGAAGAAAAGAGATAGATGAAGAAGAGAAGAGAGGAAAGACAAATACAAGGAGAGATATACAAATATAAAGTGAGAAAGAAAATAAGCTTTTATTTCTATAAACAAAAAACCTCTGAATGACCTCGGAGGACCAAAAAATATCATCATTTATAGATCTACTTGTACTTCTATATTAATTTAATACTGATCTGTTCGAATTTTTTGTTTTCCATGTGTGATAACATTAAAAACATACTTATGGATATTAGATTAATTCATAACCCAATTAATGGAATAATAACTTATATGTCTATGAATGTAACTAAAGAAAACATCAGACACTTTCATAAAGTTGCGTGAGTCATTCCAGTTCTGAAGCAAAATATATATTCTCTAATGCATTTGTATCTCAAAATCTATTTAATCTTAAACAAGGAAAAAGCTTTTGTAACGTAATTCTCACTCTGTCTGTATTAACAAAGAATTAAATTTGTTTTCATTCTATTATGATGAGTTGCTAAGTGGGCTGTAAACACAACCAAATTATTATTTTTATCTCCTTTGGGGTATAATTAGGATCCAAACTATTGAGTATATTTTTCAAAAAGAGAAAAGATACAGAGTTCTTTGAACTTTCATTATGTTTTTCTCAGATGAAGGGAAATAAGCTCAATTTTTTGTTCAGGACTTTCTTTGTTCTCCTCTTGATTCTTTTGAAATATATTCAGTCAGGAGCCTCAATGTACGAGTACATACAGAGATGTCTTTTTATTGACAATAGTTATTTGAGCTTACTTTTTTTTGTATCCTTATTCAGTTATACTCATCCTGATTAAATTATATCATATATTACATTTATTTTTTTAATTAGTTTCAGAAAGCGGAGCTTTTATCAACAATGAGAATTTGAGTAATGAGTTTATATGTATAGGGTGCATATATAAAAAATGGCTTATAACCACCGGTATATTTATAAAAAGAAACTAAAAATAAACGTGATCCCCCTGATACTTTGAAGAATTTCATATCACCCATGAATGAAACCACCATTCCATAAACTAAAATCCTTACTTCAGAAAACATCAACCCTTCATTGATAGTATTTTGGACAAAGGCAAGCAATAGATGAATAAAATTGCTGAAGTTAGTGTCGAAGCAGCTAAAGATATTGCTGCTGAGTGTCAGTTGAAGAAGGACTAAAATTATCCATTCATTACATGCATTTTTCTCTTCCTGGATACCCAATAATACTCCCTACTTTTTCTTTTTTAAATAATTATCTCTGAAAGAAAATAATAATTTTTTTTTTATTTTAAATCACAAAATGATTCAAATGGACATTCCCCTTTCTACTATTAGCTATCGTCACATTTGAGGGTACATTTAGATAATTTAAGAGCTTCTATGTAATAGACTGTGATTTGTTTCATGAAATGTCATCTGTAAAATTATACTTTATTCCGATGTCAATCCTCAATTCTACTACAATTCCAACAAGGACTACACAAATAACTCCTATGGGGAACTCTTTGCTATTCATTGGCAACCACATTTATAGTTTATAAGTACATGTTCTCTCCTCGAAAATGAAAGAATAATGAGAACAGCTTTAGAAAATAGAAATCATATATTTAGGCCGCAACTACAAAAAGCCGGAAATGAAAAATTCAAACAAAAAAAAAACACGGTAAATTTGATTCAATCAGCTAAAATGAATAAAGATTTATCAATTAAAGTGTAGAAAAGCGTCGAGAGAGAGAAGCAGAGTTGGAATTAAGATTTGGATTTCTATAAAATCGAATTGAAATCCTCTTCCATTATAGTATTATTTTCATCCGTGCTTATAACTATTTATTTAATAGAGTTATCACAATGTCAAAGTGAAAAAACAAACAAAAACGAAATGGATATATTTTAAGGAAAGTTTATTATGTATGTTCCGCAACTCTGCAACCGCACCTCTGGGTCTAAACCAGGCTCAAACCTCAACTACAGCATTCACAGGATATTGAATAACTCTTTGGTCGTACTGGCCCTAAGAGATTCCCTATTTAGGTAAGGAGTTGAATTATAATTATCCTCATTGGTGATTGTAGTCATATTTTTTTTAAGTAGACCTCTTTATATTTTTTGAAATACCTCATGAGTTTCTTGCACCTTTACAACCCTTTTTCCAAGTTATTGTCGGGAGATATTTTTGAATATGACGAAAGATTTCAGATAAAGATCCTCATGGTTAACTTTTTTGATTGTGCTTATGGTCACATTAATTTCTCAACATGCTGATGCGGGATAACTATTTATCTTAGCCTCCAGGGTACTGTTAAAGTTAAAATTTCGTTTTCTTTTTTGCTCATCACTTCCTTGGAACTTCTTAGTTCTTAATACAGGCATACAGTCCAACAAACTAGACAGTTTCTTTATTATCCAAATTGGCATTACAGAGATTGTGGATTTTTTTGTCTTTTCCCTTACTGCTCTCTCATTTTTCGAAAACAAAGATGTATTGTTTTTTTATAAATAAAGAATAATAAACAAATTTACCAAATATTTTATTACTAAATGTGAAAAAGCTCAACACTCTGTATGCACGTACACTCTGTACTCCGTACGCACACTGTATGAGACCTATCAACACCAAAGCAAGCTAGTAGGATTTTTTTAAACAATAATTGCATACTATTTTGGTATTTTCCATTAATTATCTTTGATTTCTATTTATAAATTGGTGATTAATCCTTTGAAGGTGTTGTAAATTTCACTTATTTCAAAAAGTTCCAAGTCACGATTTAAGAATGATGAATTGATGGATTTTTGATTTGAAAAACCATATGGGAGCCAAATTAAGTATCATGGAGCGATATAGTTCAACTGACAACGTGTTTGGGAGAAATTATTCACTTGAACTAAATCTTTGTAGGTTTGAAACTTGATTTTTCCTAGATTAGAATATATACATATATTTCGTATATGAACTTTAAAGACGATTCCTAAGTTAGATGGAATAATTTCAATAATACTAAGTGTTTACTTATACTTAATTAGTGCAACTCCATCTATCCAATTGAAGGAGCATTAAAGAAAATTAAGTATCAGTAATCAAATACAGGTTTTAAATTATAGTTAACATTATTAAGTATCTCAACTCATCCCAGATATTTTGATATAAAGCTCGTAACTGCCAAAATATAATGAAAATGAAATATTTGGCCGTTTATATTTATATAGTATGATAATTTATTGGAAATTTATGATTATCTTGACTTTCTTCCAAATTTCTTAAAAAATGACGGCTGACAAAAACACAGCAAATATTATTCAAACGCCGTGATAAATTATTGAAAGGCTCAAATGGAAATGTTTTGTGACAACGTTCATACTTAAAGGAAAGAGGCGACGACCATATCAACCAAAAAAACAACTCCCTAATTATACTGATACCTATAAAGTTGTCTACATGTTCTATGTTCATCTTTTGACTCGCGTTATTGATAAGGATGGAATTTTTTTATTGAAACGTTACAATTTTACTATCCACACTCTCTGCAAAATTCCCCTACCTAGCTATTTTGGGATCGAGATTGTGTGCATGAGTGAATATGATTGAGATACATATATTTTTGTTTCATTCTTTTTTCAATCGTATTGTTTTCTCGTTCCTTGGGATATCTTTAATTTGTCCCACTAAAGCCATACTTATTTCATTTCCTTATGGATATAAAAAAGCAATACATTTTTTTATGTGTTGTGTCGACACAATAAATTATCGACTTAGTTTGACTTGAATAGAATCGAAAACTTTTCAACTTGATTCAAATTATGAGTATGTTGGGGCTTGTATTGAACAAATGTCGATTCAATATATTTATAGTCGAAATGACCGAAAAATAATTTGTAATTTGTCCAACTTCAACAAATAATAATAACAACTCATTACAAGTTTAATTTGCCAATAGTTTTCTTTATAAGTCCAAAGTTAATTTATTTTCTGATTTTAAACAATCATTTATAGATAAAATAAAGTGAGAAGTAATTTAGGTTGTTGAAATGCTGAACATTGAATTCATGTTTTGCCATTCACTTTTCTTTTATTTTATATCAGAGTGTGATAGACGATATTATATTTTGAGAATTTAATAACGTCAAGAGTTATTCTTTGCTAGCATAATCCATATTATAGGTGCTAGATATCTGTAAGTGAATTAATTTTTTTGGAAAAAAAATAATTTTAGGATTTTTTTTTTCAAGAACGCCCTCTACAAATGGAGTAGAAGAACTGATAAATTACTACATTGACATGACATTAATTCATAAGGTTATTTGTCATATTTGTATGAAAAAAACACAGCAACACTCATTTATTAGATTCAAATAGTCCAAAAAGATACCTGTGATAGGGTAGATATTCGAATTAAGTAATTTTATAAAAACTCTGATTTTTGACTTTTACAAGCCTGATTGTTTTTTATATAATTAGACATATATATTTACATATAGACTATTCAAATCAAATAAATACTTTTTTCCTTTAAAATATGATAAAATATTATGTTGAAGTTGTAATAACTCAGTTCTTAATCTAAGCAGGTTCCTACATGCCATATTTTAACCTTTAAAATAACATTGAGCCCATTTTTTTAAATTTGATTGTTTGTTCAATATCAGTCCCAGCCAACAATCAACTTCTAACTCCTTTTTTTTTGTACATCTTGATATTAAATGAAACACAAGTTATTTTTTTATTTCCTTAGACTAATGTTATATTCCACATACATACAAACACAAAAACATAGTATATAATACTAATGGGCCCCATGGACCCACTCAGAACTTTTACACTTATTTACAAAACAGAAAACCTATAATAGAACAAATAAAGTAATAGAAGGTCCCATTTTCAGAAAGAATAATGGTTAACTCCTTCAAACTATTATAACGCAATGTTTTCTTTCATTCAAATAATAATTGGGTAATCTATATCCAGGGCGTTAATATGAAATCGGCGCTTGTGTGCACCGGCGGTTTTGTTATCATGCAGCTGTTTCATGGCGTCTCTTTTTTGCCTGTAGAAACGTTGTTGTATCAAAAAACTTAAGCAAAGTTTTGAGCATCATGGCAACAGCTACTCCATATACATATAAAGAAGATTGAATTTACAGAGGAGGAACGGTGTTGCTGGGTGACAATGATTTTTGTCAAAAAAAAAATTGAGACCTAAAATAGGGAGATAACAAATGTAATTGGCATCCCAATCTGGACCATGCAAAAGATTCATAAGGATATTTTGGAGACTGATGATCCCAGATCCGTCATCAGCCACAAAAAAAAGTCGACCAGGTAGGTCAGGACAACCAAATTGACCTAAAAAGTTATAACCCTGATTAATGAAGACCTATTTGTTCTACCTTGGATCCAATAAATTGCTGGCTATCGGCCTCGGATCCTAAAACAAGACTCAGCATCTTATCATGTCTCAGAAAGGTCACTGAAATAGCTAAGTGGTTAAGTGAGCACTGCTATTTCTTCATTGGGAAGGAAATATTCCCCCTCTAGAAGTACGCATCTTTATCTGATAGATTATTTTGTCTAGGGATTCGTTGAATCTAAAAAAAAATTAAACATATCTTCATTAAGGACTCTCTTATTGCCTTCGTCAATGAAATAATTATCAACATGCCAATGAACTACCTCTTGAATGCCTGTTCCTCCTACCGGGCCTGGATATAGGGCATGATTAATGGTATACATTAACTGTGCTCTTTTTTTACATTCATATGTACAACTAAATTTAATTTTCAAGTAAACCGCCCAAAACAGCCTAAGCCACAATTTAAAGATTTTTGAAGAATGTACCAATTTGATCTTAACACCTGTCAATATGTAAAAATGTGTGACTTTACTATGAAGTATGTTTTGCTAAAGAATACTTCTTCTAAGAACCCCTATATTATGCGATGAAGACATAAAAAATATACCTAAGTGTATGGGACCAAAAGACATAGGCAGTACTACACGTACTTTAAATTGTTTAGTACTTTAAAAGTTAATATCCAAAATAAGGATCTCACAATAATTTAAATGTTTTGTCTAACCCCTCAACCTTTTAACCCATTAGTACAAAAGTTCTTTAAATTATTATAATATATCTAAATGGATTTTATTTCACCGGATATAAAAGATAAAAAGCTTTTTTTTTACCAACAAAATTTGGGAACTTAACAAAAAAATATTGGTATACTTAATTTTGTATGTTACATGTGTTATACATAAAAAATAAGAAAACGGTATCTGAAAAATTTTAATTATTCTAGAACAACATGACTAGTGTTTCAAATTAACAATTAACTCACAAAAATGAAGCAACAAGAAAATATCAAAATTATATATCTACGGTTGTAAATCCTCAGCATTATTTAGCGTGCAATTTTTTTTGCTCTATGCATCCTAAACATTTTATTTTTATTTACTAAAGCTGTTATTTTTTTTTATAGAGGAGAGAACCTCTTAGTATAAAGCATATTCTCATGAATTACGGAGAGTAATATTGAAGATTTGCTAGGGAATTATTAGTGTAAGTCGCTGTTAGACTCAAAGTAGAATTGAGGATTGAAAACGGAGTAGTTCCTGTGTAAGTCATTCCTTGATACGGAGTGGGACCTGTGCTATTTACATCCTATAATAACTGGTCGTAGCTAGTCTAACAAAACGTTATGACAGCTAAGCTGTTCTCCTAAAAAAAATGTCAAATTGTCAAGGCTACCATCTTAATTTAAGGGGTTTTTTAGATACCGAAAATCCTTACGGTTTACAGCTTTAGTTATATATTGATTTAGTTTGATTGTTGATAGACTGTTTTCCGTACTTATATTCAGCAAAAATGTTGTTAAGGGCAATTTACAAGCACTAGCTGGAATTTTTATTGGGATTGATTCATGCATTGTCTTGTAAAGTACCAATTTTAAGCTCAGTAATTTAGAGAGAAGCGTTACCGAAGTGATATTTTGTTTATGTCGTAATGACGATACAAGAATCAGATCAAATATGCATTTAGTACATTACCGTTTTAAATGCATCATTAGCCCGGCGCCGCAATATTACCGGTATAACGAAGAACACTAGTAAATTGTGTAACATTAATAAAAAAAATTTAAGTGTCTTTGTGAAGTTTCACAATAGTAGGTCGAATTAATTTGTTACAAATGTGCAAATTAAAATTTCGTAGTTGGACAAAATTGAGTTGCATCACTCATTTAAAAATAATACAAACATAATTGAATCAAAGTGCATTATAGATATTTTCAAACTATGAAATTGGCAATGGACATTGGAATTCAAACTGAAATTTTATTTTCTTGTTAGTTATTAATTAATTTTTTCAATAGAGATTTGGACCAATACTTCGATCAAGAAACGTGTTCTCAGGCCGTAGACAAATTTTTTCGGTCTTATTCCGTAAAACTTTTTAACGATTTTAATAATTATTATAAACACAGTTTCATCTGTCCTGCAGTTAACATTCCGACTAACAGCTAGTTGCAGTCTTCATTGACTCCCAAATCAAGCGATCCACTGAGTAGTCTTGTGTTTTATGTGGTTTGTTTCTTCATCTTAAAATATCAAGCGTATAAATATTGCATTGTATGGGTACTATCAAATTGCCAATTTTTAAATATGGAGTTTGTTATAAACTGCCTTGGTTATGCAAGTTTTATATTTTTGAAACACAAATGACTTTGTCAAAAGTTCATCTTTAAAATTGTTCTAGACCTAATTCTATATAAGGAAGTATCTAAAGAGAAATATTTATATGTGATTGGTATAGTCAGAACATTTTTTAATGGCAAAATTAGTTTGGTCTTACAAAAATGATAGAGTCAGGACTTCCAGAACCTACAAACCACATTAGCGTAGATATGCTCTATCTTTTTTATTTATTTTTCTAATTTACACAATCAAGTCGATCTTGAACGACTTAACTTGGTTCGACTACTTCTATCAAAACGTAAAAAATTAGAAAAGGAAAAACGGTTGTAACGTCTGCTCTTTCTTCTTTTTCGTATAATAAGTATAATAACAGCTATATGAAATTTTTGAAATAACTTTCAATTTTAGATTCATTCAAATCTGACAAATGTATAAACATTAACCCACCCTTCTGTTCTTTTTTATTCAAAAGAATAATACCAGCTATTTGAGAAATACAAATACGGAATTACTTAGTAGATAACCCAGAAGCATACATACATTTACAAGATGTATAAAAAACTCCTATGGATGATTTACAAAAGAGAACAAAACACCACAACAAAAACAAAATGAAATAAATGTCACTCATATTTCTAGAAATTTTTCTTTTGAAATGTTTAGACGACAATATGTGCTATAATATTTTTATTTTTTCAAAATTAAGATTGAGCATACTTTTTTTTAGTAAATGATACCATTTCAATCAAATAAAAATAAAAATTTAACGTATAAATATATATATATATATTACGTAACGTACTTTGTTGGTTCTTAAATGGTTTTTTTATCTATCCACAGGGGTGCAGTGAGTCTGTCACAGAGGTTAGGAAGGGATCAAAATTGATAAATGTCCCTATTAGTGTTGTATGGTATGTCGATTCTATTGTGATACAAGAATATGGGTGAATTAAATATGTACTAATCTTATATTGAAATAAGTACTTCATTATCATTGTACGATAACAATATTGTACCTTAGATGACTTAAGTTCCAAATTTATAAAAATTTTAATAGCAAAATGACATTTTTTATATCCAAAATAAAAACTTTCTTCCATTTAAAAGTATTTAAATTTCTTAACTATCACTCCCCCTTAAAAAAAAAAAAAATCTTGCTGACGATTTTGGTGAGTGAATTTGAATCCACCCTTTTTTGTTATATATTTTTAGTAAAAAAAGAAGTATCGGAAGCAAAGCGACAGTGGTAGGGATGTAACTCAGAATCTTATAAAATCCCTGAATTCTCACTTAAAATCCCAAAATCACTGTAATCTCTAGAAAATAATAATCGTGTACAAAATATCAATACAATTTGACACTCATCTTAAATCAATTATATTTAATAGTCTGCTTCACATTCAGTAATATCTCCTAATAAGTGTATAAAAATTTTCTGTATGGGTTTTAAGCCTATCTTGGTATCATGGATGAACATTCACCTATTTAAGTTTACATATTAAGACAATAGGAGGCTGCTACTTCGAACATGTTTCACCTTTATTTATGGTATATAACTTTGTAACAGTAAAAATCAGACGAAACTAAAACGCGTAGAAAACACTTTAGATAAACAAAGTTTGAAGATTTATTAATATAATCGAACAAAAATAATCAATTATAGCTTAATGTATAAAATCCTAAAATTGCAAGATTCTGAAAAAATCATCACTAACGTGACGTTAATATATGAGTCTTTTTTGATTAATAATTAAGTTAATTTAACGGGCCTCTATGTAAAAATATAAGATATCAAAAATTAACGTGGCAATCTTTGCAGTTTTTAAAACGTTTGAGAGAAGAGTGTTCATGGCATTATATTAGATTAGCTTCAAACAGTTATAAGAAAACGATGAAAGACTTAAAATAAACACAAATTCCATTATTTATGTAGTAAAGACATAATGAATTGCTCGGATATTAATCTTCAAATACAGCATTATTCTGTATTAGAAAAAAAAATCATTTTGTTTGACATTTTCTATCTTTAAATTTTTTTGAAAAAACAAACCTCCCTAATATCTGTACATTTATTAAAGAGAAAATGTTATGAAGATACACGCAGATTTAAATATTTGATCTGCAAATATTGTAACATATAAACACCAATAGGCCCATTCGAACATTGCAGCATTTCCTTTCAATATATGTATGTACAAAGATGTTTATAGAACATGGGTAGCTCTGCAGTCATATTCATAAATAAGATTTTGTAAGTAATTGCTTAAGAAATAAATTTTGATTGTATTATTAATATCGCTAAATTGCACATATTTGTTTTAAAAAATAAGATCGTCATAATACGTATTACATTTCTTTGTAAATTTGGCATTGCTAAAATCGGTAGACCAAATTATTTTTTTTTTTTGATAATAATCGAATAACTATTTAATAATATAATCTCTATATAAAACCTGTGTTTCTTTGTACCACAGTTTCATGCTTCAAGGGTTAACTAGTTAATGAGTGCACCAATCAGCCTAAAATTTAGCAAGTGAATAGTTAATAATGACTTTTAGTAATTTGATTAAATAAAATTTGCCAATTTCGGCAATAAGCCCATACAATAGCAATGTAAAACTTTTTTTTTATAGGTGAACCAATTTTTCAATTAAATTAAGAATGAAAAACACGGTAATTATAAATTTAACAAGCCCCATTTGTTGATAAAAATAAACTCAGGGAGACTTAGATTCCAAAATATCATATATTGATGACTTTTCCATTTTTTAATTCATAAGAGATAAAGATGTAAAGATTTTAAATAACTTTTGTTTCTTTGAATATTTGTGGTCTTTTATTTCATCAAAATGTGTCACACAGTTTTATCAATAAATTAAACCTCAAGTACGTTTGCTAGTTATTTATTAAAGCTATGTTATGGTGTAAGTTATAATATCGTGCTGCATAGTTTTTTTGAGAGCCAACTTGAATAGTATATTCAAGCTGTTTTTTTATATATGGATATATAACATATTAATTACTAAGACTGTAAATTGTAAACATTTTCGGTATGTAAAAAAGAACAAACCCGAAATTCAACATGTTTGGAAGGAGAGCAGCTTAGCTGTCATGACATTTCATTAGATTAGTTGCAGGCAAGCTATGAGAGGAAAGAAATAACCACTAGTCCCACTCGTTATGAAGTAAAGACATACTCGTATACAGGAATAGTTCCTTTGTAAATCCTCGGTTATAGTCAGAATCCAAAAGGGACTCACACTTCTAACTCCCCAAACAGTGTTACTATTTATGCTTCATGGACACACTAACTCGTGATTAAGTTTTATACTTATATGTTCTCTCCTCAAGAATGAAAGAATAATGAAAACAACAAAATCCATACGCTAAATAGAGCTAATAATTAACAACCCTTTAAATGATAGTTGTTTTGATGATCCCTTAAGTAAAGCTCAGAGGATACTCCACGATGGCGCTAGCTCCACTATTGCATAAGCTGGAAGTTATTTCGGCTAGTTTCATTGCAAATTGCCTGTGTTAGTTTACAGGAGATGGGGAGGGGAAGGAGATGCAATAGGTATATCAAACCATTTCAACAAAGTTAAGCACTAAGTTTAGTCTAGGGCAGTATTTTTCCGTAAATCTACTTTATATAAATAAATAACTTTTGTCCACCTTTTCTACAATAAATAACTTCTTTGAAGACCTATTGCCCCAAGTCACGAGGTTCCATTCCTATTCCTAAGGTGAATTATAACTTAATTCCTTTATAAACAAACGTCTTCTTTTTTATTACGTACACTTTAGAGTGCCTCAAAAAATAGTTTTTTTAAATTTTGTAGATGACTACCTATCAAAAGTATGTAAACATAGTTTGCAAAGTTTTAGTCCCCTGGAAAAAGATTTTGAGGTTCTCCATCGCATTTGAAATAATTAACTTTATTATTATGTACTCCAATATTAAGCTTTTTAAGTTTAAGAATTCTAAATATTATAATACACTATGATTGATTTCTCAAAAAACTAATAGTAAATATGGGTACTTTCATAGTTTTGTTACTTCAATTTAATTAAAATGGAGCTTTTAAATACTATTTAAGTGCTTGTGCGCAAACTATATGTATTATGTAGGTAATATACTCCTACAATGATAAAGGAGCCTAAAATATAGTTGGATACAAATGGAATAGGCTTTAACTTATGTACCTTATGCAAAGTACGAGTACTAACATAAAACAGTTAGCCATACTTATGTGTCAAACATATTTGTTGGAGAAGGATTAATGAAATAATAATCATCAAAATAGTACTTCTATACACTCCATTCAATTGTGAAACGGCAAAACTATGTCCAATTGACCTAAGGCTTGTTTTGTAGTCATTTTTAATCATGTATCAAGTTTTTTGACATAGCCAATATTCATTTTACACTTTTCTGTAGAAAAAAATTGCTGAAACGAGCCACTCTAAATTGAACATAAAATAATTAAATAAAAATCGTTTTTTAATGGACTCTGATATAAGGCCAAACTATTATTGTATTTTGTATTATTACGAATTTCCCCTCTTTCCATTAAGAGGAATGAGTATGCGTAGATAAGAGTTTGGCCTTTAAGTATCTTATACAAAACCACTAAAAATGTAAGCGGTCATCAACTTCCTAAATCACTTCCATACAGCATAATAATAGAAGTTATTAAATACATCAACCTTCCATATCCTTACGTAAGATCTGGCAATAGAAAATGGGATAATAACTCCTTTCCGTGTTACTAACACAATGTGTCTCTTCGAATTGTGAACAAATTTTGCTAAGCTCAGCTTCATCAAGATTATCAAAAATTACAAGTAGAAGGGCAATGATACTTTATAAACATATTTATTTTACTTTTCACAAACAATTATATCTCGAAGTAGCACTTTTGGACTACACCATGAGATTAATCTTAGACCTTGCATGTCTTCTTCAGTTATTTATCTGACATGTCAGACCACTCCTTCTCCACAGCAGTCTTTATGGCATTAACATTCACATGAGAGGTGGCACATGTCTTCTTCTTGATGGGACCCCAAATCCCATTGTAAAGAGGTTCGAAGTCTGATGATGACGGATGTTACATTAACCAAGACCAGAAATTCACCAAGTCGTCATCACATTATGTTTAATTTTTTTACCTCTGCATGCTGTTATTGTCGTTTGTCAGCTGTTTAATCTTGGTAATGAGACCCTTGGAGCAGGGGACGATACGAGATTTTCCCGTTGATATTACGGGGAAAAAACCTGATACTTAATTAGGAAGTCAATGAAACCTTTCCAAACTTTTATTTTTATTTATGATACAAATTGGTTTAAATGTATGAATTAAATTCCCAAAAAGTGTTATATATTCCTTATCCATATTCAGCATGATTTAATCTCAAATATATATTTCTACTGCTTGGACCTTATTTAAATACCTTAGTTTTTACTGTTTGAGTTAATATGTATATGAAATACTATTAAGGAGTCATTTAGTTAATTAACATGATACCGTTAAAGCCAAATGAAAATCAATTTCCTTAAAAAAATGACTAATCAAATCGATATTTAATTTTAACGTCACGTCAATACAATTATTGTATTTCTCAACTTCCTTTTTCAAAAAGTGAGATAGAAAAAGGCCCAAAATCAGTGAGTAACTGTGTGGCTATTATACAATACTATCTATAGGAAATTTGTTGACAACTTAGCAACAGCTAATTGTAGTTATACCAATCAACATATAGCACTCTAATACATAGAAAAAACATACTATTTACACTTTTATGTTATTGTAATAACGCCATAAAATATAACTTTCTGGGTTATTATGACTTGATAATTTGAAACATTAATCATATAATAGAAGAAATACAGGTACTACCTACTTGGAGTCATAATTATGAGTTAAAACACTATATTTAGATTGTTTACCCGAACTTTAATCATTTATGACGTCATTCGTAAAGTGTAAGTTGTTATTTGCGATTCCTTGAAATGGATTGATAAAATATTTTTGATGAAACAGATTGTTGCTAAAGCTTGACTCAATGTCGAAAAGGTTGTTTGTCATTGTAGATATGACCATTCCTTTTACAGAAGAGTTTGAAACACATTTTAACAAATTATAATCTATAATTTATAGTCATCAAGCAGTCCGGTTTATGAACCCCTTTTTATACCTGAACATTCAAACCCCTTTTGAAAATGGTATAAATTGTGATATAAGGGTGTCGCGTTAGGAGAAACGGGAACCTTTTTAGTCGATATTTTATATACTTAATTCCCCAAATAATTTGATGTTTCCTCTTTTTGTTTGTTAGTCCCCAGAATTGCTTAATTCAGTTAACATCAGGTACTTGTTGTATAATTTTGGGCGATAGAATGCATTTCTGCTATGTAAAGGAGAACATTGAAACATTTAAAACAACATTAGCAAAAAGAACAGATGGATTTGCACTGATTAAATATAAGTTTAGTTGGATTGGTCTAAAAAAAACTAAAATGATTGCAGTCCTATCAGTTTCAGTTAAATAAAAAAAATTCATTTCTAGGACCGGTCCATATCAGTGTTTTGTAGAAACTACAATAGCTAAAATGACGTAGTTACTACTAACTACGTCATTTGAGTCGCTGAAGCTACATCATAATTCATTACCTCTTTCAAGGGGACAAGATACTTGTTGGAGATGTGTAACTAGAACGTATTATTATACTGGAACAAAATAAAACGATATCTTAGACCGTATGACTGAAATACCGATCTCCGTAGAGAAAAAGATCGGACTTCTAAAAAAAAAAAGACTGAAAGAGGCGTGGAAAAAAGACAGATAAGGCGATCAGTCGTAGGACTGTTTCAACACTAAGTATAAGTAAACATTATAGTATTACAATTACTCCATCGGACCTACAAATTTATTGTCTTTGAAGTCCAAATACGTAATGTATATTTTCTTCTCTTGGAGCTACCAAGTAACAAATCTATGCACATAGAGTTTGAGAGAATAATCTCTGCAGAGCACGTTGTCAATTGTTGTTGTCGCTCCATTTTGTATTTTAAGAAGAGTAAAATTGATGTTTTACTTAAACGTTTTCAATTAATCCTGAAGTTACTCTTGTTAGAGTTTTTTAAAGTTAATTAAAAATTTAATCCTGTATCAAAATAAACAATTTAATGTAAATAGTATTATTTCTAAACCAGTCTTTACTTGAGGGGAAAAAATTTCTTCAGATCCTATCAACATTCAAACCCTTCAACAAATCTATTATAATATTATGCACATTTATTAGTTTTAAGGCTGGCCACGTATATTTTTGGTTATGATTATTCTTAAATTTTAAATTTACTATTATAATTGAAAAGTTTAAATGAAACCATAAAGATTTCTTCCTCTCTTATAACATTGAAGCTCAAATACAAAAGGTAAGGTAAAACACCTTGAGCCGAGTCACATCCATGATAATTTTATTCTTCAATTAAGAATACACAAAATCATAGGGTTTTTTTTTTTTTAAATAAAAAGGGGACGCTGTAAGCCCCAAACACAATAAATAAACCTTTCAGTACTTTATTTTATTTTTTGTCGCTATTAAAAAAGTGTCACACAATCTAGATCCAAATCCCCGAATGGAAGAACAAAGGGGGAAAAAATACTTCTGAAAATAAACTAATCTAACCAAAAATTAATTATTGAACTCACTTCCTTCACTCGCAATGTGGAGTAAGAAAAGACCAATAAAAAATAATTTGTATTGAATTTGAATCTATTAAGTAGAACAAGTCTTCAGTGGCTCACCCTCTTCTCAAAAGAAAGAGATCAGAAGATCTTGACGACGGACGATTCAAAATGATTTTTGAAATTAATACACCCACTCTCTTCCCCGTAGCTCGTATAAAACCAATCCAGGGATGTTCTCATTATTATTTATAAATAAATATGGTAACTAGTGAGTTGTAATAATTTCGCTCACAAATAGTTTTACTTATGAGCAAAAGTCATATGAATTATGAGTCGATGAGTATTCATGTGAAAGTTGTCTAAATCCTTGTAAGTATATATTGACAAAATTGATAGACGACATAGTTGCTGATAAAATAGTGCATGGTATTGTTCTTTAGTTACATTCAATAAATAGAAGTGAAGTGAATAATATAAATTATTCAGTTTATTCGGTAATAAATTATTTATAATTATAATTCACTAATCAGAATTGTACACTCGAACACAGGTTGCACTTAATTCTTATCAAATTGGGACTCCCAACTCCACGATTAGTACAAGAAAAAATAAATTTCAGATTTGACTTGTACTCAATGTGAAAATTTGTCGTCAGGTAGACAAGGTTAAGATTTTAATAAGGCTCAATGCTTGAAACTCACTAAATCACGCACCCAAAAACTCGTGACTAAACTAGGACTCAAATTTGGAGATATCAGACCTTATTTTTGAGACTTCACAAGAGCTTATATCTCAATGATTGATATTGTACTAGTGGTCGTAAAAATTACTTATGTTTACGAATATGCATGTATAGATTTACTCATAACATGGAATTGTTATCTGATATATGTTGAAAGAATTCTATAAAAAGAATGATCCCCATCACATACAATTGTTAATATGCAATTGAACTCTGTTTTCTCTTGAATTCGACTTATATTTATGCTTGAAAATAATTCATTTGACAGAATCAAGGTTGATAGAATTAAAAGGTTATACCCTAATACTTTTCCCATTGATGTTTGACTTTTACCACGCTTTTTAATAGTGACGTCCAACAGTATATACCCTTATAATAAGGGTATACACTTGTTTCAGAAACATTCATAATTTTCATTCAGAGTTTTATAGTGAAGACAAAAAATAAATAAATTATAGAAGGTGAAACTAAACTCTTTTATTCATATTTTATCAATTTTTTTTTGAAATGTTTGAGCAAATCATTATATAAATAAAAAAATGGTAGTAGTTTATAGCATTCATGGCATATTGTGAGTTGTAAAATGGACCTTGCTATATATCCTGATATGTAAAGACGACTACTTATCATCTTGGCATCTTTAACAGTGCTGTTGATGTCAATATTGGGCAGTAATTGATTCACAATTTTTGAAAGTTCATAAGGGTCTTTTTAAATACAATATTACATTATCAGAGATTAAAGGATGTCTAAATGACAGTATAATAATAAAAAAATCATCACAAAATTAGCGGAGGCTTTATTAATAACAACATATACATAAACTCCAAAAATAAAAATATACAATTTTCTTAGATGAATATATATGAACTCGTTAAAGAAAATAAATAACACATGTTCTTATAATATTATACTAATAGATTTATTGTTTGTAACTCTGAATAGATACAATGGAATGATCATATTTATACTAATTTAATTAATGAGTTTCGATGTAACAGATACTACAAGTATAATATCTAGGCCCTAATTTCTTTGGATTGCTCTTTTCCATTTATTAATTATTATTTGTTCCAGAAAAACTTGTCCATCAAAACCATCCTCAGAAAGTTTGTAAGTTATTGATATAATATTGTTTGCTTGATTCTACGTTATGCAAATAGTATTAGCCTATTTAAAAAATACTAACTAAAACTTTAACAGCAAAAAAATTAATTTACAATTAATCCAAACAAAATTGTGGTTTATTCATAGTGAATGGATAATGACGATAATTAATGAGTAGAATAGGTATACACATAGCATTAAGTAATATTTATAAATATTATAATAGTAGCTACTAATAAGAAAATGAATTTTAAAATACAGACGCTTGTTTTTAACATTCAAGCTTTGTAGTAAAAGATGTCTTTGCTGCTGATAAGGTCATTATAAAAACTATAGTGTTCCTTTCTCGCTAATCTATATATTAAATGCGAATATGGGTGTATTTGCGTTTGTCCGGGAATCACGCCCAAACCAATAAGTGGGTTTTACTCAAAAATTTTATTTAGGTTTTTAAAGACTGAAAGAATGGGTCTGGTAACAATCTTTTGAGCTTTAAGGCCTTTAAATAGCATTTTCTAAAAACAAATTTTTTGAGTAACAAACGACTACTTCATAAAAAACAAAAAATAAAGAACTTAAAATTTTAGAAATTATTCTTGCTAAATTTTGGTAAACATCTTTGCAGACTTTTTTAAAAGGAGATTATCAGGTTTAAAGAAGAAAAAAAAAAAGAAGAGGATTCCTAAGACAGGGATTTATGACAATAATATGAAAGATGAACAAGTTCCACTAAATTTTTTTACTTAATTTTGAGATTCAAACTTGAAAAATTAAATAAATTTATTCAGATAGATTGACTTTCTATTTACATTTAGAAATGTTATGAAAAATACTATATCAATTTATAGTATAATTCCTATTATTAGATATAATTATGTATCCCAATATTGAATGTGGAACACTCCAATGTCGCAGTTTCTTTAAACATTAGACCTTTGCAACGTCTTAACGGAGATAAATACCTAATAAAGGGGATGCTATTGTCGCTGCTCAACTTTCGCTAGCGGTTCCTCTCAGTGGGAGACAGTCTTAGTATCTATGCTCCATGATTGACTAAGGTCTATAATATAATATGACGAAGGAATTATAGATATGGCAGATATACATGCATTAATTTTTGCTTTCATCGATGGATTGCCAGGCTTGATCAGCAGAAGGACTAATGATACGTTAAATAATGGCTACCACTCTTTCATTCATCTAATTCTCCCTCCATAGACAGCTTATATTACATCCAAGAGATCAACTGTTCCTATATCCTTGTTATATTTAGAAATGCTATTTTGGAAATGTTAGGTTCATATTTTTTTTTAACTATATTCTACTTTTTTGCCTGAGGAAGTATAATATACTTTAATCTGTTTCTAAAATTTTGATAACAGTAAGATTTTTCTATGAAAAAAATATATTTTTACAAATCACTATGCATAAGTAGGAAAATCTTCATTTTTTAAAGACCTATCTTCAAAGTGAAATAAAACTGTAAAAAATGATTAAAACTAGATTTTGAGCAACTTCAAAGATCACAAAAACATTTCTTCTTGAATTTTAATACGTAGATCTTATCCTTTACAAGATATTTTTCCTTTTTCTGAAAGTTTTAGTTTTAATTGGAACAGCACTCTCCATTCGAGCTAAACTTCTGAGTAATGCGGTGCCACCGTAAATAATTTATGATTTTCTTTTTTGTATAATATTAAGTAAAGTACTCCAGACGACAGATAAACAAAATCAATTAATAAATGTTGCATGTAAATTGAAAAATTCATACTTGAATGTAGTGGTAAATAACCTGTATTTGGTTAATTATATTTAAACCTATAAATTATTATCTAATAATGCGTTTAAAATAAATCAAAAGTAATAAAGGATATTTTTCACTATATTATGCCCATCCCTAAAAATTTGTATCATCGCACGATTAAAAATGCGGGTATTTTCATATCTCTATTTAAGGCTAGGGTTGGGACTTTTGTTGACGTGAGGGAACACGTCCACGATTGCTATCTGGTTCCTTTGCTTTATTCATTGAGCTACTTGTTATTCACAATTAAAAATAAACAATACTAATATAATTGATCAAAGTACAAATACCAAATATCTATTTCCTTCCTTTCGTTAAATCAAACTTTATTTAAACATTTCTTGCAGCTCTAGTGATGAAAAGGGGTTCATTGAAGCGGGGCACCAAAAATATGTCTGCACAAGCTTGAGACAGGTATTTGCAATTAAATTGTCCCATTGATCCCTGAGAGTCCTCCATTAAAAACTTCCTTAACTAACGATTAAATCAAATTGAAATTGGCAATGAATAAAGTGTTGTGTTTCTATTTCCATTGAAATATTCGACTAAATAATTTAATAAATACATAGTTATATTCTTTTGTGCCATGTCAAGTCATGCTTGATTAATTCAGTTATGAATAAATAGGCTTGTGTATTATTTTTTGCCTCACTTTTGTTCTATATTTACCTTTAATTAAATATACCTTAAAACATTCAGTAGGGAGACCGAGGACAGTTGCAATATTTTTCGTTTCGGGCTCCATTACTCTGAGTTGGTTTGACTAAGTTGACTACACATGATTGATATTATTTGAGCTAATTTAAAGGCTATAGGTACATAATTGGTAAAAGTTTTTCACAAATTACTATTGAATTCGACTCGTAATCTGTTTTAACTGTTCCATTGCCAGGGACGGTTACAACAGTTTAAAATATTGTATTTGACTTAGATTTTTATGAAAATAGACTAATAGGGGTAGGTGTCTCAATTTATTCGAATGTTATGGTCAATTATGATTTTTTTACGGTTTACATTACCTTGCCCCTAATCTTTGACCGTTACCTCTCGAAATTTAATACCATTTTCGTGGGATTATATTTAATCTTCTGATCAAGTTTGGTCAAAATCAATCAGTTACTTTTGCCGTAATCATGATGAATAACAAACAAATAATCAAACTAATTTACAACCAAAAACACAGGGTTATAACAACTTTGTTGTGCAGTTTACTATAAAAAAAAATACATAATATGAGCGACCGCAAGGAGTGGGCTGCAGGGGATGTAGTCCCCTCCACCCCCACCCCCAAATGAAGGAATTTTTCAAAAAAAACAACTTTGGAAGGGAACATTTTGATAAAAAAACAGAAGATAAAAAATTCGGTCAAAAATAGGTCATTCAATTAAATTTTGTAGAGGAGCAAAAAAATTCTAAAAAATCCCCAAAAAACAACAACATATATATATATATTCTCGCAGACGGGGGGGTCTATTATGATTATGATTATAACAAAAATAAGAATCTTCAAAGAAACTGTTTTTACACCTCAAAACCAGGTTTTCCGTATATTGAAAAAGAGTTTCACAAAAATAACTTAAAATTTAGTGTTTTATTTTTGTATGTTAGAGAAAGAGACTGTTGCAAATGTTACATCCGTCCCCCACCTCTCCTTCATAACAAATTTTGTGATAATGTTTTTTTAAAGTAATTGCTATTTCTAAGCAGTGCATGTACATTGTACATATTCATGCCTTTTTGTATACGTCAAATTGCTTTTAACTTATCCATTTAGATTATTCTCTGTTCAGTCATGCACTAGATAATGTCCATAATTTTTTTTTTAACAATAAGGATTACTTTCCAAAATCGAAACATACATTTTACATATGTATGTATAATATATATAATAATAATGAAAAGTGCAATCTTTTTAATAGAGTAATAATAACAAAATTTGCACGCAAGTCTCAAATTACATTCTATAAATTAGGGATGATCCTTATATGTTTAGGTTGCAGGTACTTTAAAAAATACTTCAAATATTTTCCCACTTTTCGGTTCTTAAATAAATCGAACTCGAACTTTCGTGACGGATTTGAGAGTGTTTTTCCTTTTTTAGTTATTCAGTTACTAATGGAAGTACCAGGCATTGATAAGTGTTAATAGGCCTCGACCAACCGACAGTTTTACAATTAAAATGACGTCATTTGATGTATAGTTAAACAATGGATCAGGAAATGTTGATTTGTGGTTGTTTGATGTAGAAATGAGCAACGAGTAGTAGATTTACTTTGTGCCCAAATTCGTCCTCCTGAAATTGCAAAGATAGTCAGCATTTCTGACCGCATAATTTGAAGAGTTTGAGTGGATTTGGACTCATAAATCCAAGTTTGTATTTTCTGCTAAATTTGTGTTAGTTTCATTTTTATGTATCAAGAGTTAAACAATTATGTATATATATATTCTTCATACAAGCACCTCAAAATCCGACTTAAAGATCATTTTCGATGAAATTTTCTAAAACGTCGAGTGCTATTTCGATTAGTTTGGGGTTCTTCTTACATCTGCAAGAATATATTATCACGCGCACTTTACTGAATATAATTTCATTATTTAATTTATGATATTCATTTATCATTATCGATACTTGATAAATAATTATTCTTCAAGAGTATTATTAAGTGTTAGTATTATTGTTACTATAGAATGAAGGGTTTAGTTATCCTCACAATGGAAATCAGTCATATGGAAAATTATAAATTTTAAAAATGTACTCATATGTATTGATGAACCTCTGGAACCCATTTGCTTGAGCTCATATTTCATAAAAATAATGTTGCCGATACTCCGTAATCAAAATTTGAAACAGTTGATCAAACCCTCCTTAAAACGAACAAACCTCATGGGATCCATACGGATTTATTTTTTATCATAAATCTTCTATAGAACACGTTACATTTTGTAAAAAATAGATGTATTGACTCATAACTTGTTGTCCATATGTAGCCTAGCCTCGCAATTGCTTTTTTTTTAGAAAAATATATATCATGAGCAAGGTATGAAAGGGGAATATATATCATTTTAATAGGTGATACAATTTTATTCGTTCGTATGTTTATTATTGTCTAATAAATCGTATGAAATTTTTTTTGAATATATTCAAATACACTTGAATATATTTGAGTTGGTGCACTTCTTTAACCATTTGGTACCAGGCAAATACAAAAATATTTTTTGATTCGGTTTCAGACTTCAACGTGAAGATGGCAGCACTCGTAAATAAAAGCTAGTCATATCTATCTAGAATCGTTTGGCAGTTACTCACCAAAGTTTCAGCTTTTTTAGACGTGTAGTTATTATGTAACAATTGTTTGAGTGAATTGATGTGAGTATTTTTGTGAAAATAGACAAAATCAAGTATGTAGCCGTCATTAAATATTTGTTTCCAAAATGGCTGAAACAGCTAGTCACATCTATCTAGCATCTGTTGACAATTAATCACCAAATTTTTTGCTATTTTGGACAAGAAATATTTAATAACAGCTCCATACTCAATTTTGCCAATTTCACCAAAAAAAAACTGCTATCAACTCACTAAACGACTGTTACATAACAACTGCGCATCCAAATGATAAAACTTTAGTGATTTAAAATTTACAAAAAATATATCTTCCCAAGGTTTGTTGTGATCTTAAATAATTATACGTTACAAAATCAAAAATAATTTTATATGTTTACAAACAGCAATTATGATACTTCTGTAAAAAAATATAGTTTCAAAATTATTAATGGTATGTATAGACGCAAAAACCACAATTTGGATTCAGTTTATTTTTTTAATATGTGACCCCTAGGAACACTGCGCAATACAAGGTCTACTTATTTTCATTTCAAAGTGATAGGGTGTATGTAAATTCAGCTTTTGTACAGCTCTATAGTTTACCTTCTATCATTTTGTAGGAACTAATTTATATAAATATCTCGACAATATACCAGCATTAAAAAAGCGCCAGAACTATATGAATTTATAGTAGCTTAAAATGGAGAAAATAATAACCCTAAAGGTCCTCAAAAGTGCCTTTGCACACATTTTGATCGCATGTCTGGTTCATTGTGGTTATTATTACTATCCTTAGAGTAGTCATTCTAAAATTTTCTAAGATATGAAGTCAAATAATAATGACCAAAAAAAAAAAAAAAAAAAATGTGTACGTTATAGATCCACTGACACCATCTTTAGATAATCAGTCTCAATTATAGTCTCTATACGAAGCAAAAAGCGTGAGCATTCCTTCGCCACTTGGTCTCTTGGCAAATCCTGGAATTCCTTTTTGATCCCACTAATAATTTCGTCTTTGATGTAGTAGAGGATTTGGTTGGTTTGTCCTTTGATCGCGTACCATACGAATGCAGATCCGGTTAGTCTTGACGCAAAAAGTCTCGCGATATGAAATCGTCTAAATTTACTGATTTTTTTTTAGTTTTTTTGCTGGGTTACGTAATTTCAAAATTTATTATGATCTATGTTTATGAAAGTGTGTCCATCAGATCCAGCTAACAAGATTGTAAAAAGGAAAAAAAAATATTTGAGATGCCCTCCGAATACGAACACTCTGCTGCCATTATTATGAACCTCCATGTCGAGCGCACGCACAAGGAGATTATTGAGCTTACGGAATCAAATTAACTGTTAACGATGGTACCAAGGAGTTGGAAACATCTGCAAGGAAGACTCAGGATTTCTCTGACCGCAAAAAAAACGTACTACAGACTTCCTGAATGTTTTGTGCAAAGGAAATGCGGCATTCTAACTTGCCGGATCTGAACCCCTACTATGTGTAGGGAGTCTTGGGGATGAGAGTCCAATAAACTTGGACATAACACTGTTTACTCCTTAAAGACCTCCATTCTCGACGCAGTCCCCAACATGCACAATGAGTTCATCATCAATGCCTATGCAAGGTTGGAGACTGTGGTTGAAGCTGGAGGTGGTTGGTTTGAGTGATAGACTTCACTTGGACCCCGTCATGTTAGCGCAAAAGATTTGTGAATTGCTAAATTAATTTTTGGAAATAAATTGTAATATACATTATCCCTAAATTTTCTGGATTTAAAATCCCACCCTTTATATACATAATACATATAAAAGCCATCAATGCACACCCATCAAACTGTTTTAACTCAAAAATGAATAGCATATTGCTATTAAATACCTATGTGACGCCAGCTGACATTTTGTAGACGAATTAAGTGAATATTAAACAACATAATAAATTTGCATTAAATAAATTGTTCATATGAGCTTCAATAGTCCCTTGATGATGAAGTCTCTCACGAGAGGAATTGTAAACAATATGCAAATGCTAAGGTAATTTGCATGAATCACTTTTGAAAGGTGAGTCATTAGAGTATTTTACCTTTTGGTGAAGCCGTTTTTTTCTCTCTCAAGGATCCTTGTATGAATACTTATATAAATAAATATATAGAAACTTGTCCTAGATCGAGAATCAATAATGTCTTACATTAGGGGAAATTGATGAAGAAAAAAGAGAAAGGATTAACCCACATAATTAAGTAATATATTCGTGTTATTACTTTTTTTTATAGACAATTTATCTCCCTTTACGTAGGAGCTTTTATCTCAATTACAATATGAGATAAGATTTTCTAATTAACGTTATTCCAATCTTTCACGTGATGAATTGCCGTGTATCTTTCACATAATATAGTTGAACACCTATAGAGATGTGGAAATGAGCGCAGAATTGTACAAGTTATTTTACCCCAGCTGTAATTTGCACATGCAAATTGTACAATTCTATCCTCGCACGCTTAAAAATGCACACATTTTCACTTCTCTTAACATTATATCTTTATTTTAATTTCTCCAATTTTTTTCCACAGAATGATTCGGAAGAAAAAAATATTTTTCTAAGCATCCCACACAAAAAGAAATAACTTTGTCAAGAAAAACAGGAGGAGAATATAATTCAAATTCTATAATTCAAAATGGCAGCCGGTGATTTAAGCACAGTCGGTCGGCCAAGTGTTCCACGGGTCTACGTTCGGAAGCCTTCAGGAGGGGATCTGAACTCTCCACAGGACACCCTACAATTCCATTACCCTTCATCTTCAATTCGAAAGAAAAAGCATTTATCCCCAGTCCGAGCATTGAATGATCGTCGTACATCCACAACCTCTCCACATGGATTCTTAAGACATCCACTTGCACGTAAGAACTCCGTGGCGTCAAGAAGGCTATCTCCAGCTCCTCCTCCAACGCCACCGCCAACCAAGTTACAGCCAAAAATTTCACTTGGAAGGTAATAAAATATATTTCAATATTTAAAATTAAAGTTGTAACGATAAAAATATGTTCCGTTTGATGTATGAGATAAATAATCACTGTAATTCTCTAAGCATCTACAATTTTGAATTACATTTTTCCTATTTTTATTAATTTTTAAATGTTTAAACAATGGTAATATATGAAGATCTTGATATTTTCGTAGTCCCATGCAATTTTAAAAGTTTGAGAACCATTGATCTACATAAATATTTTCAAAATATAAACAATAATGTTGGATTTGAGTCACAAATTTTATGTTCAAATTTTTTAGTTCTGCGTGTAGTCGAGTTCGTGTTAGGAGAAAAAACCCAATTTTCGAATTCGCTTGTTGGGACTTTTGAATAAAACTTCAACTCTTATTTTAATAAGAAAGTAGTCCTTTTAGTTTTTTACTATCCTATTGAGTGAAACTCGGCACAAGACTAATGAAAACTCGAATGCTTCCAGTTTTCATTATTCGAGTTACAAAAAGTCAATTTTTCAAAGAATATTTTGGGCAAGTTCAAAAAATAGTCAACTTTAGTTAAGTCGGTTTTTTTTCAAATTCAGCTAATATTTGAGTCCATCACTAATATCCAATGAAATAATTTTTCCAAAGCAAATAACTATCTCTCAGATGATAAATTGACGATTCTTTTGACATAAGATATTATGAAGGAAAAGGAAAGACAAAATAAAAAAGAAATTCATTTGGGACCAATATATGATCTGTTTTTTCTCCCATGATAAATGAGCTCTTACCAAAATTAAATTAGATGGTCTCTAATAAAAACATCCGCATTATGATCAAGTATTCACTAAATTATTTCTTAGAAACTTATTTTTTACAGAAATACATTCATGTGTAGAATTTGTAATCACGTAAGGAAGCAAAGGTACTTTGATTCAAGAAAAAATGGAAATTTAAAATTGAAATAAACATCTTTATAAAATAAATAAATAAAAATTTAAGTTATGTCAAAATATCTGTTTTAGGAAACATTTTGATATAACTACCAAACAGTTTATAGGGATGCTTCTGGAACTTCAATGAAATCCGTATATTTTCCCTAAAAAACGGATGCCTTGCTAATAATTAATTATAATATGTAAGTGAATTGGTTCTTTAAAATGGGGGATATCATAATTAAGTTATCCATTATGAGATGTACAAATTACAACTTGAATGTATAGTATAATCTGCTTATACAAGAAAAATATCCTCCTTAAGTATACATAATAGATATGGTGAACACGAAATAAGATATATCCCATTCACTGATACTAGGACATACTTTCATGAATATTAAATAAACATTCATATAACGTCCTTTTTTAAGATGCTTTCCACCAAACTGTTCATATTATATCTATTTTTTTACTTTGTGGACACTACATATATGTAGTTTATATATCAAAAGTTTGTTTTTGTAAAATAACTTATCTTCCCAAAAGGGGACTTGATAGCTAATTCCTAATTGAACTAATAGGATGAAGAATATATATATTAGTGTTGCTGTTTGATCTGAAAATCAAAAAACGGTCTGTAACCGTTATAATTATAACTAACTAGGTACAATTTCGATCTGGAACGGTCTCAGAGTATTATTTTATTAGGAAGAAGAGAAATTTGTTATGTTTTATGTTTTTTATAGGAAATTTCAGTCTATAATTTTAACTTCCGTACATCATTTAAATTCGGTCAATAGTTTCAAACCAATGTCTGGGGGGAAAAAATGTTTCCAAATTGTATAAAAAAACTCCTTAAGAACAAACCCAGAAACTCTTTCTCTTAAAAGAAACAGAAAAAAGTTCAAAATAATTTGGTTATTATATAATTATTATTTAATAATTAAACGTCCAACAGACAAAAGGGTACAAAAACAGTATATCCTTTATTTGATAGAATTTGCTCCATTGATTCCGAATATGCCTTTATTTTATTTCTCAGAGCCTCGTGCCTTTCAAAAAAAGGTCATACATTATTTTACTATATTTGGCTATTCTTAAGGTTTAAAGCTGTTTTAAGTACTCGTTGCTGTAGATAGGGATACATTATGGTAATATATTTTAAAGCCAAATATTAGGAAATTCTAAAACAATTTTTAAAATGTATTTACCATACTTATAAGTAGAGTAATCTTTGTTTAAAGTGGAAAATAAAAGATTTTTATGCTATAAGATCATAGCATCAAGATGAATAGATTCAAAATGTTTAAAAGTATCTCATTAAATAGCTGAAATGCATGAACTTTTATTTTTTTTAAAAGAACTTCTTCAAAAACACTCTATATGCTTGTCAATTTAAGACAAAGCCACGACAATATTTGAAGAATAAAAATCATTTTTGAATAGATTTCATAATAAAAGTTAATATATATTCGTATGCCCCGTTGGAAGAAAGAGAAAAATAAATAGTCAGAAGAAGAAAAAGGATTTGCACCGAAGACACCCTTGAATGTCCTCCCTCACTACGGCTATGCAACGAGTCCTTTTGTGTCCATAAAGCTTGAAATAATTAATTTATACAAATTGAAACATGAGGCTTAATGTTATAACAAATGGTATTACATATCTTTTCTTTTTCTCTCATTTTGTTTAAAAAATGCATAATAAAAATATATATATATATGAATTTAAATATATTTATAAATTTTTCATGCACTAATGCTATTTTAAATGTAGAAGATAGCTTTTTAGACAAGGCAGCTCATATTAACAATGGTATAAATTCAGGTGTACCATATGCCTCACTCCCACCTTTTCCTCGCACTCTTTTCTTCCTTAAAAAGATATAAAATCTGGGTATGTTGTAGGTAGATACATAATTTAGATTCCCTTTGTTAATTGATCTATGTTGACTCAAAATTGGCAGATAATCGAATAAATATTTATATCTTTCCGAATTCTTTTCTGTATTTGTTCATTATTTCATAAAACTATTTGCCAAAGGAAATAAAAGCTTATCTGTTCCCTATTATTACTTTTATAATGCTACAGATAAAAGTTGATGGGTGTTTTAGGGTGGGGTTGATGCCCAACTATGTTTAAATAAGCTTAATCTAGTTTTGTTTGACGTATATTTTTGGATGGGGTTGATGTCTAACTTTTTTTAAACAAGCTTAATCTAGTATAGTTACTATGTACATATGTTAATAAAAATTTCATACCATTTGTTCGCAAAATTACCATTTATTATCCAAAAATGGAAGATAGTTTTTAAAAAAATTGTATAATTTTCAGAGTCTTTTTTACTTCCTAGAAACACTTTTCTAATAGAGATTTTTAAATTTGGATTTATTAAATATATCTATATCTATTCTAATATTTTATGTATTTTAATAAGGGATGTGAAACTCATGCATAATTTTACAAAAAAAAAAAAAAAATAACAACAGAAATGGTAGTAATAAGTAAATGTTTTTCATAACTTTTTTTTACATAAGTCAATTGGATTTAAGAAATATTAATACTATTTGGCTCTTAAAATAGTTTCTTTGGTTTATACAGAATAGGAGGGAAGTATATTTTTTCTTTAATCTGTTACTCACAGCGTACATTATCTATCTTTTTCTTCTTTTAAGTTAAAGAACAATATTGCAAAACCTTTATGGTAAAAATACACAATATTTTCGGGAGGACTTTGATCCTTCATTAAATTTGTATTCAAGAAGCTCAATTAGCTCTTTTTGTTACATTAAGTCATTGATTTCCATTAGAAAAATTCAAAAATTATTTTCTGAAAAATGAAACAAAAAACTGACAAAACTAAATATTATTGAATTACAAAGAGCGTTGTTCCATTCAAAGAGTAAAACAATCTCTTAAAGTCTTTTCTATTTAATCTACTTATGGATACATCGTATAAATTTACCTGCAAGTCATACTTTCTACCTCAAAATTGGAGACAGCGGTAGCGGATAGTTCAAATTCAAATATGGCAACCTTTTGATGATAAGAAAATAATATTTGCGAAGAATAAAATATTTTAGTAATAGGAGAGTGATATCAACTTTTTCAAGAAATATGGGACAATTAGCGCTTTGGAGGATCATGTAAGTAAATTAAAGGTCTCATTATGGGGAGGAAGTTCTAAGTTTTGTCTCCTATGAGGTAATCCGAAGGAAAAGGACACGAAGTCGATCAATTGATAGAGGGATGAGACCAGAAGAGATCACATCTCATTAAATAAAGCAATACAAGGTATTCTTGTATCAACCATGAATGATTACAGCAAAATTACAAGATCAACATAATAGGTAGCAGGGAGATGAATTTCTGTCATCAAATCAATTAACTCCTGAATCAGAAAATGACTATAAATATACATAAATATACCGTACCAACACCAATGATTGCCTAATCCTAGGTGGAAACTTATTCGAGTAATTGTGATCGATTGAGTCAATATCCCTCTCCTCCTACTCCAATAATATATTATTCACATTGCGAAGCGTCGCTTTGTTGCACTTAGCAAAGTAATTTCCTTATTATTAAAAGGTTGCGATAGTAGAATTTCAACTATCCACTATCGCTTTCTCCAATTATGAGATAGAAAGAGAAAGTAAATTATACAGTGTACCAATACTTTTTAATGTACAATGAAGATTGTTCATTCAAAAAAGCCAAAAATATGACTTTTATAGTTTTTCATCACTTTTTCCAAAATATCATCGACTATACCTTGCTTAAGGAAAATAGGAATATGTTTTAATGAAATAACACATCGGTTTCAGTCAAAATGTGAGAATTTGTTTAACATGAGTAAACAACATAGATGTTGAAAATTTTCATGACTTTTAAATAAATCTCTTTTTTCATACATTCACAATCACATAAATTATTATTTTTATAGAAATAATTTCTGTAACAAACTGCAAGAGGTGTGAGAATAAAGGAAATGCATCAATTGGAAAAGCAAACAATATATTCTGGATTGCATCGAGCGTTATGTCATGATTATTTTCTCCTTACTAATTCTGTCAAATCGATTTATTATCCCCTTCTTTTTAATATTTAGAAATCATTGTGAGTAAAGTAACTTTATGTGAGAGGTGATTTCGCAAGTCCATGAAATGTAGGGTGGAGCTTATTTTTTAAATGTTACAAAAATGAGATCTTTGGGGTCTCAAAATTTTACTTTCAGTCTATAGAAATCATTAGCTAACTTTGAACTTTTTGAAAAATATTTAGAGGTAGCTTAACGGTTCTAAAGTTTTGTAATTTTACACTTTTTTTAGTTAAAGTTGTCTTTTTGTTTTTGTATCATCTATAGCTTTTTGTGAAAAATAAAAAAATTTAGATAAACAAAAATTTATATCAACAATATTTCATAAATTTGTATGAGAGTTCAGTATCTTCTAGTGATGGAACAATTAGTCGGAATCGGTTATCGGATAATCGATTTTTTTTTTTTGGAATCGGCATCGGGAATATACTGTTTAATTTTTCATCTACAAGTTACTAATTCATTTGGCATATCCATTGAGATTTAAGCTTAAACATAATCCCCATTTCTCTAGTACTTGCAGTATTTTAGTATTAGAGTATTATCTTGGTAACTATCATTATCTTCATTGTTTAAATAGTGTTTACAATTTGAAGTGAATTTACTGGTTAAAATTTTGATATTTATTCGTATACAATAAATATTTTTTTTTTTTAAAATCCCTTTTCCCTTTTTAAGGATGAATATGTAAAAATAAATATTATCTGTCAAAAAACATTTATTGTTCTACATATTATTATATGCATTCATATTAGGATAGTTTCATTATATTTCAAAAAAAAATTAAACAATTTTATACTCACTACGATGAAAATGTATAAGTGTAAGTTTAACTGCATAAATGCCATTTTTAAATATTTTTTCGCATAATTCAACCATAAGTATATTACCTATGTTGAAATATACCCAATAATGCATTAAATTGTATGGTTGAATTAAAGCTGAAGGAAGCAAATAACATAAATATATTTTTTATTGGAATATGGAACTCTTGAAGAAATCAAAAAAAAAATAAAAAAAATTGTTTAATCCTTCATCCTCATATTGGGCCCCAAAGATATGACTCTTGAAACATAAAACATTGAAAATAATTGTTATTCCTTAGTTTTACAATAATTTTACCATTAAATTCATACTCGAAAAATATATAATTTGAAACCAAAATCATACTTCTATCATAAGTATAGCCTCTAGAATTAGTGATCAAAGTTTTTAAATATATGGGCACCACATAGTGATAAGATTTAAAAAAGGGTCATATCTCTCTAACCTGTTGCTCGATTTTAAGGTTATTTTTTTTAAATGTAAGTTTAATTGTATACATGTCATTTTTAAATTTTTTTCATATAATTCATATAATAGAAATACCCATTAATGAACAATAGTACCAATAAAAACATATTGGTTAGAAGTTATAACCAGACTCGCGCCCGAAAAACTGCCCTAGAGAAAATTGTCCATGAAAGATGCCCTGGAGAAAATTGCTAGTTAGGAAAATTATGCCTATTACAAACTTAAAGAAAAAACAATTATTGATATGGCTATAAAAATACAAATGATTTTATTTTCATGTAACGTAGCATCCATACGAAAAAAGAGTTTAATGACCTAAAGACACAGAAAAAATGCGGTTTTCAATTTGCAAACTGAGGATTCAAACTATTTTTTTGGTATTCGAGGGATTCCTAGGTTGTAATAGATGAATTAGTGGTGGATTTAAAGGATCTAGAGGTATTGCAAAGTACCCCGTACAACCCGAGGGCTTGGATTTTTTTTTTTTTTTTTTTTGGTATTACTCCTTGGATGTTTTAGGGTTTTTTTTTAAGTATAAATAATATTAAGCAAATTTATTATGTGTTATTATTCATAACGAAGTTTGAACAAAATATGGGCAATTTTCTCCCATGCAGTTTTCCTTCATGGCAATTTTCTACAGAGCACTGTTCCTAATACCAACCAGACTATAGTGAAATATTGATGTGTAAACTATAGAAAATGTGGAATTACGCTTAGGACCAGGATTCAAATATATTTATTTAATTTTTAAGTTAACATTGGATAATAAGTTACGAAAACAATTTCTAAATTACAAGTTTCAATATTTTTTTTTAAATATGATTTTTTTTGACCCAGGAGTTTTGTTAGTGAGCAAAAGTGTTAGGGTGAGTAACGATTATTCAGACAAGTAAAAAGTATTCAAGCGGGTGAAGAGTATTTTTTTAGGAACTCGAAAATACTCATGCAGTAAAATTCATCTCGCGGCACATCACTATAAATATTATTAACATTAAATGAAAGAAGGCGATTTAATTTATCAATATAATTCTTACAAATTTATAGGAAGATAGTATTTTTTTATTATTATTTAAATTATTAAAGAATTGGAATCGGCATTGGGATTTTTTACTAGAATCGCATCGGAATTGTTTTTTTTTTTTTTTTTTTTTTTGTCTAGTATCTACGTTTCCAAAAAAAACGATAAGAATAGTAAAATGAATTGTAGTTTTGCGCCAATCTGTCTGTTCTTTAGCGTATCACTGCCAAATGATTCAACTGATAAATACCAAAATTTGTGAGTAATTAAACAAACAAATGTAAATTTTGATTACTTTGACCTTGGTGACATTTTTATGACCCTTATTTTTAGAAAAATATCTAAATAATATAAAATAAGTCAGAAATTTTTGTAAAATAAAATAATTTAAATGCAAGTCACTTTTATAAAAAAAAACTAGAAGTCATTTGAAGCCAAGGGCAAGGGCGGACTAAATAATATAAATCTATTAATTTACTTTTAATAATGATCAAATCGAAAAGTTGTATTTATTTGAGCAGAAAATATATTTAACAGACAAAGCCGTAAACCAGAACATTGATCCATTTGCTCTTGTATAAAATGCTGTTATTTTTTTCAAATCTATAATGTGTACCAAATAAATTATATCAAAACCAAAACAAATGTGGATATGTCGTTCCTCTAAGGTAAAAATCATAATTATTTGTATTGTTGCTTTGATTATTTGGACATTTTGGCTAACTGCAGTAATTTATCTTCAATAAATAAACAATTTTTTTTGTACTCCGAGTATATCATCATAAAGAAAACATGTAACCTTAAATAATCTGATTGAAATACAACATTAAGCTTGTTTATCCTCTGTAACACATACTGCAGGTTTGGTTTTAAAATTGCTAAACATTTTGAAAAATCCGCTTGAACCGTAATGGGTTAAAACATAATTTTTTAAACGGTTTAAAACTTTTATGCAATATAAATTACAAGACTATATCCCTAGCATACAGGGTAGGGTAGCAAAATGTGAGTGTTAATTAATATTTATTTTCTCATAAATAAATTTATGAAAAGGCTTATTAATTATTTTTTAATATATTGTTTCCACCTCCCTTTTTACGGTAACAAACTATACTAAATATTTAGTCATTTCATCATCATGAACGAGCAACAAGCAAAAAGGCGCATCTCAGATCTCATAAATACTGGAGTGGATGTGATAAAGATTATGGACATTGTTAATTGTATTAGGAGCCTGGTTTTTTTTTTTTTTTTTTTTGCCCAAGATGAAAAAAATGGAGAAGACCACTCCAGGATGTCAGAAAGTGGAGGGCATAATTTAAAGAGAGATATAAAGTTCTTGTTATATTTGGAGAAGAAAACAAAGGAGGATCCCATTAAGTAGATGAATTGCATCGCCAACAACTTTTCTGTGTCTCTTAGGACCACAAGGAGAGCTATAAAGCACAACTTGGGATTATTTTTTTCCCCAATGATCCTACACCACCTTCTGACGGAGGGCATGAAAGTCAGGAGGCTCAAGAGGCGCAAGAAAATCCTCACATGGATTAAGGTTAATGCGTCTATTGTGAAAAATATCTTATACAAGAAGGTTTTCACAGTTAATCCATTCCACAGCCGCTGGCTTGCAGAAACAAAAGAAGAGGTCCAAAGGGTTTACCACACCAAATATCCAGCCCAACTAATGGTCCTCGGCTTTGTTCCCTCTGATAAAATGAATATGCCTTTGTTCTTTTTCAAGGCTGGACAGAAAATCGACCAGGAGGCCTACTATAAGGTGCTTAGGTACACCATCTTAACATGACTGAAGACCAACTACCTGCAGGGTAAGTAAGTGTTGACTCAGGACGGTTGTCCCTTTCAAACGTCCACCATGTACCAAAAGATCTACGCAGATAACATGGATCGATTCTGGTCCAAAGAGATGTGGCCCCTTCCTCACCAGATTTGAACCCATTGGACTTTTCTAAATGCGCGCTTTTGAGAAGGAAAACAACAGAACCTCATACCCAAATGTGGACTCAGTGAAGTCCTCCATAGTGGCTGCATGAGACAACTTTTCAGATGATTTTGTCATCTATTCCCATATAGGCGACATGTAAATGCTGTGATTGATAATGAAGGTTGGCATATTGATATAAAAAAGTTTTGCAAAAACTTTGTCTACATGTTTTGTTAACATAACTTTTTTTTCCTATTATTGAGAATATAAAATTATTAATGTATTTCTAAATCCATCTCTCGAGTCCATGTTTTGCTTCCCTACCCTTTGTAAGGGGGGGGTCCAGGCACTGGCAGCCTTACTCGCAGGGCATAACAATCAATTCTTCGGTAATAGTTATTTTATTTTTTCTAGTCCATATTCATTATTTCAAAACACTTCTTTGCATTGTTTCTTATTATAAGGTACATATGATGATAATCCAGAGTGAGGGAAGGTGACATTGGCAAATATAGAAATACAAATTATTTCAAATAACCAATGCGAAACATGAGGTCGATGAGGCATTCCCATGAGTTAATTAGTTTTAGTATATGCTGTATAATGTATACAAGAGAAGAATCCAGAACAAGTATTTATAACCTGGTACGTGTATCTACGGCTGACTGCATTGTGGCCCAATTTAATGTTCATATGACCTTCACTATTCAACCAATTTATAATTTTCCGAAAGCCATATAGTAGTTTCATCTACATTAATCAATAATAATCAAAAAAAATTCCTATAGTCCAATACTGCGAACAGTCCATGTAATTTTGTAAAAACCACATCTATAAGGATCTCATAAAAATATGATAACCTTGAGATATATCAAGTCAGCTGAGTCTTTAATAAAGGAGGGAATGAATAAACTGTTATTAATTTGTGGTTTCATCCCAAAGTATCTATTATTTAATTGATTTTAGTATACCGCTTCGATAACGAATATTGATTAGGGATTAATTTATCTCATTTTTAATGTCAAAAAACATGTATTTTTTTAATAGATGTGAGCCCTACGAGAATTAAGAAAGAATGTGGCATGAATCTTGCCTCACTGTTGATTTATTTTAAAAAAAAACAATATATCATCTACAAAGTGGTGTGACATTATGTTATTTGGGGCGCAGCAAAAACTTTATTTAATACAAAAATACCCCATATATTTTTTTTTCAACTGTCGATTCCCACTTGATACGTCGTAGCCATTTCATAACATATTCTTTTTGATAAATAAACGAAGTAATAAGTTATGAAAAATAGGAATAACATTTTTTTTTTCTCTCGTAGCATATATATATATACAGGGTCCTTCTAAAGTTCTGTTAAATGTATATCAGCTTCTCAAAAATTACATTGCTTCTCTTAAGACTTTTAGCCTTGACCTTGCTTGACAGTTGCTCTTTTTTTTAGGGATACATTCCAAGGTCTTCTCGGATAAGGTATCTCATCGTTGTTGGCCCTATTTTGAAATCCTTGGCCATCTTGGTGAGGTTCCTCCTGGTATTTCTTGTAATCCTTGCCTTGACCACTCCGGGCGTCCTTTTTGACATTGGTCTGCCCGATCTGGATCTTTCCTCGATATATTGAATCTCCTCAAACCTTTCAATGGTTCTCTGGATGAGAATGGGGTTGATCTCCAGGCTCTTCAGGCTCCTCAAGTTGTCTGGTCGAGATTTGCCGTGCAGGTACTCCTTCATTATAGCCTCTCTCTTGGCTTCCATTATGGTTAACAAAACTGGTTTTTTATCTAGTTTCGGCCCAACTAGAGTTTGAAATAATATCTCTAAACCTGTCACATAATTATATTATAATGTTAATTTAACAGGACTTTCCGTGGACCCTGAATTTAAATATATTGGCCATTTTATTATTTCTATGAAGAAGTTATGACTATCGTATAGAAATAATATGTACTTAATAAATAAATAGCAATTGTTTTTATTGACTTATTTGGCTAACTACTAGATTATTTCAGCCCTCTGTTTTGTTTCTTTTTGGAGGAAAGGTTGCATGATACAATAAAGGTTACAACGTGTTTCAAATTTGAATTTATAAATGACCAATATATTAAATGATATTATCATTCAAGAAGTTGTATTATTTTCCCACAAGAGTCTTGATCGGTTTGCTAATATAGCAACAGCGTTTTGCCTAATATTACAGTACTAAACATATTATATATTTATAATAAAGAAAGTACTGGGCAATGCCCGGAGTTATTATGTGTCGAAGAATATACAAACTTTGTTTCAATAATATAGAAGATAACGATGCCAAGTACTTAAACTAGTTTACCTCAGGACTTTTTGCTTTAACCCATTTTGCCTTAAGATATTTCGCCGTAAATTCATTTTGTTTCAAGTATATTTATCCTTATTATATAAGTTTATACGGCGTTATTGTTTATTTTTGGTTAAAATTGATGTTCCCTATTAATTTTTAATCAAAATATGTAATAAGTAATTTTACATATAAAAAGCATTGAATGATTGTTTTTTGTTGGATTAATGATGGAATTATACTTATTCCCCGTATTACGCTTATTCGCCAATCCATAAGTATTTTTTAACACGAATAGTCATGTCCAACGATAATTAATAATAGAGTAGTAATTAGCACTTCTTCTAGCAGATTGTCCTGTTTTTATTCTTATTTTTCGTATTATACTAATTTTTATAGCTATTTTGACTCTAGTTCGAACAAATAGCATAGTGAAATTTTGATAGTATGTATTTATTGGAAATTTAAGAATCATTCTATAATTATTAATAAATATTTTAAAACGAAATATCCTTGTGGCGAAATAGTTTAAGGCAAAAATACCAAATGCCGAAGATAACACACCAAGAAACCCTAAGTTCTAATAATAATAATGAAAAAATAATAATTATCAGCTAGATCGTTGACTAATTGATAATCGTATTAATTGATAAGCCAAAGAAGACTTTAAACACTATAAAAGTGGTTGTTAATCTGTGGGGAATTCCCGCAGGTAATGGCGGAGGTGCCAATTAGGTAATGTGGTGGGAAATGTAGAGTTGGCTCATTAAAAAGTGGAGAATTGTGGGAAAATAACTCCTCTTCTAGAGACTAAAGATCTGCACTTGGATGGTTCCGTCATGAATTATCGTGCGTCGAGTATAGAAGTCTTATTATGAAGTTGGATTCTTGTAAGAAACATGTTATCGAACAAATGGGGCATACTTGGCTTAAATCAGATTATTGTAACACTTCTTTCAAAGCGTTGAAATAAAGCAAAAATACGAAATTATTTTTTCCTCAACCTACTTTGCTCAAATACACTTCAACGCCCATAAAAATGATTAAAACACGAATTTCTCACTAAAGAAACTATAGAATTTTTGACTTTATGTGCGTCTAGATTGAAAAGTCCAAGACAAAAAAATCTGGACTCTTTGGGTTACCATAACTCATTTTTCTTTAATTTAGACTCTTTCTCTAGAATATGTATTGGTACTTCCCTTTAATATTACGTGCACGTTCGATAGTATTGTTATAAGGATCAACTCTCTACGCAGTCCCAAGATACACTCAAAAATTACTTTAACTACTAAATAGATTTATACATATATATAGACTTTGCTTTATTAACATGGATAACAGAGTTTGCCAATTTTTATGATTTTGTAGTAATCGATGTTCGCTGGAAAATGTGCTTTTTTTACATCTTTAGTCATAACTATGTAAAAGATTTGGAATGGAGTTGTGCCCCTTTCCCAAAACGATACTTATGTCTCCCAGTTCGGTTACCTCTGCTAGTTATATAAATATTCTTTTATAATTTCTATCCAACTTATTTATTTTTCTCTTCATGTTTTAGTGTGAAATAAAAGTCCAGGAATGTGAACATTCCTGAAGATATTTAATGTGATTTATTAATATTCTTGGTCAAATACTTGGTGTTTTTATCTCACTTAATAAAAAAATCCCTTTAAATTTCTTATATGGATGAAAAAAAACACATCATAAGGAGAGACATTAATATATGCTCTCCTTCTTCATTATTTTTCATCATTTTGCTTTTCGGGAGTTCACAGTCATTGTAACAAAGATAATTCCTTTATGGGGATTTTAAGCTATAACTTGTAACAGAAAGTTAATAATACATACTAGCTTTGATAATGAGAAAAGTTTTTTTATAAATATTTATGGCCTCATATTTATGGATATGTATATAATTATTAAAACTTCTTACGTTAGAAAGGTTATTTTTATCATAAAATCAATACCATGGTTATTTTTAATAAAAGGTTCATATATGGTATACCTACATACAAGTATATATTGCGTCTTTGTTTCTGTATGATTTATTAACCTCACAAATTTGATTCTATGCCTCATCGTCCATCAACAATGACTCTGAGAGTGGCATCCACAGTATTACCAAATATTCTTATTTCCAGCTATATATTAGCAAATTTTACTATTTTGAGCCAAAAATAAATTATCATCTATCACGATGTTTCCGCACTAATAAAAAACTATAGTGTATTTTGTCGTGAGTTGTCGTTTTTTCCGCTTCTATTTCCCTTATGTGTGTTCTGAACATTCAATGGTTGAATGATATTAAACTCTTGTGAAGATGTTTTAATTAAATTATTAATTAAAAATTCCATTTTTGGTTATATTGCCTAAATTAGTTACCAACTGATTTTTGAGAAAATGTTGCAATATACAATAAAGGGAACGACGTAGCTGATGTTCCTTATATTTTACCTATTTATTAACCGATTCAAGACAAATAACTAATTTTTGTCGTGAGCACACGTCAATTTACATATAATTTTACTTCAAATTATCAATAATTTAACAATAAATTTGTTCATTTTCTTAAGGTTTAAATTTAAACTTTATCACAAAAGAGTTTTTGAACATCTTAACTTATATTAAATTTGATAATGATAAAATAAATTAATTACTTTTTTGAGCCAGTATAGATAACACAGAAGCATTGCAATCTAAAAATATTTAAAGCTTCACATATATTACTTGGTTTCAATGATCCCATATATAGTCTCGCTGCATCCATATATATAAAAATGTTTTGCAGTTTATACTTACTTTCACCAGAAAAAAAAAAAAAAATAGATCCTTTTATCAAACCACTCCCCAGACTTACAAATAAAAATTATGTGAGAGTGATCTTTTTGTTCTCTCTTTCAATTTTCATTTTCTTTCAGGCCCAAGAAGAACGTCTTATTTTATTTATGTAATTTATAATTGATTACTATTAGGGATGCACCGATTAATCGTTACACGGATAATAATTAGTAAATAATACTAGTACTAAGGGTAAGGTTACTAACTGTACAGTGACATGTATCCATAGAGAAGGTAAAATATAGGGCCAACAATTATTATTACTTTTGAGCGATTGGCTTACCTAGACAGACAGAGAATAAATATTCTGATCTTGAAAAGTTGAATGCAGCTGTGGCATTTTTTCTCTGCTGGGAAGTATATTTTGTAACATAATATGGAAAAAAGATTTTTTTTAAATGACGGAAATGGAAAACGCAGTGGGTGATCAATGATTAAAGAAGAGGTCTGTGTAAAGAAAAGAAACTAAGTTTCTTAAATAAAGGAAAAACAGTTGATGCGTGTGATCTTTCTTTTATTTTGTTCATTATCTAATAACTGTTAACACCTCCCATTGAAAGAATAATTTTTGCCTAAGTTTGGTGTAAATTGATTTAAAAAGGCATAATAAAATATAATTATAATATTTTCTTTGCACTAATGCACTAAATGTAGAAAGTTCTCCTTTTTATAGCAGTAATTCATTTTGTCTTTGAAAATCGTATAAAAGTCAGCTGATACTAACAGGGGTATTAATTCAGAAGTACCTTATGGCTCGTTCCTACCTTCTCCTTTCACCCTTACAAAAATCCCTTCTCTACCAATAATGGTAGTGATTATGTGTACGTAAATGAAGTGTTTTTATATTTAAGGTTAAAATTTTGTATTTCTAGATAAATAAATAAAAAATGTAATACCTGAGTTTGAATAGGATATCCTGAAAGCATTTCAAAGTTAATAGCTAAAGACAATATCATTAGGAAATGAATCAGGGATTACTATATACAGTGCACCCGGTGACGTCTTTTCAAATATTTATTTTTTTTACATGCTAGATGACTTTTAAGTTGAATCAATATTACTCTCCCTTTAACTTCTTCACCTCCCCAAAAATACAATAAATTAAGTTTTTTTATTGGCCTCTACCAAACAGTTCATATGTTGCTTCATGGTAAAAGTGCATTTTAAAGAACGTGTATAGATTTTTATGCTTTGAACTAAAATCAAATATATTTCTATGCATATATCAAAGATATAGTAAGTCAAAATGTGATTTACCAAACGGTCGAGCAGGGGCTTAAAGTATTAAGAGCTAATTCAAGCTAATTAGCAAGACTTTTTCTGGAAAAAAAACCCAGCTATTTCACTCAAATTTTATCAACTCATTGAATACTCAAATTGTATCTCATGAACACATAATGAAATGCCCCAATTTCCTTAATGGAGCATCCTTTTATATTGAAGGAAGCAAGAGTTGATGTTATTATAAATATCCAAGAGCGAAACTTAATTTTATTATAAAAATATATTATGATAAGAAGACTTTTACGATGAAACATAAAATTATTATCAGTATTTGTTGTTTTAGGTTTTTTAGTCATTGAAGGTCCAGATTAACCGATTTTTGTACTATATATGACTGATGTCTCAAATAGCCATCTGACAACACTCATGCATTCTTTTTTCTGTGGGTCGAACAAAAGCTATAAACCAAGTTCCAAAACGAAGACCATGTCATCAATATTTGTAAATAGTAGTGGTCTTAGTGACACTTTTTTCTCTCCTCTAGGAGCGTTGTGTATATATGAATATCACTCTATACTTAACTAACTACATAGTCTTCATGAATTCACTTTTTTAACAGAATGAACAAGGTGAATTTTGCGAAGGGAAGAAAAAGTTGCATACGTAATTTGGGAAAATGACAAAACAGTGAGATCATCTGTAGTATCATAAAAATGACGTCATCTGTAGTATCATTAAAAAGACATCCTGTATGGGAAAAATATACCAGTACGACTAGAAATTTACACAAACTAAAAGTTACGTTTCCCCACTTTGTTTTAAAGCTTAGGTTTAAAAATATTAGCCTGTATCTTTGGAATGGAAAGCGTTGAATGGTGAACTTACTCTTTCATACAAAATACTTAGGGTCATTTGCAGACTAATTTGTTAGGTACTTATATAATTGAAAAAAAATATGCCGCAACATATTTGCGTATCGGCTTGCATCTATATAAGGCCTGCATTCTGTTTCACATAAGGCAATATTTTTTGAAAATTGATTTTAATGTGAAAAAAATCTGAAAACACCATTTACGCGTTGTCGTGTTTACAATGTAATTTGTATACCGAAATTACTATATATCTATATTAATCTTACAAAATTTATCAATATGAATGTATGTTTTGTTTTTTACTGTCATTTTTTAGTTTATCTTTAATATGACATGATAACTTATTTTTAACAACGAACGTGTTTAGCTTATGTTCTCCCAGGTAGTACTCTAAATACTAAACTACTCTTTGGTTCTTCCCCTTCATATTGAATCTGAAAATAATAAATGTTTCATCATTTTAAAAATGCTACAGTATCGAATGGGGGTAAGCAAGATTAATAGAAATACAAGGTTATATCTTACGCTTTTTCGACTGATGTTTGACTTCCACAACGCTTTTCAATAGGGGCATCATAGACATTAAATTTTACAAAGAGTAGGTATAAATCACCCTCCTTGACTGTTACTGTTAGAGTCCTGCTGTTATTCTTTATGACGTCAAAACCTGTGTGTCTTGCCTAGCAGTCGGTATGATACATCAAATTGAAAATTCTAGCAAGCTCAATTACATGATAGGATAACCTTTTATTTCTATTAACTTTGGGTGTAAGAATAAAGTGCATGTGCTCATGAAAGACGGAGGACTTATTTAGGGGAGTTGTAAGAGTTTATCCTTGATAGACTCAGTCTAGAATAGAGGATTGAAATTGAAGTAAGTTCAGCTAATGCATTAACTAGCTAAGGAGGGGAATTTGTGTTTATTTCTTTTCTTGTCCTCTCATAGCTAATTTCAACTAAGCTGCTCTCAAATCAAATATACTTGTCCTAAATTTTTGATTTTTTTTTTTTCAGATACTGACTGATAATATTTTTACGTTTAAATTTAAGTAGAGTGTAGATTTATTTATTTTGTATATAATGCTTTGATTATATCCAACCATTTAAAAAACAGTCAACAGAAATATTTGCTCATGTATCCTTAATTAACTTGGTTTCAGTTTTTATACATTAAAAAGTCGTAGACATAAATTTAATATATTTCCCCAATGGACTAATTTTGGATTTCGTACTAAAAAAGAAGTTTTTCATTGGTTTAAACGATTAAAGTATGATCAATGTGATGATAAGCGTTTTAGTAGCTTTGAACTATTTAGACGAGTTTTTCATAAGGGATTTTTTTTTACATAAGATAACATCACTGGTTTTTTTTTTTTTTTTTTGGGGGTGTTAAAAAGGTTTAAATTATGTGAACAGGGCCTAAAAATGTGCTGTTTGTAATTTATATTATCAGTAGATAGAAATAAAAGGAAAGAATGTATTCAAAATTAATTGTAAAATTTCTCAATAAAAAAAAACCTAACTTTTTTAATTAAATATTATTAAAAACCACTGTTTTCATACACCCAGCGGCAGTTTTACATATTAATTATGTAGAATACGTGCTGCAACAGCGTAATCAATCTATTTAACAAGAAGTAAAAGCTTTTCTATGTATTCTACTAATGTTTTTAGAAACAAATGATCCTCTTCTGTTTTACAAGAGCACTCTATAAGACCATGATACATTGCACATCGTCAAGCATGAGCCTATCCAAAAACGCTCTATATCGTTGTCAATTTAAGATAAGGCCACGACAATATTTGAGGAAAAACTCATTTTTGAATTGCTCTTATAATAAAAATTCATAAGTATTCGTATGCCCCAGCTAGAAGAAAAAGAAACAAAGAGAGAGAAGAACAAATGAGATAAAAACAAAGACAGATAAAAAGAAGAAAAAGAAAAGATATATTATACAATTTGTTATAACATTTAGCCTCATGTCTCAAACTGTATAAATAAACTATTTCAATCTTCATGGACACAAAAGGACTCATTGCATAACCATAGTGAGTGAAGGATTAAAAATACGTGCATTCAAGGTGATCCTCGGAGAAAATCCTTTTCTTTTTTTTCTCTCTTTGTTTCTATTTTTATGGAATTTTATTATAAGATCAATGCAAAAATGAGTTTTTTCCTTGAAATATTGTCGTTGCCTAATCTTAAATTGACAACGATATAGAGGGTTTTAGACAAGGTTCTTTTTTTTAAATTAAAATTCAAACTTAAATAACAAAAAATGTATGTCCTTTTTCTGAAGGCCACGAGACTATGAGAGAAAAAATAAGCCCATATTTGGAATCAGGGGGATTAAATTCTATTAAATAGAACATATACTGTTTTTTTACCATTTTTACTGTTGGACAGTTTAATTAACGAGTTATTGATTTCATATTACAATATATGATTTAGTGATGCTCCGTCTAGCGGTATTATATTATGACAGTTGAAAAGCTGATATGTTGACACATTGTTGTCGCCACCACAACTAAACCATATGGTTTTACTCAGTATCAACCTTCAAACTATACGTGTAAAAGTTGTCTTCTGTCAATTGGTTAGTGGGATATAGCACTGTGAGTAAAACAATTTTTTTTATTGTTAAAAAAATGGATAAAAAATAATTTTGTGTATTAATGAAGCATTGCTTTTTGTTGAAAATACTATTACAGCCCAATCTTACCTTGACAAAAATTCTTCAGATTTTGCATCAGCAGAATCAATTCTTGAAAAAGGTGTTTTTTTTATAATTTAAACCAGGCAAAATGAGCGTCATAGACAACGCACGCTATCACGTACAAAATAGGTAGTTGCCGACGAAAAAATCAAAAACCTCCAAAAATAAGTTTGAATAGTCATAGTTGAGACTTTACTCTATGAAAGGAACGTGTTGAACATATTTTATATGAAATCAGAGGTGATATCGCAACAGAGGTCGATTTTGAGAATAAAGATAAATCATACCAAAAAAAAAATAGCGTCAGAAAAAGGTATGACCGCTATAAATGTATCGCCCTCTAAGGTAACTTCTTTAAATCAATCAATCGAAATTTTGTCAAATAAATTTGTTTACTATTTTAGCGTACGAACTTTTAAGCTGACCTATTACCGTCAGTAGTACCGGAGTACTAACACATTTAAAGCAGTACTATACTATGTTAGTACTTGAAGTGGTACTTACAATGCTATTGGATAACAAATATATTGTATCCCCAATGACGTAACTCGCCAAATTTACGGCCCCCTTGCCCATTCTAAGCAAAAATTAACCAGAACCCCTGTTAGTGTAAGTTAATTGCACTTTAAACATTTCGTTTTTATATTTTTAGTCATATTTTTCACAAAGTATAGTTTACAAATAATACCAATTTTAGTACCGCAGTAACACTAAAAAGATTAATAAAAAAATAGATGAAATAAGCTCATTTTAAGGGTCGAACTTTTTTTTCAACATAAAGATGATAAATTGTATACTCAAGATAAGCTTTTGTCATTGCTATTTGTCAAAAAAGTATTATAGTTTATATTCAATAAAACAGTATTTTTCCTAACAAATATTTTTCTCTTATATTCCCCGTTATTTTTAAAATAAATAAAAATTGTACTGTTTTAAAACGTTATTTATTCTATTTGAGAGAGTGAGTTTCAGAGGTCCACCAATACAAACACATTTTCAAAATTGATTTCTTTTGTGTTGATCAATAACTATATTGAATTTATCGTAAAAACAAGATCATGCTATGTACTTATTTTAGTGAAGTATTTATAATGAATAATAATAATTAATTATTATGGTTTGGTGCTTGATACGCAGAAATGAAAATAACACAATGTTTAACAGAAAATATAAAATTTGATTGGTCGGACATATCAAGTTTTTCGATTTTCGAGCCATTCTACAATGTACGGAGTGGGGACTCTAAACTTTTAGTAGCATTTAATCATGCGGTTTCATTACGCAACAAAACGACAAAATGTGTAAAAACCTCGGGGCAAAATCAAAATGGCGACCCTGTACAATGTTCTACGTCCCGGTGTCAATCCTAAGAAAGCTGTAAAGACCGTTGGCATATCTCCCTAAAACGACAAGAAGGCCATATCAGCTTCACACGGACAAGAAGAACTAAAACTTATGCAGCAAGAAAAGGCTGACTTCTGGCCTGTATTCACGCGGCCCTCCTGCATTCCTGACCTCAACCCCCCTACACACACTTTGCAATTTGGTGTGTCTTAGAGAAGAATGTCTGCCAAACCTCTCATCCAAATTTGGATTCACTCCGAGCTGTCTTTGTGGCAGCCTACTCCGCTATGGAGACGACCTTCGTCGTCAAAAGCTGCCAATCTGTTCGCCGGTGTGTCAAGGCTGTTATTGCTTGTAAAGGAGGACCTATTGAATAAAAAACATCGCTAAATAAAGAATTTAAACATATACCAAATTTGTTTTGAGACGTCGATTCCATAAAAATCACGTTTTTCGTAATTAAGTCATGCTACTGAATTTTTTGGTCCCCATGCTGTACAAATTTCACAAACCCCCCATCTAAAATTTTGAATTTAGAGCCACTCTACAGTGGACATCCAAAATTTTATTTAGTCATACTAATAAAAAAATATAATTCCTGCGTCAGTTATTAAATACGATGATGGCTTTTTGGCTATAACATGTTTTTAAGACATAACTACGTGTAGTATTTGAATTTAAAAAGGCAGATAAAACACTGAGCAAGTACAGTTTAATTCAATGTGGAGGAATACAGCATTAAAAAATGTTGTAAAGATAAAGTTATATTTTTTGGGTTTTTTTTACGCATTGAATTTTATTCTATGTGTGCTTTCACTTCTCCCTCACTTCTTTCTAAATAGATTGACGATGTTGTATAGATGGGGCATTCGTTACTTTGATTAATAGTAATTATAGTTAATATAATGTAAAGCCCGTGACAAGATATATTATTTAGAACATGCAATGTGGTGACGTCATGTCAACGTATTGATTATTATCATAATTATTAATAACTATTGATGAAAGCCTCACGAGCAAGTTAAAACGAATTTTCTCAAAATCAGTCTTAATTACAAATGTATTCCTCAAATAATGATCGTCTTTTTTAACAATAAATTATTCTGATTATTCCTTTGGAGATGTTGCAAATTTTTCTTTAAGTAACAAAAATTCATTGTCACAATTAAATAGGTATAAATTGATATATATATATATTTTTGAAAGTCTGGAGACGTGTCTTCTGTTAGTGCATGCACATTGACCTTAGCGACATTTTTGTTATATGTGTTTAGTGGTATCAGTATTGAAATATTGATACTAACTTTGGCACCGGAACCGCTAAAAAATATTGGTATATTGGAAATGCTAATTAACTCGAATTATTATTTATGACTGACGACTTTTCAACTACTCTAGCATCTTATTAGTGTTCTCAAAATTGATTGTTTGAAATTGAATAAGCTATTCAGAAGCTATGAACAATTCCTACAACATATTAAATGAAAAATTGCCCAACAGTTACATAGACATTCTATATTTAAACTTTTCAGTAATACAGCACTCACCAGATTTGTAAAACTGAAGGCCTAGGATATTAATATCCTCTCAAAGGTCTGATGTGAGAGCATATATAAATCAAGAAAAGATTTAGGTAAGATATGTGGAACACACTGAATCTTTCGTAGTTAAAACGAATTGGAAGTTCCAACGATTTTTGGACGATTCAAATAAAATAAAAAAATCTTACTCAGTATGGAGTTCTACCATTAAGAATGTCCTTACTTTGTCAAACGAAACACTGAATTATAATCATCGGCTCAATAGTAGAAAGTGATCCACAAAAATGAAAGGAATAACACTGTAGGTCAATATGTATGCGACGGAACTCCGTTTCGAATAACTTCTTTCTGTCCCTTAGAATACGGGAGATGTTCTTTAGCCTTAATTTCAAAAGTAAATATCTTGATCTTCCAATCCCAGCTTTCATTGCCTTAAAAGTCATTTCAACAAATTGATTAAACAAGACTCCAGTATTTGGACTTGGTGTGAAAAGAAGTACACATCATCTATGGCAAGGCCAAAGTTCGACATACTTAGTCTTGAAGATGGTATGGATCATGTAGGTCCCAATGTCAATTAAAAGAATCCATTTACTGTTGCACGTCAGAAATGGTTGAGTTACAGACTAGGAACATTCTTTATTTTTGTAACAAGTTCCGGGTAGACACTTAAAGAAAAGTTGTTTTTTTCTAACAAGAATTGGAAATCTTGTTCTATGCATTCGACACAGCTTCAAAATTACTCTGGTCAAGGACCAGAATTGAATTCAAGGATTTAATTGAAGAGATTTAAAAAAAAACTTTGATTCATAATTGAGGCCCTCTGATTTGCTCATTATAAAGCGTCACAGTATTATGACAGGTGGAGGAGACAGGAGAATTGAGAGGCGGAACTACAAAATAAACTATAAAATAAACGCATTGAAGAACAAGAACCAAAAACTTCTTTCGAGACTCCGATTTCTCTCAATCAATTAAAATCCTCAACTTCCTCTCCATGGATAGGAAATAAAAAAATTTAGAATGTTTACCGTCAATTATTTATCAGAAATGCCTCAAGATTATCTAAGGTATGATCACTCACAAAGTAACTTGATTTACTTATCAGAACTCTGGATTAACTGGTTTTTATTCCCCCTTCCCTTATTCTATTAAATTTTCAGTTGTCGTTTCGGCTTTCAAAAAAGGAACTGAACAATTCCAAGCAAAAATTGTCAAACTATTTACAAGTAAATTTATATCTTTGCAACCTTTCTTCCAAAAAGAAAAGTTTTATATTTCATTTATTTAGCAAGATCTCTTATTCAATAATTTATCATAGTCTAATAAGAGCTAATATCGAATTCAACAAATCAACGTTCAGACCCCTGGCAAGGGGGAAAAAAGAAGAAAAATCGAAAGCTGACAGCAAAGTATAGTATATGTACATTTTTGTGTTAGTGAGGCAATGCTGTGAGAAATATGAAAATAGACAGCTGACAAAAAAGTACTGGTGAGGTAACGCAGGGATTTTGGGCCCTTTTTTCTTTTTCTAAGGAAAGGTTGTGATGCACAATAAAAATAGGGCTGTGATACATACATATATATATAAATAATTAGAAACAATTTATTCACGAGTTTTAATTTGATTAAACAATTCCTAGTTTGTTTGTATAAAGTATACATATATGATATAGCGTTGCTTCGTGGGGGCTCTTTCCTTGCGTGCTTTCAAGTCTTTTGTTCCACAATTTCTCTTTTTCTTCCTCTCTTTCTTTTGGGCATGACGACATTACTAGTTGTAACTTATAATATTTACCGAGCTTTTATCGACTCCATTTTCCTCCCTCCCTCCCCCCCCTCTTTCTTCTTTGTATATAGTACTTATACAGACCCACTATTAATGTTATACATATGATATGAGGAAACGCGATGAAGAAAGTTATTTGCTATTTTTATTATTGTTATTATTTTCGTTGATATTGTGAACGAAATCTAAAAAAAAAAACAATTGCATGACTTATATATTTCTGGGGCCTTTATATATATATAGGTACTCAATATATGTGTACAACCATTAAGAATAATTATTAGTTATTGGAATATCTCAACAACAATTAAAAGTAACATTTAAATTATAATGGGTAGTGTTGTGTCACCCATGTTTTTCTACCAGTTCCGGTACCAAAATGAATATCGGTATTTCGATCATTTTAAACAAGAAAACTTATAATGTTATGAATGTTATTACATTTCCTTCAAAAGAAACAGAAAAAAGGCCTAGTATCTTCTGGTAGTTTGCCAAATAAGTCAATCATACCAACTACTATTTATATTTTAAGTACTTCCAGAGTATCATTGTCATATTATAAAATCCTAGAGTGTATATTATTCAATACTGTATTATAAAATTGCTTCGTAATATTTTATTCAAAGAGTAGCTATACACATATATTTTTATATGAAGTCGTAGAATCATGATTGAAATAATGAAATGGCTAATATATATAAATATACCAGGAGGCATCAACAAGAAATTATATTCTTGTCCTTTCGGAAACGGAGCATAAGTGTAGTATAATCAGAGTTGAGTAGTTTGTAATGAAAAAACTACCTTCAAAAATTAGAAAAGGAAAAACGGTTGTTGCGTGTGTTCATTTTTTTTTTTTTTTTTTTCATCATTTAAACGTTTGTCGTCGTCATAACTTCTCCCTCTAAAGTATGCATTATTGCTAATCCTTGTTATAAATTATTTTAAAAATGCATAATAAAATTAATATATATGAACTTAAATATAAGTTAAATATTTTTTTTGCAGTTATTGGTACTAACTCTAAGGTTTTTTTAAAGTTTTCGATCAGGTTTAGCATTGTCGAGATTGATCTAATCGACATTTTATAAAATTTAATTTTATATCAAACTCTAGGGTACATTTAATTATATGTTAATATATGATAAATTAAAAGAGCACTAATAAAAAAAAGTAAAACAATAAAAGACTTAATGTAGGTATGGTGGAATTCTTATTAAACTGCTTATATATGTATATTGTTGTTTTTTCATTATACTCTCCTGAAGGCTACATTGCACTCTGATAACTGATATTAAGATACATACTTGAAAGTGATTAATTACTTCTAAGAATATTCAACACAGGATAACACTAATTTATGATGAAATTTTTATTACGAAATTAAATGTTCTTCAGGAAATTATGTAATGATAAAAAGCTATTTAATTATGCTATATATTGGGACGTCAAATTAATGGATATTAATTGACAACTAAAGCTACAATCATACTTATTTTAGATTATACTTACAATATTTAAAATCCAAACGTTAGTTATAAGTACGTAGGCTGCTATATATATTTCTGGCCTAGGCACACTAAGTGTTGCCTGGTGCAATTTGACATTTCCTTTGGTGAGTTGGACATTTTGTAGCATAATTGTACTCAGAATATTTTGACGTACAACCATCATTTGTATTGTTTATAATGACTTGAAAAATTTAATTTGGCAAAGAAATGGAATAAAGTCGTGAACATTTTCGTGCTATCATTTTTCACAATTTTTGACGTGGATTATCACGACAAGAGTGCATTCATGAACTTAAATCTTTGTTTGGAGATGAAGCACCATCCTATAGCAATGTGAACCCCCGGTTTAATGAATTCAATCGTGGCTGTCGCTCGCTCAAAGACGAATTCTGTGAAGGTCGTCCAAAAACAGCTGTTGTGCCAGAGAACATTGATGCCGTGGGTGAATGCAAGATCGTCATGTGGCATACTGTGAGATTGAGGCATCCTTGGGCATTTTTTCCACCAGCATACATTCGATATTGCATGTACACCTAGCCATAAAAAAAGGTTTGTTCTCGTTGGATTCCGCACAATTTGACAATCGCACAAAAGAAGGCTCGTATCGATCGGTGCAATCAAATTTTGAAAAAATATGCTGGCAGTATTTCAAAAGACGTTTATAAGATCGTCACAGGTGACGAATCATCGATGTATGCGTATAAGCCCGAAACAAAACAACAATTGACCGTTTGTGTCTTTGAAAACGAGGCAAATCCAACGAAAATTGGTCATGGAAGACGCACTTCGAAGCAAATGGTCGCTTGTTTCTTAGGCAAAACTGGTCATGTGGCGACTGTTCAACTTGAGCATCTTAGGACGGTCAATTCTGAGTGCTACATTACAATGTGTTTGCCTGAAGTCTGCCGTAGAGCCATGACTTAGCAGCCAATTACTTCTTTTTATTCCCGCACATCAAGAAAAAAAATGCGTGGTCAACAATTTCGTCGCTGTTGAAGCGTTTAAAAACCATGCCTTGGAGGTGTCTCAATCGGAGTGGAAAAAGAGCTTGGGTAATTGGATTGAGCGCCTGCAAAAGTGTATAAATCATGCTGGAGATTTGAAAAGCAATAAAACCATTTTTGATGATAAATATTCGCATTTTCATTCTAAGGCCAGAAATATATATAGCAGCTTACATACATATGTGTTACTTTCAAGTCTGTTAATTCAAATGACTAAAGTGTTTTAGATTTATTCAAAGTGATGAAAATCTTTTGTATTTTGGGCTTGTAAATAAAAGAATCCGAAAATCAACTTGGTAACCCTAACAATTTTCAGAATGTTTTAGGGAGAGCAGGTTAGACGTCACGACGTTTTATTCAAGAATTCGAAAATTATATCCGGTAAAAATGCAACATTATTTTTATTCATTGGCAATAATGAGGTCACAGTCCTAATTTATTTGGTCATTTGAACACTGATTGAAAAAAGAAAAGAAATAAAAATGAATGACGTCATCAACGACGCAACTTTATAAGTTGTAGGACTGATATACAGGACTGAACTTGACTGGACGGAGACTGAGCTGTACAGTACTGGACTGTAGTTATTAAGTATAAGAAAGCATTAATCATTAATCCATCTCACCTAGCAATGTTGATAGTTGTTGTTCATATGCAATATACATTGTTTATATTTCCTTCTTTAGGACGGACCAAGTAAGGAACCTCTGCACATGGAGTTCAAGGGAATCATTTCTCCATTGAGTTATGTTGCTCTGTTTTGTATTTTCTGAATAGAAAAATGGATTTTTCACTTCAACATCTCCCTCAATTAATCACAAATTGTGAGAGTTACTATTATTAGAATTTTAAAAGCTCTTATTTCAAACATATAAAAGAGTTATTTTTAAATTGAATCTTGTATCAAAATAAAAGATTTATGTCGTTAGTAGTAGTATTTATAAACTCATCTTTATTTAGAAATAAAAATGACTACAGATCCTATCAACACTTTATCCTCTCACAAATGTATTATATATGTATGTTATTAGTTATATGACTGCCAATTCTATTTTTGGATTATGAATGTTGTTAAGTTTTTAATTTGCTATTATAATTGAAACCGTAAATATTTATTCCTCTCTTATTAAATAGAAATTAAAATACGAAAAATTAAAAAGAAAAAGAGAAATGACTATTTGAGCAGAATCACATTAAGAGAAATTTATTCTTCGAATAATAACACACACAAAAGTAGGGTTTTCTATAAAAAGGAGGACGTTGTGAACCACAAACACAACCTTTATGTAGTATATTAATTTTTTTTTCGCTATTAAAAAGCTGTTTCACTCTCCAAATCCAAAGATCAAGGAAAAATAAATGAGACACTTTCTTCACCCCCCCCCCCTTTTTCTACTCACTTAATTAATTGAAACCTGCAATCATTATAATTGGGTTGCTTATTAACTCATCCAAGGTGATAATTATTTAGGGTTACAAAGATTTTGGGTATATAGTTTATCTATTTATGATTCCAATGAGAAAGGTAAAAAATTTTAAAAACTAAAAAGATTTATGTGGCCCTCATAGGATTTGATTGATTAATTAACCTATTCCAGTCAGTAAAATTTAAATCTTGACTCTGTATTTACATTCATAAAATTACAAGAAAAAATAAGTAAGAGTATGATTTGAAATCATTATAAAAGCCATGTAGATATATCCTAATATTGCAAATGGAACACTTAAATATTCCATCGTCATCCATTAAGATATTTTGAACATTTTAATAACTAATCTGGTTTAAAATTCAAGATAGGAAGTTCAATTAATTATTATTTATGAAATGATGCTACTAAAAAAATTGAATTAAAAATAAGCAAAAATATGTTATTTTCCCCTTGGTTAATTACAATTAACAATTAGCATCTCAAAAATCTAGATAAGAGCTAAGAGCCGAAGAATATATATATAGATAAAAATATGAGGGAAAATATATAAATTATATATTTTTTTATTGTTTCTAAAAAAAAAGCTTAACGTCACAATTCAGAATAAATAGTTCAAAAGTATATCGTGTTTTAAAGTTAGAGTAAACTATTTATTAAAACATAATTCAAACTTTTAATTGACTGCATAGCGTGTATTTAATTTTATAAAGTACACTTATTAAAGATAACTGTTTATAGACTTATAATTTAGTACTTACCTAAATTAAAAGTGATGTCAATTTTATTCAAGCAAATGTACATTGTAATTTATAATACTATTGCTCTACTTAAATATAATCGCTACATATTGTACAAAAGACTAGAAAGGCAATGAGTAGGGAGAGGAGACTGTCATACAAGAGGAAATCTTGCTAAATAATGAGACTGTTCCCATAACAACCACTGACATTTTCTAATTTACCAACCAGAGCAATTGATTTTCTAGATATTGTTTTTTTAAATTTATAAAAGTTCCACCTTTGTAGATTAGGTGAGATGTGTTATGTATTAAAACATTAAAAAAATGTACCAGTTCATTTCTCGTAGGGATACCAAAACCTGAAGAGTGTCTAACCAAATGCCTACTTGGAATTTTCAAGCCTTGTGACCTAATCTTCCTTGTATTACATATCTAAACGTTCGCTTGCCGGGGAAAAAAGTAGAACTCTGCTGTGACTTTATTTCTTAACCTATTTTATTAAAGTTTTTACAAAATTCTACATTTATAAGATAAGTTTGACATTAATTAAAGAAAATAGCTCACTAAGTTCCCGAAAACGTGCCACTGCCTTATTGACGGCAACACTTGGTAAAGGCTGTAACACCCTCCTTAACTCAGCTTGACGGGATCTTTTGGTAATTTTGGGACCTTCATTGGAAACCCCTTTAACATTGTCTTAGACAAAATAGTCTAAAGGGTTCAATTCTGCCCAGATAGAAGGCCAAAAACTCGGCGGGACAATCCTCACAATCACAGAATGAATAAAATCGAGTTTTCTTTTGCTGGTGTGACCCGTCTTTCTAACAGGTCCTACGTCAGTCCTCAGGATGCTACAGATCCAAGGGAAGACTTTGGTACCCAAAACACTTATATAGACCTTAAGATTGAGCTTCAGGTCCTGATTGAATATGAAAGGTGGCATAACATTAACGTGACTGTTTACAATGCCAAGAACCATAACTTGGTATGGGCACTAAGTTTTTAAGATCCTAGCGACTTCATAAGAACTTTTTGCCAACTATCTATTATTCCTTAAGTTATTTTTCTGGGTTTGAATGAAATTATTCTCATCTGAGAATACCTTACTTACTCTCCATTAGTTTGTTTTAGTAGGGAGATGGGATGAGGCCAAAGCTAATTGCGAACGTTTAAAGCACTACCTTTTAGTTTTAATGAAGTTAAATAAGGTTCTTATAAGAATCTTTTGATTTTGCTCAAATGGAGACCCCAGAGTCTATTGTGTATAATATGAAAATTATTTTATATCATTTTAACTAAATGAGTTCAAATTTGTCATAAAGCTTACAAAATAAACAAATAAAACTTTCACCATAATTATTTAATAACAACTACTAACAAACTTTTCTAGTGATTATATTCATGATTTAATACGTATTAATAAACACAAATCACACATTGCAGATATTAACTTTTTGATTAATTGTTTTTAACACAAGGAAAATTTTAAAAAACAACTTAAATCTACTGTTTCAACAACATATTTTTTTTTATTATAAATGTTGAACTTTTAAATACATAATTTATATGGTCCCTCTTTGTTACTATCAAGGCCGTAACAACTAAATTAAAATTTTATATTCCAAAAATATCACACAATTTTTTACTGTTTCTCACCATTTATCAACATCACGGTTGAGTGCCAGAAGTAACCTTTAACCAAGTTACTCACAATCTAAAGTATTATTGTATATAGACATTGTGTCTAATGTGCGTTTTTGTACAAGTTGTAACTTGTGTAACCATATTGTACAGGTTGCTACTTAAAATTTTAATTGTAAAAGTACCTATTTGTGATGAAGATAAGGCAATATTTGAATATTCGGTGGATGGTCGAAATATTAATTATGTAATGTAATTTGTAAAATACTAACTAACTCATAAAGACTTATTCTAAGGTGCATTATAACTTTCAAACTGCCAAAGTTATATTACTCATAGCTCGTAATTTTAATGTATTAAAATGTCAGGATAGTATTAATTAACAGCTAGTAATTAAAATAATGAATATTGTAGATAATTAAATAATGCGGAAAGAGACGTACAAAGGGTAACTTATACAATTTGTTTTAAAATTTACAACTTGTGGGTAAAAACTACTTATATATGTACATAAAGGATTGTTGGGTACGGGGGGAAGGGGGGTGAATCCTCCATGGATCATTAGGTCAAAAAAAAAAAGGGATGTCAGTCCAAAACTTTCTGATTATTTAATTAATGAATGAAAAAATTTGAAATGTCGTAAAAAAACATAAAAAATGATGGTCTTTTGAAAAAGAAAATTTGATTATTTTTTTAATTATCATTTTAGAAATAAATAAATGTAGTACATCCCAATTGTTAATAGAAATACAAGGTTAGAACATAATTTAATAGGGCTTGGTAGAATTTTCAATATGATGTATTTATACATTCCTGAAACGTTATCAGGACATTGGAAGTGCTCAGCCAAAACCTCATAAAAAGAAGACCCCCCTGAAGTGGTTCAATCAATGAATAGGATGTCTCATTAAATGGCTAATGAGTGTTAAAATGTTGAGGATAATTGTCAAGGAGCAAAGTTAATAGAAATACAAGGTTCATCATATAATCGGGCTTGCTAGAATTTCCAATCTGATGTATTGTACCGACTGTTTGGCAAGACAGGCAGATTGTGATAAAACACACAACCACTCATAGTCTTTGATGTCACTCTTGCTAGAATTTTCAATTTAATGTATTGTACAGACTGTTGACAGGAAAAACAGATTTTAACCAAGCATGCAACCACTCATCTACTATGACGTCAATATTAAAAGAGTGGTAGAATTTAGACATCAGTCGTATATGCATTATTGTATAACCTTGTACTTCTATAAACCTTGGTATATCCTAATAAAACATTATTTCTAATTCTATAAATATTTACAAAATTTTATTAAAAACACCCAAAATAGTTAATAGGGAAAAGAAGAAATGGCTCACAATTGATTTTCCGAAAAAAAAAACCGTAAAATATGGAGTGAAAAAAATCAATAACCACCCATCCACCCTAACACACACCCAATCAACAATTTTATCATTGGCTTTGTTCATAGGATTTATTAATGAAACTTAATAAATCGATGTCATGAAAATGAATAATTAAATTACTGCCGTTCTTTTAACACATCCTCTGAGATAGTCGATGGATAATTATTTTATTTATCTTATAATTATCAAATTTGGACGGCCAAAATAGCATTCTGTTTTACACATCTATCGTTCAATTATAAAAATAATATTCAAGCAATTAAATAGTTTATTAATATATAAAGTAATAAAAGAAAAATCATATCATGGATCCTGTGTATATATATCAGAAGTTGGAGTTGTATTAAATAAGACCTGCCATTATACTAAAAAGAAAGAAACCAAAAATCAGCATGGTAATCCCGGCAGTTGGAATAATTTTTTGGAGAAGGGCAGCTTAGATGTCATCAAGTCTTATTAGTTAAGCTACAGGCAGCGGTAAGAGGAAGAAAATAAACATAAATCCCACTCTGTATATAGCAAGTATATATGTGCAGGAATTATTCCGATACCAATCCTTAATTCTACTTTGAGTCACACAAGGACTAATAACTCCGCATCAAATATTTAATGTTACGGAGATAAGTTTTTAATGAGCGGAAGCACTAGTGATTACTTTATACGTAAATGTATTCACTTTAAAAATTAAAAAATAATGATAGTTCATCTTTAGAAAATAACAAACACTCTTCAAATTTCCCTATAGATGAAATTTTGCACACGTTCAGGTAATATTTTATACAATCATATTATCCGGCAATACCATAACATTTTAAATTTGTAATCGCATACTGTCAGATTATGCCACATTACTCGTGTATGAGGATTACAGTTGTATAAATTATGACCTGTTGGTATGAAAAAAAAAAAATATGACAAATTGTGAACCTGTCAATTGAAAGAATGTTTGGAAGAAGAGCAGCTGTACGGAAATAATCACAAATTTTCAAGAATGAAAGAATAATGATGACAACTTTGGAAAATATACTCAAACATATTAACAAATAGAAAAAATATCAATCAAACATTTTTCATATTTTATACAGCTCTATAAATAGAACTTATATACACATAGAATCTCATGGTCTGATATAAATTCCTGCCATCACCCACCAAAAAACGCCTCTTTAAAAATGATTAGAAAATCAATAAAACTCTAACATTATATTGAACACTGTTGCTTCTGTGTATTGTGTGTATTTATATAAGGCTGTACTTAGTGTGAGGTAAAGAGAAAGTTGGAGCTATTTAGAAAAAGGAGGAAGAACGAAAATGTACGTGTATATGTAGAGTCCCCCACAAAAACGTAACTGTAAGCAAGCCTCAACGTATATATTTTACAATGATGAGCCCCTTTTTAAAACAATTCCTTAAAAACACATATTAAAAATATGGCTGTAGATTGTAAGCATTTTCGGTATGTAAAAAAAGAAACCGAAAATTTACTTGGTAAACCACACAAATTGAAGAACGTTCTGAAGGAATTATGTACTATTGATGGAAAAAATTGCCTTTTTCAATTATAGGCCAAAATGAAGATGATTTCATTAAGATGTCATTCTAATCATTTTCATAATCATAGTGTTTAAGTAGATTAAACTTCGAATAACAAATTGGAAAAATCAAACTTGATGCATTACTGGGGCGCCATTTTCAATATTTCCCAAAAATGTTTACATTGTATTTTTTCTACAAATACTATTTAAAAAAAATTAAATTAATGCTCTTTTTTAATTTAATTAATATATATGCTAAAAATGGCTTTATATTGCTCTTTTGTTTAAAACCTGCATATATATTTAAGATTATTTATCTGTGAATTATCTATTTGGAAAATATCCATCCACGACTTACAACACAAATGCCACAAAAGCTTTAAAGCTTAGAATTAATGAAAAATACCGCAAACTTCATAATTTGTGCTAAAGGGTTTTAACTTTCATAAGAAAAAATGAGGTTATATTAGGAATTAGATGGTTAAATTCTACCAAGAATATTTCCAGCCTAATTGATTTTAAGACATAAGAAAGTAGGATTTTTTGATCAGCATATTAAATGCTATAGGACGGTTTGTTTTTCCACTTTTTTCAAATTTCGATTATGGCTTGTGCAGAAATGTTATAATGTAGTAATAAAATAATCTAAAAGAACTTATATTGTTCTACGATGCCATCTTTAGGCTGCTCATCATAATCTAAGTTGGAAAAAAAAAGGCAAACATTTTTTTTTTTTTTTGGTATCAAACAATTTTAATGTAAATCTTTGTAATCTATAAAAACTGTTTTTATAATTAGTTTCCAAGGTCATCTTATGAAGCAACAAAAGAGAATAACTGAAATAAATTTTGAACATATATTTTCATCTTGCCTTTTTGAAAATGTAAAAAAACAAAACAGTAAGTGCTATACATGAGTTATCTAATTTTCTTTACATTGAAAATGACGTGATTTTTGCTGCATAAGGTGAATATATAATATAACTTTGAAATTTTATTATTTCTTATGTTATTTTCTTATAACATGATAAATTTTCCGCGCTGGACATAATTGATATTCATAAAAAGTAGTTTAAAAAACTACACTAATATACATATATATTGAACCTGAACCAAAAAATAATACAAAAACAGAATGGTTTTTACAAAAAATAAACTTTTTATGTAAGTCGAATAGAAACACAATTAATAACATTATGTTTTTCTTCCATCCTTTTAGAACATCACTCAGTAAACGTCTGGAAATCACATTGGACAAGTTTTCTCAAGTGGCTCTACCCTTTCATTTGAACCAAATCTATAAACATAAAAAAAATATTGAGCGTGTAAGTACTGATTCATTGTTAAAATTAACAAAAAAAATATATATAATATGTATTGTTACAAAAAAATTTCTTCAATAACTAAGATACTCATTTACATAGGTGGTCCTCTTTTTGCAATTGATTTTTGCAATTTAATATTGCATTACATTATGACAATTAATTAGGAAATATGTCAATGTGTATTTGTTTAAAATAAATATGATATAAAAATTCAATTATAAATGCAGTTAAACCAGCCTCAACTTTATACGGTACTAAGAAAATTTCACAAGGATGAAAATTACCCTTAGGAAAATTAACCAAGACGGAATATAGTCACCAAAAATACTAATTTTTAGCATGCTTTCAACATACGAAGTTAATTATAACTGAACTGGTGAAGTACAGGACCTCGATACAGTTTAAACACTACCGCTGCCTCTATCTCTTCCTAATATGTTAGAACACCCTCGCCCCCACTGGTTGTGGGCTCCTGGTCCCTGACGCAGGTTAGATTCATCCACTGCTGCTTCCCTGAGTATTAAAGAACCCTCATAATATCCGAAATACTCCCCTTACAGGTAAAGTGCTAAAAATTCTATTTAAAGGCCGCTATGGCCCTGAAAACCAAAAAATTGTCACCAGAACCGTTTTTGGAGCCATAAAAACCTAAATACAGACAGAAAAACAGTAAAACAGAGGCCAAAACATAACTTCTGTTTAATTTCGTTGCAGAGATAAAAAATCCCATATGTTTAGCCCTGGAAATAAAGATACATGGACGTCTATTGACGTCATTTTCCCCCCACTTGAGTCATAGATCCTTCTTCTTTTTATATAGTTTATACAGGGAGCGGGGATCAAATTGTCGCCCAAATATTTTTCTACAAAAACAACACAAAATATACATTTTTAACTTTTTTATTGAAAATCAAAACTATGACGAGCATATAGGTATAGAGTAGCCATTCATTCGATATAATCACCGTTGGCATCAATAACGGCCTCAATACGGCCTCTGAACCGGCCGTAGGCTCTTCTGACCATCTCATTGTCCATGTTGCCGAATACCTCCTTGATGGAGTCCATCAGGCTGGCCTTGGTGCTATGGGGATGTCTGTTGGTATGTCTCTCGACATAGCCCCAGACAAAATAGTCAAAGGATTAAGTTCGGTAGAGTTAGGAGGCCACAAATCCTTGGTTACGACGTCATAACAGTTCTCGGTTAACCACTGCATGGCAGGGTGCTGAGTCCTTATTGTTTTCTCATGGCAGCCCAGATCCCTCACCATGGCCTTCATTGACCTGGTAGGGTCATCCTCAACCATCTTTTCACCTTGTCGACAAAGTCAGGTGTCCCTGACCTTCCTGTCGGCGCCCTCCTCCTTGGGTACCCTCTTTATGGTGGCATCAACATCCCACGTGTCCTCTAGCTTCTTACAGATACGCTGAACAGTCCGTAAATTCACTCTAATGTTGAAGCAATCGTTGAATTGGAGGTTTCACCTCCATTATTAACCAATGCCATGACTACGGTGGACCTCGAAAGCTCCTCGTTCCACTTATAGCTCTTTATCTCCTCATATGATGACGGCATGATGCTAACTGAACTACGTATCGTCAGCTGACGAGAATAGCTTTCCTATTTGGTATCTGGTTTTTTATTTGATAATATCGTCTTCAAGTTATCAAGGTTTAAATTAGGCTACAATCTGATCCCTGCTCCCTGTACACTTACAGCTTCTTAGTGCTTAATTTATATCTATAAATATTTTTCCTTAGTAATCCTTTGCAAATAAACACATTTAATAATATCCATGGTAGGTAATTAGTTTTTTATTTACAATTTTAAAAAAAAGGATTTGTTAAAAAAAAATTATTTATACTAAAATTTGTAGTAAAAATTGTGAGGAACATCAATCAATCTTTGCTGAAAGTTCTTGTTCTGACATTTTCAAAATGTTAAACACAGTATATTCGGGCTTTGATATATTGTTGTATATAATAAGAGGATCTTGATTCCAGGTATTAATAGTTCCATATTTCAGCATTAACATATTCACATTAAATTACGTTAAAATGATCTGGAAATACCCATAAATAAGATTGCATACTTTTTTTATTTATAACGAATGAAAAAGTGCTAGTTTTCTACAAGGAGAATAATCTCACGACTAATTGTCCTTATATCTAAACAAAAATCTTATAGGAAAAAAAGTTAATTTATACTAGTTAATTAGGTCACGAATTTGAGTACGTATTTCAAATTTGGAGACTTAACCTTTCCCTTACCTGGCCGCTGGTATATTTATAACTCCAACATAAACGAAGTCGATTCATGATGACGTTACTGGACTTAATTCAAATTTAAAAAAAATTAGCAATACTATATAGGGTGGGGATTTCAAATATGGAGAATTTCAGGGAAATGTATATTACAATTTATGCCCTAAAATTAATTCAGAAGTTCACAATTCCTTTGCTCTTACATGTTGAGATCCATAGTTAAGTCAATCACTCATGCCAACCATCTGTAGCTTCAACCAGAGTCTCCATTCTATCTCTGAACCTGTCACAGGCCTTGATAAGGAACTCCATGTGGACCACTGCCTCAAGAATGGTAACCAACAAGGAGTCAACAATGTTATGTGCACCATTATACCCTCTTTCCAAGACACATACCAATACAAGAAGTAGAGATCCAACCAACAAGGAGGCCATATTTTCTCTGCCCAAAACATGTCAGGAAGTCTGCAGTGTGTGTTTTTTTTTTTTTTTTTTTTTTATGCTCTAAGAACGATCATGAGTCTTCCTTACAGGTGCCCCCCCCCTCAAACTTGTTCAAAGCCTTGGAAACACCATAAACAGTTGATTTGGACAGTTTTGTCAAATCAATAATCTCCTTGAGCGTGTGCCTGGTACGAATGCACACAATAAGGGGGACACGGTGTTCGGATTCGGATAACATCTAAAGGATTTTTAATTATTCTTATATAGTTTTGTCAGTTAAATCTAATGAGCACAATTTCATAAACTTAAACCTCCGTGTTACCAAGATATTGAGGCCTAAACTTGTCCTAGATTTAAAATCCCTACCCTGTATACAAGTTTGAGCAGGATAAGATAGTTTTATTGATACTTCAATTATTGCATTTTCTACGACTACCTTTACTCAAAAAAAAAAAAACATTTGCAAACGATAAATCAGAAATTTATACAATACTATGAAAGCAATACCATAATTTAATATTAATGCAAAACGCAATTAACTTTTCAAATATGAATCCCTACATAATACGTAGTTAAATTAATTTGCCCTTATTTATAGGTAAAATACATAATTTGTTATTTAAGGCTATGGAATAAATAATTACTTCATGTAACTAATTATGAGATTTATTTAATTGATTAGGGAGAAATATTATTTATAAAAGTATCAAATAACGGGTGGCTATGTGTTCATATATTTTTAAGAGGAATTATTCGTGAGGAAAGCACGCCATATTAAAATGCTTACTCACGCAGGCATTTGTATTGTTCACACTTGGAAATAAGTTAATTAGAGTCCTTCCTAAATTATGGAATATTTAAATATAATTGTACAAGATAGATTAAAAACTATTTATATAATTACTATTATGTTGAAATTCCGTCTGAGATCAAATTTTTGTGGGTTAGGTCTTCAGTGTTTTTTTCATACCCATTTAAACTGATATTTTAGCAGTCTCAGACAGTGGACCAAAGTTTTTTTTTTTTTTTAATCGCAGACCAATTTTTCCGTCTCACTCTATTATGCAATGACTTTGCTCCCTACACTTTGAAGCGAGCTGCCCGGGAGTAAGCAGGATTATATATATTATTATTATTTTTTTTTTTTGAATCTTTTGGTTTTTCTGAATCTTTTTTTTTAAAAAATCCCAAATTAAAAATTTTTTGAAAAAAATTGAAACATTAAGTTTCATATAGGAAATTTTTGGAAATTTATTTTAGAAAATCCATAGCTAAACACAAAATTAAACTTTATGAAAAAAAATTCAATGATAAAATTTTTGAAAAAAAAAATTCAAAGATAAAATATGTAGATGAAGAAAATGAACCTGTACCTAACAAGTCAATACTTAGTAATTACTCCGCTTTTAATCTGCAATTACATTTGGAAAAAAAATTTAAAAATTAAATTCCTAAAAAAATCTCAAAAATTAAAATTTCAAATATTAAATTTTTCTAGTAAAAAGATAAAATTCCTTAATTTGAGGGGGGCTACAGCCCCTCCAACTCGCCCCTGGCTGTATACATATGAATAGAGTTGTAAATTATAAAACACAGAAATTAATGTTAGCTCAAAAAAATTGAATAATGCTTGAGAGGAGAGTAGCTTAGAAGTCATAATAAGTGGCTGTGAGATGAAGAAAATGAACAAAAATTGTACTGTACCTAACAAGTCAATACTTAGTAATTACTCCGCTGTTAATCTGCAATTACATATACTCCAAGTCCAAGAGGGACTTGGAATTATAAATCCACAACAATTCCTCTGGGTTACACTACGCCATTCATGAGCAGACACGTGTGTGATTATACTAAATATTTAGATGTTGTCTCTTTCCAAATGAATGAATAACGATAATAGCTTAAGAAAATAAAAGCTTGAAAATAATTATAATTTATAACTATAGAAAAGAAACACCATAAACATCATCTAATGTCATATACCAATGTAAAAATTTGGAACAACACATGACGTCATCAAAAATTTATACAGGCCGAATTTTATTCTGTTGGATCAATTTAAATCAATCTTCTCTATGTGTCCGATCCAAATCTAACTTATTTAGAGAACAACCCTATTCTGGTCCAACAAAAATTATAACGATTTTAGATATGTCTAGGATAGACCAAAAATTAGCACAAATATTTATGTATATTAATGACGTTTCGAGAGGATACATCCCTTCAAAAGATTGCTAGAAAGGTTTTAGTTCTGTGCCTTTCAATAGGAATATAGACATTAGCTTTTCTCCACATTAGTAGTACATAAGTATATTTCAACATCATACATCAATTTACTATAAGATTTATTATAATTTTTTTTTGGGTCGGTCAAAAAGAAAATGGATGTTTTTCCATGGAAGAAAAATATGTAGAAAACAATTTCTAAAGTACGTACATACAGGGTATTGCAAATAGATCTTAATAAAATTTAAAGCCTTCTATATCCTTTACCAATTCACACTCATCGTGATCATATGAAGAACGCAATTTTCTATACGCATAAATCAATGCTGGATTAAATTCCTTCTTTTAATTTCAAATAGGAAGTACTACCATAGTTTATAGTATTTAAAGAGTATCTGGGATAAATTTCAACAATCTTTAGTTATTACCGAGGTTTCCTTTATTCATTTTTTTTTTTTTTTTTTTTTTTCAAAATGGAAGATGCCTTATTCCAGATTTTAGTTTAAATTATTCATACTCTTGATGAAATTAAGTAAATGCATTTGGCATACTCATATTATACCCTAAAATTATTCCCAGGGTCCAAAAAGGATTCCCAAAAAGGAATTCACTGGAGCGAAAGGATGCCCTGCCGAGCACGTAACACACAGATAAGGCGTTCCCTTGCTTACGAAAAAAAACCCTATGTATTTTGTTGTCCCTTGTCTGACTTGATACGTCATGCCTATTTCATAATTTATTTTCCAAAAGGACAGGAACACCATTTCATGTTCATCCCTCGTCGTATATACAGCATAGGGCAGCAAAATGAGGACTCGATATATGGATTTTGAAATATATCAATAATTTTATTTCTTCAATAATAGGCAAAAAAATAATGTTAACAAAACATGTAGACAAGATTTTTGCAAAACTTTTGTCATCAAATATGCCCACCATCATTATCAATCACAGGCTTTACACGTCTCCTTAAGGCCATGCAGGAGTTGATGACAAGTTGTCCCATGCATTCAGTATGGAGGACTTCAGTGAGTCCACATTTGGGTGTGAGGTCCTGTTGGTTTCTCTCTCCAACTTACCCCATATAAAAAAAGTATAGTGGGTTTAAATCTGGCGAGGAAGGGAGCATATCTTTTTGCAACAGAATCGAGCCTTGTTATATGTGCTGAACTTTTGGCACTTAGCGGACGTGTGAGTGGGGACACCGTTCTGAGTCCACACGTAGTTAACCTCTGGGTAAAGGCAAGATGGTGTACCTAAAGAACCGTCTGATAAATGCTCTAACTTTTAAGTACATTTCAAATTTTACTGATAACATGATTTTGATCAATACAAATACTTTAAAATAATCTAAATAAATTTTAATTAAAATATAAATCAAATGTTATAATTCTTTTTCATTATTTATTTTTATTTGTTGCAGTTACAACGCCTTGGTGACTGGGAAGAAGTAAGTCGTGAGGTAAATCGAGCAACAAAGTCCGTTCATCAATTAGGAGTCCTACTATTTGAGATTGAGATTTTGAGGACCTATGTGGAAGAGCCGGACTTGAACTACTTTGATGTACGAGTGAACCCAGCTAAGACGAGTACTCTTGTGGCAGTGCATGGACTTCAAGGTAAAATAAATACATCTTATACCTATATGATTAAATTAAATTATGTACATTACATCATGAGGAAGACCCAATTTTCTGGCGAGTTATACTTTAAGTACGAACTTTGACATTCATAACTTTTTGTTTAGTCATTTTTTCAATGAATTCTTGATAAATTTGATAATGATTAGAGATGTGAAAAAAGTCCTTCCCGACCGGCCATCACTCTATAATAATTATGTTAGTCGGCGGGCTGTATTATATATAATATTTTAAATTATAATTGTTTTTGTGGAAGTAATTTACCCTATGGATTGCTTTATCATCTAGATTTACACCTGTTTATATAAATGCTAGTTAACAGTATTTATAGACCAAACACTTATAAAATGTATTCATATATTTATCAGGTAAAAACAATAATTTGCCCCTCTGTAGTTACAGCACTGCGAGTACTGGCTCGAAAGAAATAATGTTTTGCTTCAATTTGCTTCGTATGTTAAAAGTTTATAAAGAAAGTAGTTAAATATTATATCTCTTCGAATTGTTTTTTTGTCTTGTGTCAGTTGTAACCTGTATAAGCAGGTTGTACAAGCAGCAACCCAAATACATACTGAAAAAGTTCGAATACTTGAGATACGAATAATGGAATATTCCTTGGATGGCAGATATATTAATGGTGTAAATTGACTATTTGGATAAAAGTTGATAAAGGATACTTAGTATTTTGTAACTAGATTATTAAGTTTAAATACCTAAGTATATATTACTCGTATATATATAATTAATGCATAATTACAATGATTGATGTTGTAATTAAATAAAGTGTAATGAGACGTAGGAATTCTATCTTTTACAATTTGTTTATATACAACATATATATATATATATATGATACTTATTACCCAATGTTTACCCCTTAAAATAACTAAAATTTACCCCAGCCGAAGAAACCTTTGTCTAACGTATATTTCTTCAGTTGGCATTCCCTTACGAAGCTAATTGAATTTCTTCAGTTGACATTCCCTTACGAAACTAATTGACATGTTTACAACGTACTATTAGTTAAATTGCTGTAGCTTGAGTTCAGTTGATTTACATTTTAACAAAAGGGAAAGAATATCTAGACCTACGTAAAAGAACTCACATAATTACAATAAGTATTTTCTTGTAAGAGGGATATCTAGCCTTGTCAACTTCATTAGACAATAATGGTTCTTTGACATAAGTAATAAACAACTCTAGTCCAAATGATGCAGTAGATACAGAAACTATAATTAATCAGTCTATTATATCACAAGTACATTTGTTATTCCCTACAAATGTATTCTATCCAAACATGAAGGTAATAGGAAAACTTCTTACTTACCATAGTGTTTATCTTTCATTATCTTGTTTGTGAATAACGAGTACATACAACGTGACATAAGACAAGAGGGTAAGAGAAAACAATTTTTTATGATGAATGAGTCAGGGCTAGGGTTTCTAATTTTCGGGGAAATTGTATCTAAGCAGTATCCCATTGGTAAATAATAACGACTGAGTAATTTAATTATATAAGAAAAAATAATGAATTTTAAATTGGTTAGACTAGTTTATTGTTTTGTAAATATCTCTGCTGCATTTTGGTAGTTAGTAAAAGTAAAATGATACATATTATTTAACTCGTCGTTGATCTTGGCCACAACTGACCAGGGAGTTTTTATATAAAAGTAAAACCCGACTAAATATGTTTACTTCACAAAAACTTATGATTCATTTCATATAATTCATTTTTCTTCTAATAAAGGTCATAAAGAGGGCATCCAGGTCAATCCCATGAAAATTTGTACTTTTTGCTTATCTATGCAGGTAAAATATCTACTTGTGTATGTACTTGCAAATTTGGGTATGTATCAATTTAATTTTTTGGTTAAGATACACTAAAAAACAGACGGATAGGCGGAAAGCTAAAATTCATGTAACTACACTTATCGTTCTTTTGGAAACCCAGATACAGAATTTTCATTAAAACTTCTTCTCAAATGTACATACAAAATTGCAAAATCTACTAACGCCCCAAAATGCAAAACTCCTGAAGATAGAAGGGGGGCGGACACAAGTCAATCTCCTGTTTTTATTGAAGCTGCTCTTCATGAAGAATTCATTGCTTTTGTTAATAAAAAACTTTACTATAAACAGCCAATTCTGGTCTTGCGAGACGTCTTAGTGGTAAAATTAGGGAAGAACTTCCATAGCATAAGGTATTGTCATTTCATTGCATTATACATCAAGAAAGCCTCTGTATATCTTCATGGCATATCAAACATCTTATGGATCTAGTGATACATCAGGGCTGTCTGCAAGGGAAGGGGATAATTTTGTAAAGGAGTTTATTTTAAAAAAATATCCTTTGATCAAATTCTGGGATAGAGAAAAAGTTTAATTATTCAAATTTTAGAATAAAAAGTATGATCCTGCAGACGCCCCTGCACATACACACTGACTGTATATATTTGAACAGAAATTAATAGATAGAAAAGAAAATATGTGGTGAGTCAACACAAAAAAAAGTAGGTTTTTCCTCCTTTTTCGCTTGTCTAATTTATCGACTTGAGTCGATCTTTAAAAACTTTACTCAAGTCCATACAACACTATTGTAAAGTGATAAAGGCTTTCTTTTTTCTTGGATTCTTTTGTTCTTCTTATTATGTCCCTCTTAATTAGAGATAAGAACTATTGGAATTGACAGACAAATTATATAGGAGATAAGACAAAAATAATTGTAGTACTTATTATATTGAAAAATAGGACTTGTATTTACAACATTATTTGTATGTCAACTAGATAGATTTGTTCAATCTACATACTAGAAGGAGTAATATGATTTATTAATATGTACATTGTTCATTAGGGTGCATTCAACGGCCCATGATATTTTAATTCATTTTCTTATCTATTCCCTTGAATGTGGCAATTGGTTATAGCAACTCTTAGGCAAATAATATGAGGTTGCCCATGGATGGCTTGGACTTATTTATATTAATAAAACAAAGTTTTTCTGCCTGTATGGGTGTCTGAATATATAAAAACGAGTCACAGGGTGCACTATATATAGTGCACCTTGTGACGTATTTTAGTCTAAGAAATACCAATATAGATGTATTCATGAAATATTGCGAGCGTGTATATAGAGCATCGAACGTACATACAAGGTACAATGTATATAGCGCTCCCTGATGTGCATCATATAAATAGTTTAGATATAAGAAATAATAATGAAGTTGTATTCATGAAATATTGCACAATCTTTAAATTTGTTTTTGGTATTGGTCTCATATCTACGAATATATCATAATTCATGAATATTTTCAATGTATGTTAAGATTTGAATTAAATATAAGCCTTTGTATGTCAAAATGATTTTTGTTTGTTTTTATTAGTGAGCGCTCTAGTGATTAAAGTACTTATCAGTCATTCCAATTTAATTTTTCAAATTTTTTTCCAAAAAATTAATTAAGAAATTTTTTTAAATTTTTTTCAACGTATTATTCCTCCCTTTTTTTAACTCTTATTCATATTTTTTCATTCCTGAGGACAGAAAACATATGAATTGATATAAGTATTGAGTAGTTACATGTGAGTGTGCTCATGAAAAACAGAGAGTGACACTGAAGATTTATCGGGAAATTATCTTCCGTATTATTAAAGCTACAGCTTGGTACTGCTGCTAGTATATAATATGTTTAAATTTGTGTTGTTTATATAAATGGCTTCAATATGATGCCTAACATAACTAGGTTATGGGAAAATGGATTCAGCACATAACAATCTGTATTGCATTTCTCAACTTTTCTCCGAAATCATATGGTATCTGGACATATCCGTTTCAAACTGTTGGACTACATATAATTTATTTATTAATAGTATGAATATTCACAGCTTCACATGATTTTATTCAAGTTCAACAAATCAACGATCAGTAGAGTTGTAAAAAATATATCCTGTCGATATGTTCAAAAAAATGAAACCGAAAGTTGAGATAATATCACTGGTAATTTGCTAAAATGTTGGAGAGATAAGGAGCTTAGCTGTCATGATGTTTTATGCGAAAGAAACACACACACATGAGGGCATTCACCTAGGCTTAAGATGTTTTTCTCTAATCATAATTAATTTTATAAATGTCGAAACATTTAAGTCACCATGACAGCTTTATTCATGAATATTCCTGGAAATTTTATGAAGCCAAAATTAATAATGTATGTCTAATTAAGAAACATTAAATTTAATAACACTTTTATAATTCCAATTTAACACTAAATAAAATCATTTAGTGTCACATAAATTTAAGTATCTTTATACATATATGATGTAACTAAATTCATTTTTTATGCTAAAATTTATTCTAGAGACCATATGTGTATTGTATCTCCCAACCTTTTTTTCTATCAGAAAGAAAAAAAAGGTCCTAAATTAGTTGCTAGTTAACGACTCACACCTACTATGGGACTATACTTCATTTGATAGTTGTACATTTTTCACAACTTAACAACAGTTAATTGGAGTTCAACCAATCAAAGTTAAAAGCACTTATAAACGCAAAAGAAGTAGAAAAGTAAACTATTGAAAAAAAAATATTGAGCGCAAATTTCTATATTCAAATATCAAATTTCAACAATTGGTCATAATGGAAATGGAAAATGTCGCCGAATGATCCATTGGAAATTTACTCATGAATTAGTTTAAAATAAATCATTATTTACTAGACCTAGTAACCGGAGTTATTAGGGATCAATGATCTGACAAACTTCGTTATAATGATATAAAAGATAACTCCTCAACAAATCCTTGGTGTTACCCACCGTTTTTATAAGGGCACTCACTCACACATACCTACTCACTCAATACTTAGACTTTCTCTCCTCAAGAATAAAAAATAGTAATAACACCTTGAGAAAAAATAATAATATGATTTAATCAGCCAGAAAGTACTTTAGCTCGTAACTAATTAAAGTCACATTCACTTTTCTAAATTTTATATATTGTACTCCTTTTTTTTTCTTTTTCTGAAATGAGTTCAACTAAACACATGCCAGATTTCATTCATTTTAAACAGTGATCCTTGTATATTATACTCCCTTCTTTATTTATATGTAGTATTGGTGTATGACATACATCAGGAAGTACTACATACAGTGCACCCTGTATCTATTTTTCATATATTCAGACATTCAGGTATATGTACATTAGACTACACCGAAATATTATATATAGATATTTTTATTTTGCATTTTATTCATCTAGACAAGAAAATAACCATTAAAAATCCCAAAAATGGCCCTTTATTGACACTTTTTGATTTGAAAACCTTTCAAATGTCGAAGAAAAGGAAATTTTGAAATTATCGAATAGAATTCAGCTACAGGATTTTTATCTTCTTTAGTATTATAAATGAAACATATATCTTGAAACAATATTTCAACAATCTTTCTCTAATTCGCCTCATGGTATGAGTATTTTAATTCTTAACATATTACCAATGAATATATATTTTCTTTTGGTACCGCGTATGACACGCATTTATTTTGATGTTAATCCTCATTTTTATTACTAAAATCTCATTTTTTGATATAAGTGTAAAATATATTAATATCAAATATACTTTTGTTCTTCATTTATGCCAAATAAGGCAATCTATTTTAACGAATTATAATTTTGAAGTACAAAAACTGTAAATTAAACTTTAAAAATATGACCATATTTTTGTTATTCCTAAATTTCTAAGGTTAATTTGTTTTTATTTAACCATATTTTTATATTCCTAAGTTTGATATTTTTCATTTATTATGAGTTTTTAATTCATTTTTTTCGATAAAACTAATCAGTCGACTTTGAGGAATGACTACAGTCATAAAAGGATCAGTAGCGTTTTTAAAATCCTTGATTTAAATAATTGTATTATCATCCTGGTTGAGATTATGTGACAGTATGGCCGTACACTGATATCTCCCGAATCACTTCCATCTCATATGTCTCTTATTTTGATATCCTGAATTGTCTATATTCTGGATTAGACCTTAGTAAAGATAGTAGAACATCCTCAGAGTTCAACTAACAGAGAAATTTTTGGTCCATAGACCTGTGTGAATAGTGTGTGAACTTCATACACATAAAACCACTACGTCACATAATGACTAAGCTCAATAGTCCCCAAAATTGAGCTAACTCGTTTTATTATGTGTTTATTTATTATAAATAGGGAACTTGTGAAAATTATTCGTAGTAACGTTCACAATTTCGAATTTAATTATAAATTTAGAAAAAGTCAGCCCAATTTTTCCCCTGCCTGAAATTTCTGAAATTGTCGTTGATGATTTGTTCTATTGATCTATTTTATGCTTATTGTATTACAAAAATGATTATCTTAGGAATTGCAGATGAATAACTTCTTCAAATGAAGGTCGTCATTATTTCGCATTGTATGTGGCTCATATCGACAAGTCGTTTTGTATGACTCTACACCTCAAAGCATTGGTTGGCTGGAGATATAAAAAAAGTTGCACATTATAGTTGAGTTCATTGTGAATTTTTACTTTCATATGTAGTTCAAAATTAAAGTAGATTTAAATATTTTCACCTATACATCACATACGTTACATCAAATACATTTAATTCAAGACATGAAACAACAAAAAAAAGATGCACTTTAAAAAGAAAAGTAAAAAGTATTGCCATGAAATTTGTGGGGAAAAGGTATGAGGTATGCTCACACTGAGTATGTTCTACTATGTTTACTATTAAGCTCTAAGCAAGAAGATAGACAATTCAGGATATCAAAAATAAGAGTGATAAGAGATGGAAGTGATTTGGTAGATATCAGTGTACTGCCTAATTTCAATTGGGATGCTACTTCAATTATTAATATCCAGGATTGGAACAAAGCCACTGACCCTTTAATCAAAGTAGTAATTCCTCAATGCTAACTGATTAGTTTTGTCTCTTTACCGCTTCGGTTTCTCAAAATACCATGCCAGACACAAAGTTCTCAACGTGCAGTAAAGAAATAAACAACACTTCAGCTCAAATTTGTGGACAAAAGAGACTATATCAGAGCAATATTAAATTATGTTTAATTTTCTCAATTAATGTAACAAAAAATAATTAGAAGCAATAATTGATTAATAAAATCTTTTTTTTAAAGGTTATAAAAAAAAGGAAATACATATTCATAATAAATGAAAAGTATCAAACTTATAGAATATAAAAATTTAAATATCCTTAAATAAAAACAACCAACACTAGAAATAATAAATATCTGTAGTATTTTTAACAGTTTAATTGACAAATTTCGAATTCCAAAATTAAAAATTGGTAAAATAATGTATATAGTATATAAATAATATATGACATAATTGAACAAAAAAAGTATATTTAATTATAATATATTAGACAGTTTGTAAGAAAAACGGATAATTTAGTTAAAATGAAGAGAAAAATCAAAGTAAATGCGCATAATGGGAGGTACCAAAAAATAATATATATTCATTGGCAATATGTTTGGAATTAAAATACTCATACCATGAGGCAAGTCAGAGAAAGATTGTATAAACATTGTTTCAAGATATATGTTTTATTTATAATACTAAATAAAATAAAAATCCTGTAACTCCATTCAAATTGATAATTTTAATTAAAAAACTCCAAAACTTTCTTTTTTTCGAAATTTTACAGATTTTCAATTCAAAACGCGTCCATAAAGGACCATTTTTTATAGACGTTTGATGATTGTTTTCTTGTTAATAGGAATAAAATACAAAATAAAAAATATCCTACAGTACCAAATTCCCAACTTTTGTCATTTTGGTACAGTCTAATGTACATACAGACAAACTGTGCTATATTAATATAGATAAAGAGGTCGAAATAATCTTAAATCATCATATATTAATTAATACATAAGTTAGTTATTTATTAAAATGGGTTTCTGGTATTTTTTTTTTTCACGCTCCGATAAACAGGGTATTCCAATACATACTAATAAAAATAATTTACTGATGTGTGATGAGTGTAAGACCACAACAGTGGGAGGACAATGGCCCCTCACTTTTTAAAAGACAATATCGCAGAAGGTTTCGTGAATATAAGCTGTAAATATTATGACGTCATTTCGATATAGTCCTTCTTTCTACTGTTGGATTGTTTACAGTAGGGCTTTGAATTTAGTACATAAAATGCCCTACTCCAATTGCAGTATTTTGAATGTTACCGACTCCGACTCAGACATTTAGTTTTATAATAATATACTTTATATCCAATATAAGTATTATTGAGTCATTAAGTCTAGAGACCATAAATATAGATTTAATTTATAGTCATTAGTTATATGCATTAAATAATTGTGCCAGCTATAAAGAAAATATTTGGAAAATAATTTATTTAACATGATGAACAATAAATGAAATGGGTCAAAATCAATATATTGCTAATACATTCATAAATTCTTAACATAATTTATGCAGAAGTTTCATAGATTTATTGTACTTAATACTCGTTATATATACACTCAATGTAAGCCTTAGATTATAAATAAGTTTTATTTACATAAATTGTACTAATTTCTGTAAGTCCGAGTCCGTACAAATTTTCTTACTCCGACTCCAGTGAAAAAAGCACTGACTCCGAAGTTCTGGTTTACAATGCGCGGGAAGAAAATAATTTATATGTTATTTAATCGTAAGCATTTCTTTCTGAGTTTTTAAGGTTGATTATGACGTCACAAAAAAACTATATGCTTTTTTACATATGTTCTTATAAGAAAAGTAAAAGATTTTAAATTACCTCTCAATACAGAAAGATGTATCCCCATTAACCAAGTAAAAACTGGGTAGGCAAGTCAATAAGGATCTCAACACTCGTTTTCTTATATTTTATCTGTTAACAAGTAATTTCCCAGAATCTTTCCCTTTTTGCGAGTATATAGGACAAAACTGAGTATTACGTATGTTTTTGTGGCTGGAAATAAGGGGTGATAAGTTTGTTTATTTAGTGACACATATTTTACTAAAATTCAATAAATACCGAAGTCTTCTTTGATTGTATTTCTAAGAGATGTAAAAATTGTCGAACTTCTTATCATAAATTGCTTTAAAAAGTATACATATCTTGATAACCAGGAATTAATCAGTGTTCCTCTCTATTATGCCTCCCTATTTTAAGCAATGCCCACATGCACACAATTTTGGCACTGCCAGGAATTTTTTGAGTATAGCAAAATATACATATTGTTATCATAAACTGTGTACATATGTACCAACATATTAAAAAAATTAATTTGAGAATCGCATTACAATTAAATTGGATTTGTAATTTTGTCAAAAATCACGAAAGTTTGAATACTTTTTCCAGAAAGTAATTGATCTAAATCACTGGAGGGTCATAAATAAGAAATTTCCTATTTTCACTGTCTAATGATTCATTGTCTCACAAGCAAAATATTTAAAAATTAGTTTTAGCGCAGAATATCCCATCATAATGAGCTAAATTAATAATAGATTATGATTAAATTTGAAAAAAAAAATGTGGTTGTGAGAGTTATTTGGCTACGCATCTACCATATTGAATAAAATTGAGTAAGTTTGCCTCCTTGTGAAGATATTGAATGAACTTATCAAGGATAATGCAAAACTTCTTCTAACCAATGTACCTAGTGGTAAGTGGATTAGTTTAATTTTCATATGATAATAAAAGCACTTTCTTTTGAATTGAATGATATAAAACACGTAGAGATATCGAGAATTATAATGATAACGTCTACATAGTTTTTTAATACCTTTAGTCACAAAATAGAAGTATACGCTTCCAGAATATGCTTCTATAATAATAGGAAATGAGGTATATTTATTATCGAAACTCGAATTTTGACTTATTTGTCTATTATTTGGTATTATTCCATTTTCTAATATATATGTAAAGGATATACTTTTGATCTAAGAAAATGATTCTTTTTTTTTTTTAAGTACAACATTTTCTTGAATCCTTTTATAAATACATTATTATAAGTAAGTATTGTAATAACGCAGTTTTTTATAAACATAAAAATTATGTGAGGTAAAAGATCGACGTTGTACGGTTACTATTTTAGTTTTAAACCCGTAAAATGGGAGAATTTTTTTCTTCTTTGTCCACTTTTGACAACTTTTTACTGAATTTTTAGCTTCAGTATTACTGTTTCTACCAATTGATGCATGGAGTTATATTAGATGAGTCCATTATATCCTTATGGTATCAAATGAAATAACTAACTTCCTTTGGATCGATAATTAACATTCAGTAATATCAGAATTCGTCAAAATAAATATATGACAAAATTAGAAAAAGTCACAAGATTTTTAGGGGAAGTAACAATTTTTTTCCAAATATTTGGAAATAGCATTATTTTTTTTTGTCTTTGTTTATAAAAGAGAAATCTTTTGTATCCTTTTTAAAAAATATTGCATTGCTTTCCCTGAATTGGGGCGTGGGAAATGATGTATGAGTGTTGTTTAGTTAGTTTCAGGGTGTGTGGACAAAATCTGCCACATTTTAAAGACGACATTACTCCATCAGCTGATGTCTGATTCGTCTGTTTTTGGTGTTAAATTTTTTTCTGGGTCATAGGTTTTAGTATTGTTTACCACTTGTAGCGATAGCATCATTTTAAGTGCCCAAGAAAAGTCATTATGTTCAATGAGAGAGATCGTAGGTGCGCTGCTATTCAGATTATGCTTAGTGATCCCATGAAATTAAGCAATGCTGACATCTCTGGCCTTCTGGCAATGCCAGTTAGAACGATCAGAAGTCTCAGGAAGCAACTGGAGGAGTCATCGGACATCATCGACGAGGACCCCCAGCGTTCCATGAGAGCCATGGCGAGGGACCTGGGCGTGGCCGAGTGGACCGTAAGGGCTTGTGTGAAGGAGGACTTAAGGTGCAAGTCCTACAGGCGTCAGACAGCCCAACTTCTGACTGAAAAGATTCAAGAGTTGCGGCTGCTCAAAAGCTTCAGGCTGCTGAACATCTTGAAGAACCCAAAGTCGCCGAAGATGTTCTGGTTCATCTCTGATGAGAATAATTTTGTTCATGGATCAAATCCACAACTCCCAGAATCATAGCTGGATTGCCATAAACAACAGAAACGTCCCCAGGGTCATGAAGACCAAGTTTCCGGCCACTGTCATGGTCTTTGGAGTCGTGTCAAGTGAGGGTCATTTCATGCCGCCCCACATCTTCGAGACAGGCCTCAGGGTGAACACGGACATCTACCTACAGGTCCTGGAGGACGTTGTGTGGCCGTGGATCAAGTCTGTTGTCAGCGATAGGCCGTGGATGTGGCAGCAGGACTCGGCTCCGGCCCACAAAGCTAAGCGGATGCAAGAATGGCTGAAAAGTAATGCTTTTGCGTTCGTACTCTTCTCCTCTTGGCCTCCCTCATCACCGGATTTGAACACGTTGGACTACTTTGTCTGTTCCTACATGGAGAACATGACCAACCGCTCCTCTCATAACATTAAGCAGTCTCTCATCACCTGCATCAAGGAGAAATTCAGTGAGATAGTAGCAGTGCAGATCCAAAATGCCTATTCTCGGTTTCGTAGTCGCATTGAGCGGGTTTTGGCCGCAGACGGCGGCTACATTAAATAGATAGCTGCTCCATATCCTAATAAAGATAATCGTTTTTATTTTATCAATAAATATTATAAAATAAGCTTGTAGTTGTTGTTTTTTTGAAGCGGCAGATTTTGTCCACGCACCCTGTATTAGTTTGTAAACTTTTGGCAAAATAATACAACTCCAAGAATGATTACTATTAGTTAATATAAAATATAAGTATACGTTACTCAAATGGATAGCGCTACTAAAATTCAAACTAACAAGTACGGGTTGTTACTTTGTTTTATAGATTTGATTTAGAAGAACAGTTGTAAAAAGATTGAAAGATGACACAAAGTTTCAGTATGGTAATTAATATATATGTTGGATATAAAGCTTCAAAACAAAGTGGCGATAAAATCAAAGACTGTTAGATAAAGTAGATACCTTGTCCTACTGATATCTTTTTCCCATCTAAGATGTTGCATTTTATGATACTACAGATGATGTCACTTAATCATTTTCCCTCATTACGAATGCGAATTTTTCTTCCCCTTGCAGAAATCATCTTGTTAATTCAGTTATATGCATTCTTAGTTTAAAGCAGCGTTTCTCAAAGTATGTACCACGGCACTATAGGGTGTCCCCTGACCGCAGCAGGAGTGCCGACAAAAATACGTATTTTGATATATAATTTTAAGAAATCAATAAAAATAATTGACATTTCATATAGGTATAGTTGAAAACATAAATACATTCTTTTTACATATGAAAGGATAACATTTTATATTTAGATAAATTAATATATAACATTAACAATACAAATTTGTATCAAGAACTTATTTTCAATTACATGTCATGTCAATAGCCCGCCTATGTCAGTGTGACTGCAGTGCACATCATATTATTTCATAGTTTAACTAAAAAAATATTTTTGATTTCACAAAGAGCAAGGAACAAGCCCCAAAATATTGGATCGTTTTCTAAAACCAAAAGCCCCACCAGAATTGGACATGATTGATTGTGAAATGAAGCATTAGCCTACTTATACACTCCATTTGAGTTAGTTGGGTCTTGTCGTTAGGTTTTTGTGTAGCTGTATAGCTCTGGCGGTCAATCAAATAGAGAAGCACTTAGGAAATCTGTATTTTTATACCCTAAAATTATCCTTATAATTATTATTCAGAGTTTGTATTATGCTCTTTTCATTACTGTCTTGTCTAAAGAAACAGGAACTTGGCATTTACTGTCATTTTTAATCGTATTTTACAATGGAGCACCTTAAGATTTTATGAACTTTTTAAAAGTGAACTGGCTGAAAAAGTTTGAGAAACGCTGTTTTAAAGGGTCATGTTCAAGTTTACTTGGGCACCCTTAGTGGAGAAAAATATTGTCGGTTAGTCAACTATACTATTGGATAAATATTGATCACGTTGTCCTTGTTTTGTCACTTGGTATATACCGGGTCAACCCTTAATATTTACTCAACTCTATTATGCAATTTTTTAGAGGTTAAGAGTCATTTTTTTACAATTTTCGAAGGAACAATGTTGTAGAACACATAATTAGTCGTCAATTTCTAAGAAAAAAATTGTCTTAGTCGTCAACATGAGGACATACTACGAGAATATGATTAAGATAGGAGCACATTCCGTGCAGAATCGTCCCTGTAGGCCATTGGGGAACAGACTAGGGCTTAGGAGAAGATTATTTACAATGTCTCCATGTATGGAAGAAAAATGTAAAAAATGACACTTAACCTCTAAAATTTGCGTAAAAGGGATGAGTAAATAATAAAAGTTTGGCACAGTAGCTTTGGTTAGATAAGTTTGTTATAATAACATATATTTATTATTAATCGAGCTATTGGCTACTCCATTAGATACTAAATTATGCACAATATTATTAACTATTGTGTACAATAGGCCGGTTTTTTTTTTTTGTTTTTTTTAACTTTTTTCAAAATTGGATTACGGTTAGATTGGAAATGTTGGGATTTGTTAAGGAAATAACCAATGCAAAATTTATGTAACACATCTTGTTCTATGCTTGAATGAAGACTAAAATTATTTAAAGATTGAAATATAACATTTTTTTTGGGGGGGTCATGTGGCGTTACTTTATTCAGAACAAAATATAAGCTTTTCGACAAAACCAAAACTTAGCACATTGCATAAAACATAAAATTTTAAGCTTAAAAAACAACGGTAAAAATAATAAAACCCTCAAATTAAATATAAAGATAAAATTAAACAGATGAGGAATTAAAAATTAAATCACGTTGGCGTGATTGTCTTCAGTTAACTGATGAGCTAGTCCAAACCCTTAAGGGCTTTGAAGTATAAATTAGCAATAGAGATAACGTCTGTATGGTTTAAGTCATTCTTAGACCTTTTTGCATGTATTATTGTTATGTTTTTGTAGTAATGGCGTTGACCTTGCCTTGAGATCCGCTCACAAGTTACACTTAAAAGCCTATAGCTCCAAAAGAGATGGTTAGTAGTCTCTCTTGCTTCATTGCAAAACCGGCAAATAATTTTACCCCAAGCTCCAACATACCTGAGAGTAATCGATATTTGAACCATCTCTCAGAAGATGTCAAATATATACTATTTATTTCTTTGATGCTGTTATAAGCTCGTTTGTTAATGTTTCTCATTTCCAAATAGCTGTTAAAAGGAACCAACGTTGATTTTTTGAAACATCTTCTGATCACTAATGTAGAAACCATCGAGGTTTTCATCCTGAACAGTACCAAGGGTCTTTCGGCCACCTTAAAATGGCCTAACCTTAATTTAAAGGACTTTTCAGCCATTTTACCAATGAGTGAGGTTTACCATCTAATATCCGCATCAATATCAGCGGACACAGTTTGTAATTCCAGGAAGTTAAAGTGTCCTCTTATCGGCAGTTCCCAACCGAGAAACAATTCAAACTTCATAGTAACATCTATACACACTTTACATAGATACTGCATTCGTTTTGAGTATAATGGAAGGCTTTGGCAAAATCCAAAGTGATCACAGTGGTGTTACTCGATTATTCGAGGAAGGTATGTACAGAGAAGGGAATTTTTTCCATAAATTTACCTCTCAGAAATCCGTACTGGGAAGGGTTCATATATGCGTCGTCAAACTACTTATTCTGTTAGTCAAAACATAGTAGAAAATTTTGTATATAGAATTGTGCAAGGTTAAGGGTCGGTAGTTCTTCAGGTATCCAGGATTTTTGTCCGCTTTTGGTACCCAGAGAATCTGTCCTTCGGATGCAAATCCTGGAAAAATATCCAAGAGACATTACTCTTTCGTAAAAAGAGAGCAGAACAGGCATCAAGAGGTCAACGTATACGTATTTTGGCCCCAGGGATTTATTAAGCTTAGCAATTTTGACAATGGCATTTTTAATCTCAAAGTGTGTCAAATGTTTTTCTGTTAGATTTTACCTGTATCTCAGCATCAAGTCATCACAAAAGGAAGCTGTATTTGTTTGGCATCTCCTCCATTTATTATCAATGAGTAGAGTTTAGAGTAGAATTTATTGATCTCACTGCAGTTGAATTTCAGATCATCCGATTTCACGCCTTTATTATCTAATGACCTAATGGTTCGTTTTTTCTATTTATATTTGCCACATATACACAGCAGTATGGAATGTGACAGGTCATCAATATTGTTCATTTTCAATTCTCTATACATCAAATTGTTTTTCCTATACATGGGGTCTAATTTGGCTTTTTTTTTTCTTCGTCAGTAAGAATCCTCTAAGAGATAGATTCAATTTTGTTAAGATTTTCCCTCTGTCTTTTCGGAAGAACAGATCCTTTTCTTCTACACAAAACTCTCATCCTATGTAACATTTATTACAAAATCAGAAACACACCCCCTCATACTACAGCCTTTGGGATACGATCAGAATTATGTTTATAACTCCTTCATTAACTTGTGGATCGTCCATGATGTTTGAGTTAAGTATCCACGGCTTTTTATTTCTGAGTTCCTTTCACTGGGATTTTAATCCTAATTGCCTTTCTTTCGTTGTTTTTTATCTTTGTGTGTTGACTTAATATTAATTAAACATGCATTTGTCATTTCTTCTTTAATGGTTTTTTTCTTTTTTTATCAGAACATAATAATAATGTTTCCATTGTTTTATAAATGTATTGTTTAAAATGAATAAATACATATATTTAACCCTTTTAAAAAATACTAATTGCCTTATGATCTCAAGGTTTAGCATCTATTACGTCATAAGAATCAACTCCATCTCCTACAAATCCCTTCATCAGGAATAAGTCGATTCTGGACGCAACTGGCTTAAAGTTCTTGTCAATAGAAAAGAAGGTGTGAAATAAATTGTTCTTTCTGTATCCTACGTTATTAAACCGAAGGACGTAATAATTGATAACTGTACTTTTGTGGATTGAGATGGGAGTTTGCTGCCTTGCTTGTTGCGTCTCTGGTCCTTTTTAGTTTCACGTTAAAATCTTCTCCTATAGTTGTTGGCCTGTGTGGGGCAATATGCAAAAGCTTACCCTGGTAGAAACCGGGTAATTTAGCATATTGTATGAATTTACGTTAGAATCTATGTATTTACTTTACGTTTAAGGAAAGGATTGATATGGTCATTCTTTTTTATGTTGCTTTGATATAGATACAGACAGAGACGATCGTGAACAAGATAATGTTCTTTTTGAATTAGATCCTGATCTTGATCTGACCAGCAATATGTTCTCTTTTGTGAGGGTACAAAGAAAGGTTCTTGGGATTTCTGTCTCAGAGAGTCTTCTAAGATGTATTTCCGTTTGTCCTGCACTCACCTTAGTAACAGGCGTAAGGTTCTGATGTCTATTTCCCTCGCTATGGTTGTTTGGTTCCTTACCTGGTTCTTGTGATTGTGGACAATAGATAGTAGAAGTGTCTTCTACCTTATTTTTTACTTCATTTTTATCGGAAGTTATAGGCCTAGCATGGATGTTGTCGTCAACTCCAAGAGTGGATTAGTCATTGAGATTATCTACTTCTTTCCCATAACATGCTGTAATGCTACTGTTGTTGCTTTTGTCTTCCTCAAGAGTGGGACTCTCGTTGCAATTTTTGTTATCCATTCCTTCTTTCATCATATCCCTTTCATTCCCTACCAGTTTTGTGATTCTTGATTTAATCAATTTTCAGAGTCAGTACAGATTTGTATTCCTTGATTTGTTATCGTTTTCTGTTACAGTTTACGCGCGTATGTCCTAACTGGAACCAGTTTTTGGCATTGGAGTCGTACCTCCTGGGAACATAAGATTCAGTAAGCTTCCATTTACTAGTATTATTTGTGGGATATTGTGATAGTCAGCGCTTATCTCGAGTATGTAATTCGAAGTTCTTATATTTTGTAAATTTTTTCTCAGCATCAGGATCCTAAGGATTTGGTTCTGGATAGGAGTCAATAACTTCGGCAAAGTGTCTTAGCCATTTTTTAGTTTATCCTCATCTACTCTTTTATAAGTATTAACAGCTTTTATTTTCATCTTCCTTCTGCGATCAAGTTCAAAATTCTATATCCCTTGAATTATCAATGTAATAGTTTTAGGTTCTCCACTTGGTTCTTCCATTTCAGTGGTGTATTCCTTCTTGAAATTTTCCATACGTGTTTGAATATTGACAGGCTCACTTGTATACAAGGAGGCATATCCATACCCATACCGCGTTTGGGAACCAGCAATTTCCTCCTCCTAAACACCAAAGTGCAGAGCTGCGTTATATATAACAATATGTATTAAAAGTTGTTATTAAAGACTCTCTTAGTATTATTTTCAATCAAAGAGATGACGAAAGTATCCCACTCGAATGGTGTATTCATATTTTCCTTTCTTAGAAGCATCATTGATGTTTCCTTGACTCTTAGCTAGTACTTTGGCATAAGATATCTTGCTGTTGTCATTACTGGATTGTTTGTCATCTGGGGGTCGGTTCGTGGGATGCGAATTCATTGCAATACCTATCACTAATATAACATGTGGATATGGTAGCAAGTGGCGTACACAAGGTAACTTTAAGGTAAAAAAGGATAAAAAAACATGGCACTCTCTTCAATGCACTTTTTCTATATCAACGTGACCACAACGTTAAGGGAGGAAAAGAGAAGGGGAAACAAAGAGGAAGAAATTCTTCCTATGTCCTTAGACCTTTAGGTGTTGGCTTTGTATTTCCTTAGTTTTCTGATCAGGAGGTGTTTACAACTAGATTTAGATAAAGAGAGATTTTACGTATCCAGCGGTGTAAAGAGTCCCTTATAAAATGGTCTGTGTGCGAAAAAAAATCCTTTTAACACCACAGCAAAAAGTATTCTTTTGCACTCATTGACTAATTACATACAATTAAAATATAGCAGTAATCATTCTTTCACATTAATTGATGAAGATATACATTATTCTAAGATATGAAAAATATTTTTTCTTCTAGAGCTAATTTCTTCCTAACCTTGTTTTCTATTTTATTTTTTTTTTGCTCAATAAGACAATTTAAAATAAAAACCTTTTTTGATACTTTTTATAGTTTGGAAAAATGTCTATCAAAATAAAGTAACTAAAAATGTATTCCTAATATTTATTGTCACTATGTAAGGAATTTTTGCCTTTTTCATATTTTGATAGAGATCTGCGACCTCTTAGGGCAATGCAATTTTGCAAAGATAATTTTGATATCCCAAGGGAATTTTTCTGCTCTACCGGTAATCGAAATTCGTAAATAGTTGAAAATCAAACCGGTCCAATGTACAAGTCTATTATTATTTGTTCCTCATCATATCATATGACCTACTTTAAATACTTACATACATGTTTCGTTTTGTTGTTGCTTTTTGACATTTTAATCATGAGTGTATAAGATTACACATAATACTTAATTGAGGTGGTGGTGCTCATTCTACTTGTAGAAGTAATAGTAGAGTCTAAAAGGGGGTTTATTGAATCTCTTTTACTCTAAGTACATACAGACATATGTAATATGTCTGTATAGTCATGAATAAATTTGCAAAAAGCAACATACAAGAACATCAAGGAAGTCTTAAAAAATATGTATTTATATTTTGTTTGTTTTTAGAGATTAGAGTTTGTCCACACTTGAGAATAACTAGGTACCGGATGGAAACTAAAAACTTACAAACTAGAAAAGTGAAAAAATAGCCTGCCATTCTTTAATTATACATTTAACAATACTCTATAATATTGTTTTCTTATACATAGCCATTGTCCAATACATTTACTCTATTTGGTCACCATTGGCCTCACAGATGGTCATAAGCCTCTTGCAATAAGGCTTGCAATTATTGCAAATGGAGTTCGGGTTCATTGCAGCCCACTCCTCGACGCCGGAGGCCTTCATGGCGCCATCGTTCGGGTGACGGATGCTACAGGGTCTATCGATGTGTGGCCAGAAAGAAAAGTTGAGGCAATTGACATCCCAAATGTACTGTTGCTAGATGCACTTGTCCCAGAAAGTAATGTTGCTAGCAAAGAATGTCTGAGTAATTTTTGCAGTATGAGCGGACCCCCATCTTACTGAGAGACAACGTTGCAGGCGGGGAAATTTGCATGGATCTGAAGCGTAGGTTTGCCTCGAAATAGTCGATGTATATGGCTGACGTGAGCCTCCAGCCCTCCGGAACCCAGCTCAAGGGTGTCCTTGACGGCATACACATTACTGATGGGCTTTTTCCGGAGACCTTCTTATTATTTATGGTCCCGTTGTGGTTTAGTCTATTTTTACCATTGTAGATAGTCTTACAAACAATTACCGTCAGCCTGTCTACCTCTGTTGGAGTGTGACCCGCTTGAGAAGGAGTTCATGTCCTAATCCTTGAATCTTGCTGCGATGACATTTCTCGTCCGATTTAAAAAATTCAAGAAGCAGTAGGAGCTTAAGATACATGGCTACCTATACAATTAATGAAAGTTCCAATTTCCTAATAATCATATTATCCGCAAGGTGGTGTTACACATTTGTAATTAATTGTATTTTACAAAATGGTGAAAATTTGTGTAACATACAAATATATTTGATATTCAATAATTATACAATTATATTTATAATTATTATTATTTTTTTAATTATTTTATTATTTTGCTGCAAGACAGCGCCACTCTCTGAGATTTAGTTTATCAGTCTTACTCCCCCCTTCAGTCTTTCTGTTATCACAAATATTAATACGTTCTAGTTACATACCTCTTACTATAAACTTCAGATCTCATTGAAAGAAGTTATAATAACTTCAGAAACTGAAATGACGTAGTTAACTGATTTCAGCTCTTGTAGTTACGATAAAGGGCAAATAAGAACTGGTTCTAGGATAAACATCTTTTTTAGAATTGTACTGATGGCACTGCAGTCTTTTTAGTTTTTTAGACCGATCCAACATTACCGACTGATTATATATATTTATTTTTTTTACAAAAGAGAGGAAATGTGTTGTGTACCAAGGTTAAAAGAAATACAAGATTATACCATAACGTTTTCCAACTGATATTTGACTTCAGCCACACTTTTTAATAACGCTATGAAAGAGTAACACTGTTGACAAGAGGAGATATATATATCCCCTGATTTTACATCAGCGGTTTCTTAACCTCTTTAAGTTGCCTATTTTGTTTTTCTTCTTGTAAATTAAGAAATTGAAATGGGAGTAAACATTGCTAGAGATGTTGAAAATATGACTTAAAACACGTGGATGACTTTGTCAAGTTGCAATCTGAATAGTGTTTTTTATTTCCAAAACTTTTTTATCATTATTCTTTCATTCTTGAAGAGAGAACATATAAATATAAAGTAATCACTAGTGTGTGTGTGCTCATGAAATATACTGTCATTGAAAGCAAGTTATTTTGTTCGTTTCTTTATTTCTTACAAAATTGTCAGACTTTTAGAACTGAGGCTAGACAGCCTCGAAGAGGATTATAATTTTTGAGTCCTCATCCTGTATTATAAAATTATATGTAATTAGTATTTTACTATATATATTTCTTTAAATACAGCAAAAGTAGACAGGAATTCATCATTCATAGCAAGAAAAAAAAAAAAGAGCTACGATTTCACCAACTGTTTTTCCTTTTCTAATCTTAAAACTGTTATTTTTCTCCAAGTCATGATTATCCCTTCCCATGGATTAGAAACATTGGGAAGAGTGAATTTGGGTTTAGAAAAATCTTCCCCTTCTAACTATTGTATCTTATGGACGTTTATATACAATATAGACCGATCGAGTACCTCTGTGTTGTATTGTTCATTATAAAAAATATATTATATAATTTATAGGTAGATATGGCTTTAAATTATTTTATTCATAATCGCAATCATAATTAATTTATTATGTTTTTTTTATAGCCACGGATACATATATTATGCAAATGAGGTAAAGTTAATTCAATTTTTCAAAAAGTAGGTTAATTCGATAAATAAATATTTAACCAGAATAATGAAAAAGTTAATTTACTTCTCGTTTATGTGTATATACCACAAAAACATTGTTAGCCATTTTGATAGTAAATGACATTTTAGTATGTTCTTTTTATCTTTCCCATCTTCTGACATATTTTGAAAAGCATGAGACTTATTGGAAATTTTAATAGTGGAAGAAAAATATTGATTCATTTCCATAACCACTTAGATGTCAGTTTGATCCTTCTCAATTTTTGAAGGATGTTAAAACATTGATTTACAAATAATAGAAAATATGATTAAGATAATATCGAAATTTGCTCAGATGTAAATAGCATTACAATCAAATTATAGACCTTTAATATGAATGAATTAATAAATGCACATAAAAATCGAGATAATATGATCTTACCATTTCCGGCTTAAATACTTCTAGAAAGAAAGGTAACCCCTAGAGCTATTCAGGTGCATTATATTAGTTTGGCCCAACTCTTACTTTCTATTTTTATCTCAAAATTGGAGAAAGCGACAGCGGATAGTTGAAATTCAATTATCGCAATCAATACTTAATAAGAGGCAAACTGATAATATATGTAATAATGACAAGAAACATGGTGACAAGACAACTGATAAGAAAGAGTGAATAGAAATAAGTAATGATTAAGGAGAAAACTGTATAATCATTGAAATCATATAAAATTTTCATAACAAAAACTTTTTTAATCTTGTCCATATCAAAATACCATCTTTTTAAATCATGTTTTTCATCTTCTCCCAATTGAAAAGTTTAGCTGTCATGTCAAAATATGTCCTTCATAAAAAAAATAGGAATGAAAATTTTCATTAAAATATCCTGCAGACACCCCTGAAAGGGAATGAGAACCTCCAATTTTTGTTCATATAGATGCGAATTTTGGTAGCGGAAATCAATATAGATATCGCCACAACACTAATTTGAAACCAATTGCACAGAATGTATTTTCATGCCGATACTACTTAATTGCAGAAAAATAAGCTAATTAAATTCTAACAACCATAATAAATACATGTTGACCATATCTGATCACACACTTATGCATTAATTAAAGTGGGTTAACTAGCACATTTGGGAGATGATATCAAACTCAAAATGAAAATAGTTAATTGACCTTGAATTAATAGATATATTGTATCTACTCTTAGACGGAAGTTGTTTTTGTTCCTTTGTGTTCACATAAAATACAGGTCTCTCCCAAAGCCCTCCTCCCTTCATTCTAATTAAATCATTATTCAAGTCTGTGTCTAAATAGATTATAAATTGTAGCTTTGTGGGTATTACATGACTTTAAGATACAAGATATTGTAATAGTAGGTGGCATGGAATGCTAAGCAAATGGAAATATCAGACATGCAGCTTAGATTTTTTATTTATTTCTGCGCTTGAAGGAATGGAGAAAAAAATGCCCTTTTATTCCTTTTTTTAAAACCAATCACTCCTTTTAACACTAGAACGACGAGGGTATCATTTTTGATGCCCATTAGGGGTCCAATGAAATACTGTGATAATCTTCTTAATTATATGTTTCAAAATTTGTTGAATTTTTTTAATTCATTTTATTAACCACAAAAAAAAAAGTAATCGTTTCGTTGATATAGTGAGCACTACCTAGACAGACGTGGGTATCATATTTGATATCCAATCATTTCAAATAATATTCTTATGTATGGAAAGGCCCAAGCAAGGTCAGACATGAACGGACAATCTTCATATTCTGCAAATTCCATATATAAATATAAACATAGATTTTGTTGAACAACCAAGAATGTCCGAGAAAAAATTATACATTGAAAAAATAAGACCTTATCTTGTGTCTACATCGTACTCCAATTCGGAAGATGATGATTTCAAATTGAAACAAGAGGAATAATATGCCCAACCATTTCAATCAAGTTCTTCTGCCTACTATTCTGAAGTTTTTGAAAATTGAATGTCGATTTACAAAACGTAACATATTTACAAATACAAATACTAAAAAATAAATCGTTACCATCTGTCGTTCTAGTGTTTAATTGGCCTAGTGTGGCCTAATGGCCCTGATTATTCCAGGTATCTATAATACCATGGTAGGTAGATACTATGAGTCACGAGCATAAATTTTGGCCACAAGTATTTTGTTTTTTCTAACTTCATTAACTTGCTCACATAAACTCGTATCTCGAAGGAAAACTCATAACTCGTCAAAAATGCAATTATCATTTTATTAAATAATATTTCTTGCCGTTGGTGATAAGTGACTGTAAAAAAGTGAAAATGAGCGCTTTTGGTGTCTTAAACATTTACAAATTGTAACTTGTCCAAACAATCTGTTAAATTATAACATTATTCGCATAAAAATCCGTCCATTTTCACTTCTCTAGTGATGTAACTCAATAAAGAAGTATAAAATATGATCTTAAAGTTATCAATTGAATACTATGCTGGTGGTGAATTGGTTGGGGGAGTTATATGTGTACATCCTTATTAGACTATGAGTAAAATTGAGAATCGACATAGGATTAATTCTTGCCTATGCCCTTGCTTAATGCAAAGTGGGATTTGTGCGTATTTACTTCCTCTCATAGATTATTTTATCTAATCTAATTGAACGTAATGCAACTGAGCTGCTCTACTCAAAATACCATGATTTTTTCTTGTGGACTGGGGTTTCTGTAGAAACATATTTATAATAGGCAATTAGTGATTTTATATATGTAAATATATTAATATTCTTGGCAAATATCACGTAATTCCTCATATTTCTAGTCTCAATTCAGTCCGATTCATTCCTGTATATTGTTCTTTAAATTTATACCGTTTGGTCCTTGATTACATCAATCAACTTTATATTTCCTTTTTTTAATCAGTTCTAGTACTGACATTTCGAAGAACTGGTCCCAAGGACTGATAGAGTGATCACTATTTTTTTTAAATAAATAGTATGAGGGTGTAAATTTTAAGTAAGAATGTGACATGTCAAGATTTGAAATTTTTGTTAGGAAAAAAAGAGCGTGAGAAGAAGGAGGAGGGTACACCTGAACTATGTCTTTTATATGATTTTTGAGAGAGAAAATGAATTACTTCTATAAAAAGAGGAAACTGCTACATTTGAATAGCTATAAGTGCAGAGAAAATATTGTAAATTTATTAAAATTCATTTATATTTATTTTATTGAGTATTTTTAAAACAATGGATGTCAAAGATAGGCGAGAATGTTTACTTTGAGTGGGAGAAGTTAACATCATGAGGACACATTAAATAATGAACAAAAAAGAAGAAAGAGCACTCACAACAACAGTTTTTCCTTTTTTTGTTCTTAAAGGTAGTTTTTTTCATTACAATCAACTCTCAATTGTTGGCAAGTTCCTGAAAATTCGGTGTATTTTTCAAGTGGTCTTTTTTTTTTTTTTAATTGGAAGAATGGATTACTATTTAATTCCTGGGTAGTGAACATCCTTTCCTAAATAGATTCTATTATATTCAAAACTGGATTGAACATTCGCTTGTGGTCATTAAACATGGATAGTAACTCTGAAGATTTGTTGCGGAGTTATAATGTAAGTCCTTGTTGGACTCAGAATAGAATTGAGGATCGACATCGAAGTGATTCTAGCAAATGTCTTTGTTTATATCCTTTTCTCCGTCACGTTTTGTAACAGCTGATTGTACGTGATCTAATGAAACATCATGAGCCTTATTGTTTCTCTCCTCCAAAACATTGTTTAAATTGTCAGGGTTACCATGTTGATTTTCGTTTTTTTAACATACCCATTCTACACTGGATTTTCATTACAGATCATAACTATAATTTTTATGGAGGGGGAGAGGAGGGTTATTGAATTCCCCTCAAATTTTCCGTCTGCCATCTCATTTTTTTAATTCCGATATGAGATAATTTTTATGAAAATTCTTATGAATTTTCTAACATATTTTATGAATTGACGTTTTTAGATCGAAAAAAATATCTTAGTTGATTTGAATGGCCTTTAATGGAAAAGGCGACGCTCTTTGGCCTTTTTAATAAATTGTGTTCATAATTGCTTTTAATGACAGTTTCTTTTTAAAGTAAATTTGATTTTTTCGAAAGACCATCATTATTTTCTAACTAAAATATGAAGTTAAATTTTTTAAATAAATCATAAAACACTTAAAAACAGTCAACAATACAAAGTGATAATTAAAACATTTTCAAAAATACAATCATAAACTTTAAAATGTCTAAACAAAAAAAAAACACATTTTACTTGGTTCAAATGAAATTTCATTTAAAAAATAGTGATCACTATACACATACATAGGAGCCAAAAAAAATCCTATTTCTTATAATGAAAAAAAAAGGTTCACATTCACTCCTAGCTAGAGGACTTGACAGATGGTTTTTTTATATTGTGGTATATGAAGTATTTTATATATTACGAAGAATTTTTTTGTTCTTTACCCAACAATGATTTATTATGCTATCTTTTTAGGTCCGTACATTGCACGCGTGCACTTTATGTATGTATTAATTCATCTTGCTAAAAACAAAACCACAATAAACGAAGATATTCTTTCAAGCATTACGATATAGTATTTTTTTTCCTTTAGTTCATTTACAAGTTGGATTTTTTGATGTATTAGGCTATTATTTTTATTATTATTATTTCTTTGTAAAGCTTTCTTGAGAGAATCCTTTATTTAATTCTTAGCATAGAATGATAAAATATTATTTTTTTAAATATTGCAATTGTTAAGAATAATAAGAACATGCTTTAGTAGCCAGCATTGCCAGGAGTCTTTAGACGTTATTGCTTTAAAAATATATAAAATAATTAACCAAGAAATCCTCAGTGTTACTCTTCATTTTCAGAGGAAAAATTGTATGTTATTTTTTTATTATATTATTATATACCAAAAATTTTAAAAACTACTACTGACTATCTTACAAATAAGTGAGAGAAAAATAATTCAAAATGGTCTCTTTTGGCTGAAACTACAGCCTTGAGTCTATTACAGAGGATATTTCAGCATCAAACACAGACCATCTCCATGGAAATGTTGTCCCATTCACGAATTAGGGAGGTTTTTGGCGCATCTAAATTTGGAAGAGGTTTCTTCAAACCTTTAGACCAGACTCTAAAATACAGCGGGTTCAAATAACAATTGGATGAGGTCAAAAGTCATCGTTCCAAATGAGTATTGCACTATCTCTGCGTCATATTGAACGAATGAGAATGAGACCATCATGTTGGAAGGTCTAAGTCTCTTCATTGAATCGTGAATTTGCCGATGGAAGAAGAACTTTCTTCAGGATGGTGTTTACATTCTTTAAGTTTTTAATTTTGACTCCAGAGGGTACAAAGGCTAGAAGTCTTTACTAGATCTTCTGACGGCTCCCCAGAGCATCACTGATTAGGGGTTCTGCGTCCAATTGATTTTATCGGGCGTATCAGATCCTATTTAATAGACAAAACCCCATCCTTTTGAAAGTTCTATATAGCATGAATAGAAAAAAGCTTTCTCATCACTAAAGATAATGTTGGGAGTCATGCAGAACTTCAACAGACTGCAACTTTCTTGTTTCAGTTGCCCCTCTTTTCTTGAGTTTTTCTGAGAAGAGATGTCTCTTCAGATGCCAGTAATTGAACATCCTCAGGCCCTTCTTGACAAGTTTGTTCATCGTTGTGTAGCCCATGTCTAGCTCCATGACCATTTTACAGAGGATCCTCTTTGAATTTCAACAAATCCTCTCTCCTATGACTTTGATGTTCTTCGTAGTCCGTACTGTTCTTGTAAAATACTTCTAACAAACTTTGTTAACAAATGATTACTTATTTACCTGGGAAGTTTTTACTATGATATCTTAAAACCACAATGAGTTATATAAGTTTTAACATTTGTTACAATATTTAAGGTTTACTGTGTAATATGACGTGATGAGCCAGAAAGTAATTTAATCTCTTGAGCACTACATGGTTTAGTCTAAACTACCTAAGCTTGTTGTTTAAAATAGGAGTTGACCTACACGCATTTCAACATACCGTTCTTATACAACTCTATACTTATATACAAACTTTCCTTTTTTAATATGTTACGAACGCTCCATGTTATATGTAAAATGCCTAAGAGATATCATTAATGTAACTACATTGTTATTTCTTTGATTGTGCGTATTATAGAAATTCACACCACAGAAAGACAAACAAACATAGGGACATTCAGACAAGCTTCGTTTTATTAATATAGAGTAAATATGAACATATAGTGCAAAATATATTACCCTTATTATTGTTTAGGAAAACAATAAGTAAAACATATTACTATTTAAATACTTACAGGCATATTTAAAGTCTAAGTAAGATGTGTGAAAAACCTAACATCATTTATGTAGTAACTTTGCAATACTTGAATGGATAATCAGTATATTTTTCTTTTGTAAAATAAGATTTTTTAATACTGATTTTATAAATTGTTTATATATTCATATTGTGATGATTTCCAAGGACACCAAAATAACATTCAAACTTTCTCAAAATCTGGGCATAAAAAAAAGTACAGTACAAAAGTAGTGCACACCCAATAATTCATATTTGGTTCAATTTTAGATATCAAGAAATTACTTATCTTTATCATGACTTAATGAATGGATTTATTTATAAGTACACAAATGAGCACTTATAATCAATTAGTCAAATGTCCTTGATGCTGATACAGGAATATTATATTTCATTTTTAATACCCTACACCTTTATTAAGTTAAAAACGATTTTTTACATAAGAATATTATGTTAAAAAAATTAAGAATATTTAAAAAAAAGTTGCCTTAAGATGATGAACCTTGATGATGGATTAGGATTGAGGAGGAGTTGTGATACAGTCAAGAACAAACTTAGCACGTTTGTTTATTTTTAGGGTGTTCATATAACGTCAGTATTGTGAATGTCGGCCATTTTGGGGGTCTAAACAACCAAGTTATTTAGGAATGAAAAACCCTTCTTTATTCATATTAAGGAATATACTGAACTATTGCTGTATATTCGTAATTGTATGTCAAAATAGGACCAACAAATCAACGGATTTAAACCTTATAGTTTAAAAAAATATATACCTCTTATGCCAAGTCATGGAACCTCTACATACCAGGAATAAAGGCAGTATTTTTTCTTTTTTCTAAATGAGTCATTTTTTCTTATATTATATACAACAGGAAGATAAATTAACGATTACCATGGAGATAATAAGATATTCTTCTATACTTATCCTACTTTTCTCATTCTTAACCGATCAGCAACAAAAAATTGTACAAATCAAACCATTTGTAGATATTTTCAATACGTATTGCTTTGATTTAATTCAACCTAATATATTTTATTTAACATTTTTTAAATGTCAAACTACAAATTTCAGATAAGTTTGGTCTTCAATTATTTTTTATATAAAATTTTAGTCTTAATTTATAAAACTTTTTTTTTGGGGCTTCAGAAACTGTTAAGGGGGATCAAGCATCCCCAAAAAGAGCTGGCGATGGCCACATGTATAAGAATAAAGATTTATCACTCATGTGGAGGGGAAAAGGGAGAAAAAAAGTAGTTGATCCACTTTTATCTATCTTGAATTCCATGATCTGGTTTTATTATATATCCGACACTAATAAATATTTTAAAAATATGTTATTACATCTTAATACAATCTTATTTCCATTGCCTAAACAATAAATTAACGATTACCATGGAGATAATAAGATATTCTTCTATACTTATCCTACTTTTCTCATTCTTAACCGATCAGCAACAAAAAATTGTACAAATCAAACCATTTGTTGGTATTTTCAATACGTATTACTTTGATTTAACTCAAATATCACTGTTTATCATTGGCATCAGTATTATTCAATGCAGGTATTAAGTATATTTTTACAATCATTTGATGAAATTTATTCATGATTTATTAGAGATTTTTTCATTTTAAAGTAGTAAAAATATCAACTATGAACCGCCCAGATGGCGTGGTCTTCAGTTATGATACATTTATATAAATCACTACCCAGTTTTTATATCCTATTTATAGTTTTTGTTTTTGTTTTACGTATAGAAATGTGCCCTGTCAATTTGATGAATGCAATGGCCAAAGAAGATTTTCGTAAATTTGATGAGAAAAAAGGAAATAATTCAAACTCCACTTCCTTCAATGCTCTCACATACTGCTCTAATCCTCTTTATAATGAAAGAGAAGGACGACTCTCTGGAGATGGAGACTTCGGGAGTATGAGTCTTACCTCTTCTAGTCGAGCAGCTACGGTAATATTGCATGTTTTGACATTTTGAATGTGCCTGTTATTTTAAATAATCCTGGTCCTCATGACAGTTCTTGGACAATTTGTATTAAGTAATTACGCTTAAAAATATTAATTACATTCTATAAATCCGGTAAGTTAATATAAAAACAATCTTGAACAAAACATGTTATATTTGTTTATTACATTATCATATATATCACGGTACGCCCAATATTTCATAGACATATGAGTATTCATAAGCTTAACATTCAAATTTCTGGGATGAGTTGAAGGATCCAAAAGTATTAACTACAGTTCAAAACATTCAATTGATTGATGATACTCATTTTGGTTCTGATTTGGCCTTTCAAATCAAATCTATCGAATCGGAATCCTTCCATCGCTACGATGAATTTTTACTTCTTTAAGTGCAATTTGTAGCACACCCAAAGAATTTATCAGAATCGTGGGTTAATAGAAATTGACAATAACTGGTCGAAGAATACAAATTCAAATCAGACTAACTTTATCGAAAATTTATAGGCTCTTTCAGCCTCAATGACGGCCTCCACCCTCTTCCTGAAGGTTACAGAAGCCTTACGGATGAAGTTTTTTTTTGACAAGTCAGCCCATGTAGCCTTGATGGCGGACTCCAAAGTTCTTACAGATCCATGAGGCTTGTTGCAGACAGTTCCCTTGACCCTTTGCCGAGATAGAATAATCCAAAGAATTAAGATCGTGGGAGCTGGGTGACCAATTTCCATTTTGTCGCCTTTGAAGATATTTATAAAGAAAAATAATAGCAAATTATTATTAAAATATAATGCAAAATCACTTTTCTAAAAATTCCTATCAAAATTCCAGCTGTGAGCATTTCTTTAAATGTAAACTGAAATATGATGAATGTGGTATGTACTTAAATATTTTTTTTATTTTTTTTGTTATTGAATAATAGTACATGTAGTACGTACCCTAAAGTTTTATCAAAAGTTTAATTGAGTTAATAGATGGGTGGACTTCTTTAAGCACGAAATATTTTATATCAGTTTTTCCAAATATAAACAGTATATCCCTTATTCCCCAAATAAAATAAAAGTTTAATATAATAGTTTTGATACACGAAACACAAAAAGTTATTTCAACATCATTACCTAAATATAAATAATTTAATTTTAAACTGACAAAAAAAATTACATCCTTTTTTTTTAAATTAACATATTTGAGTTTGGTTCTTTTATTACTCTTTTAACGATTAAAAAAAACATAGCCAAATGACTTTAAAAGATATGCATAATTTACAAGCTTCTACCCATAATCCTTTTTTTCCATTAATCCGTTTATTTTTTATATAGATCTAATGACGACTACGTGATCAATTGTTATCCAAGTTTAGCTGGCTACGAATAAAAACATTTTCCCTTGCAATATGTCCCGTTATCGAAATTTTTCATCACCTATGCAATTTTTATTTTTTTAATACAAATCATCTTGCAAATTCAGTTAAAAGAGTGAGGTTGATAAGTTAATTAAAGAGTCATTAATGATAGACTCAGTTGATAATATATGTGTGGCGATAACATAAAAGCAGGCTGGGATACTTTTTCTCAATATTGAGACAGTATCATAAACGTATCCGTATGAGTACTATAATTTACATCAATTCAAAAAAGTAATAAAGTCCTTAGAAGCCGCGGTTTTTAAGGTTAACTGAACCTGATAAAAATCAGCTATTTGGTATCACTGATCATAAAAGATACAGAGACGTCATGACGTGAAAAGTATTTAACTTTTAAAGAAGTGTGTATTCTCGTTGCGAGAATAACGAAAAAAAGAAAGGGATTAGCTGGTTCAAACAAACCTGCCAACTAAAATTGATTATCTTGATGATATCAAAATTCGATTTAAAGTTCAAATACCGCACGATCAAATTGAGTGAACTTGTATATAATATGTTCTTGTAAAAATTTAAATATATTACAATCATATAAATAATTTTTGGACAGTTTTTCTCTGTTTCATCAAAAAAATCCAAGCTTGCTATTATGTTATCGCCATTATATAGGGATGGTATTTTTATGGATAAAAAGTACCTTTTTGTAAATATAAAAAAAAACCTGTTGGTGCATTATTTTGAAGATTGCTGTTGTGTCAGCATCTTTCTTTGAAAGAAGAATTCTTGTTTAGATTACGTTCATTTTTTTGCTAATGCAAAATTAAGACTATAATATAAACATTATTTTAATAACTTCCCTTTACTTATGTCTGTTTTTTTTTTTTTTTTCCCATAACAATCAACTCTAAGCAAAAGTTTTCCTTAAGCTCTACAAGATTATCATCCCTAATAATATACCTACTCTTTATTTTTAAAGTATAAATTAATACATAAATATTTATCAAGTTCTATATTAAACGATTTTACCTAAACTTTAGTCAATATGAACATGTCTTGTATTAACAGATATAATTTAGGGGTCTTGATTATTTCTCGAAAATTTTACCACAAAAAAAATCACGAATTAAACTCTGTATATAAATGTGACATATTGCTGCATTTTTAAGCATCATGGTGCATTCACAAAACGTATTTGCCTAATTGAATTAATAAATAAATATCTATAAATATGGTTTTGCATTTGAGTATTCTATTTAATACTCAAAAATAGTCTTTATTACAAATTCATTAGGCCTTACAATAAATTTTATAAGGTCTTTGTTTATGTACCTCTTTGGGGCGACAAACATAATTTAAGAGGCTCAAGTATTATTTTAAAATAAGCAGATCTTAGGGCAAAGACAAAACCTTTTCGGGCGGTGGTCAAAAATAATTGTTATCAACGTTTGATATTTTTCCAAGACACATTTTCAATTACTTTTTCTTCTTTTTAAATTATATTTGTAACAAAATGTTTTGCGAAAAACTTTAGACGACGTTTTTTCATAAGCAACATATTTTTATATCTTTTTTTATCCACAAATAAATTGAAAAACATTAATTACCTTTTTTGACAATTAATTATTATACAATTATATTTTTGTCAGAGGACGTTAAGCTCCCTCCATTTGCTAAGGCCCATTTTTTAGGTTGATGTCCAATTCCTGGTGCAAGTACCATAAATGTTCCCACTTCTAAGATCGGTACTGAAGAGACTTAGCAAATACTTTGTTTAATAGCCTTATTTATATAAATAATACATTTAGACATTTTGCTTGAAAAATTCTAGATAAACAATTATATCAACATTAATTGAATACAGATGATGGAAAATGGTGTGAGATTCAAATATTTACTAAATCATGATAATAAATTTTTGTTCTTCAATTAAACACATAATAAACTATTTTTCTTTTGGCATCATTTTTTTTAATAAACTAAATCGTCTAATGCTCATACACATAGCCATAGAAGAAGATAATTTGGGGGAGGGCAACAAAATTTTGCCAAAATATTTGGGACATTTCTTAATGACTTTTTTAGGGCCCCAATGTAAGTACCATATGTAACGATTGCTGCATTCAAACTTTTTCCTTTGAAAATTGGGTCCACATTAATGGGAATCATAAAGGTTGAAAAATATATGGGATTTTGTTTATTCCCCTCCTCTCGCAGTCGCTTTCAACTAATTTAATAAAAACTAAGTGGCTCTTCTCTCAAACATTAGTCCATTTATCAGAGTCACAATCTCATTTTTTTAGCTACTTTTTTAAAATCAAATCAACGCTAGGAATGATAAAAAATTAGACATGCTCCATATTATCAAATTTATTTAGTATTTTTAAGCAAAACTCCTTTCTAACCATTTGTAGTAGGGCTCAATATTGCTAAACATTGACTCACGGATATATATATATATATTTATAATAACTTTCATGCATAAATCAGTAATAGAGCCTAATATATATGTATGGTTAATTCAATATGTAATGATTCTTATAATAAGTGAGTCATATATTGTTTAAGTTTAAAGAAAACCTCTACATTTAAACTTTTTCAGTCAAAAAGTAGATCAAATCTGTGCATTTTGACAGGTACAAATAGAATTTACAATTACCATGGTTGCATTTAAGGATCATTAAATGTCATCCAAGTAAGTTTACTACTGTTTTTCATACGTCTGATAGTCTATTAAATATGATCCACCCTTTTTAATTAATATGTAGATACATATATAGGTGGCACTGACTAAGACAAATTGGTATTTAAGAATTGGGCAGACTTGGGTATTTTAATACCTGCAATTTGGGATATATCATTCCCAAAATGTTGGCCCTACCGATCCCATACTAAATTTTAAGGACTCGCACGAAACACACACAAAAGCCGTCAAATAGAAAAATCTTTGCTAAATAATTTATCCATAGATATGAACATGTGGCGTCATCATCAATCTTCACCAATGTTTATAAGAATAATAAATAATTTATATAGGACTGAATTAAGAGTAATGGCAAACTATTCTTCTGTATGAAAGATGCTTAAAGTTTTACTAACCTATTCAATTGGTAAACTATTGTAGCGGACCAAAGTATCAGTAAAATTTTTTTATTGGGTTTTAGTGCCCCACTTCAGGGTGGACAACCCTGCACTACAACTCTACTCGCGTGTACTTAGTAGCTATACCTAGGTTTATATAATTCCATATTTATTCGGTCCAGTCCAGTCTTAGGATCGGTCCCCACAGTCCTGGGGACCGTTCTATAAGACTGTCAGTCCTTCGAACTGTCAGTTCTATAACTAATTTTTCTTTTAAAAAGACATGAATTTGATTACGTCAACAAGCCTCATAGTTTATATTTTATAAGATAGTTATCATCAGTCACAAATGACTATAGGTTGAAGAACCAAAAGGCATTGGCTCTCCCTACTTTAAAAAAAAATAACAAAGAAATGATGCGTAAACTGTTGCCATCAATATATTCCGTTATTTTTATAAAGCTGTTCCCCACGTTAGAGTTTTTTTATTTATATATATATCTGTTTATTCCAAATTCACTTTGCATATAAGTTTGAATTGGTTCCGATTACTCTGGAGAATGATGATGAACAAGATAGTTTGAAACAGATGATGACGTCACAAAAAAGCTAGGAATTGTTCAATTGTAAAGAGAATCATTCAAATGACTCGTCATTAGGGATATATATAAAATTACAATTATCCGTGTAAAAACGGATACTTACCAATAAATAAAGAACTGTAAACTTTTACTAAATTGTACCTGCCAACAAATAGCTATCTACAGAGTATTATTTTTGGTTGTTAATATGCAGATATGTTTACCTCGATGCTTCGAATACGAGTATGATTCCATCCCTAGATTAAAGCAATAGAGACTTGAGTATTAAAAAGTTGTAAATACCAAAAACATTTTTGATTTCCTTAAAAAAGTAATTAATATTTATGTCAGAAAATGAAGGTTAATTAATTTAAATGTATTTATTGTACAAAGGAAGGTACATGTTAACAAAAAGTAAAAAAAAAAAAAAGATTCAAATCTTCCTCATTGCTTCTTACATTAACAAATAAGGAAAAAATGTTAATTTAAGTATAATAACTAAAGTCATAATCACATATTTTTTTTTTATACAATCATTCTTTTAAAGTTATTCTTGGAAGAAAAAACACAAGTATATTTAAAAAATAAAGTAATTCCTGATTTCTAATCTCTTGACAGAAAGTGTTTAGCACACAGTAGGTACACATTAATGCCATTCAGGCATATAGGAATGCACGTGTGAAGAAATGCATACATGGAATTAAAGCCTTTGAGCTAAATATATCAATTAATTTATTTAGCAACACTTAATATTTAAAAGTAAGAATTAACAATATTTTGACCAATCCAAAAAAATGCATACTCTAAGTCCTCTGCAAATTGACTAATTGTATTATATATTCCTTTCCTTCTCTACTTGCTACAGAATATTGAGCCACAGCAAGGAACGAGCTCAGGTTCTCCAATCATAAGTTCATCAACTCTATCCTCCAGAAGAGCTCCAATTCCTCCACCCTTAGTTCTACCGCCTGATTTACCACTAATTGTATCTGCTCCAGGAACTCCACCTCTTCAGGTTGGCAATGATCATAGTACATACATTCTATATTTGTGCATGGTTTGAAAAAAAATGAGTTCAGCATGATGTATGTTACATACATAATATAATATATATATTAAGAACAGTGAGCCCTTGACCTACGATCTTTAAATGTAAGTATGTACAGAGTTCCTATGAATTACCGTCTCATCAATATTGTATCGCTTAGAAGTTCAAAATTGCTCATACTTTCAAGTTAGTAGTAATAAAAAAACTTTAAAACCCGGCATCCATCATTAATTTAAAGAAGGGATTTTTTTAAGAAAAAACTAAGTCAACTAATTTAAACAATAAATATACAATATAATTTACTTTAAACATAATTATAATAATTTCCCTACACTAATACTATTTTATAAGTAAAAGATTCTCCTCTTTAAAGCAGTATTTAAATTTCTTCCTCTAAAATTATATAAGAGGGTGCTGATATTAACAATACTCTTAATTTAGTAAAACCATATTTTTTGCTCCTGCCTTCTCCTCGCGCTCTTACGAAAATCCCATCTCTAATAATGATATGGGGTGCAGTGGTCTTAACTAACCAAATATGACCTTTTTCCGTATTCCTGATGTTGTTAAAATCAACAAAGATATCTACTTGGGTTTCAAATGAGTGTTTGGGGAACCCCAATATATTTTCTATGAGATCGATCACTCACTCATACTTCCCAAAATGAGCATACAATACATCCCATTTTGATCCTTTTTGGCTCAAATATGTTTGACCTCCTTCTTCTCCTGATTGCAATCCCCTGGACTTTGTCTGGTAGAGTATAGTGGAAAAAGGAAGGTCAAAGATGTTCAGAATGTAGGTAAACTTTTATTCTTGTTTCTCAAGGATAATAAAAACATTTAAACAATTACTTTACACATTTTGAAAATCTTATCAAACATGTTCATACACTAATTAAATAGAACTACGGTAGTCTATTAATTTATTTGTTTCTTTAAAAAAAAAAAAAAAAAACTTTTAATTTCAGTATTTTTTTTTTCAAAAAGATGCAAAGTTGCATTGGCAGTATTTTATATATTTAAGTTGTGGATGATTAGGTAATTAGTTATTGGCAATACTGCAAAGATCTTAAAAATGTTGGTTTTTCTTGAATAAATCTGGTTTTAATTACTAAATTGAAAAAAAAACCACAAATTTAAAATTCTTGCATGACACCAAATTTGATGACACTAATAACTAGTGCTATTACTTGTAGTGTTCAAAGAATTTTGGTAATCTTTAATTATGTAAATGAATTGAAAAAATCGTTTGTTCTATAAAAAAATTTAAGCAATTAACTGATTTTCACAAATTGCACCAGTTAAAACTCAAGAGCTAAATTGCAGTTAGTTATATTTCATAAAATATTCTGTCAAACCATTACTGGGCAATATATGTATATTTTCGACAGTAAAGGCAAGTTCCTCAATACTCCAACGCATGGTTGCAACTGACTGTATTTCCAAGAAAACTTTAGAATGAAACCCCGCCCACCCTGCTACTTTTTCTACAGCCGGATTGTCACGTAAATTATGTTATTACATCTTGTACAATAAATCGTATTGAATACACTCTTTTGCAACTCTTATTCCATAGTATGTATGAGCCAATATTGATGGATCGGTCATTTATAACAATGTATTTAGAGATGAGAAAATTGTTTGGAATCCACATAATCCCATTAAAAAGTATCTGCTCAGAGAGATTACTTGAGCTTCTCGTCTGTAGTAAACGTTTGATTTTTTTAAATAGGAAGGAACAGGGGGGATTTCTAACTTCCATTATTGGGGAAGGTGGGCTTAGCCCCAAAATTTCTCAGCACAGTTACATAGTTACTAATTTAACATATTTTTTTTTATGATTATGCCCGCACCCCGATGGGGGCTAGTGATTTTACTGGGAAGGAATAATAATTTCAAATAAAAAAAAGTGTTTCAGATACAAACTAACACTTTCTCTTAATATACACTTGCCGGGATTCCAACAATTTTAATATATTTCAAGACACTTTTTCAGGAACACATGTGTGAAACATTGGTCTCTATTTGTAGTATAAGGGTTCACTGTTTTATAACACGCAACATTTTGGATGTATAGCACAGCCTTGCATAAATGGAATCCATATTAAAGAGGATCCCTGACTATATGAGTCATTTTTTTGTTTGTTGTTTTTGATAGTTTTTTGCACTCCCAGTTCTATGTATTTTCTCTCTAGTTTCATATATTATGTGCGTTCTTTGTAATTGGACTCTCCCAACAAATACACCTTAAAAAAGAGGGGGTAAAAATGAGGTTAATCAAAGGTACATTATGCAAGGAAGGAATATAAAACTCACATACATACGAAAAAAAACGGCACATGAACTCTTATAAGAAAACTTCATTGTATGCAAACACATTTTGTTCTGTTTATGTAGAAAGTTCCTATCAGACCCATTATTTAAATTGTTTCATGTTTTTGTATAAATAAAAATATAAACCTACAAGGAAAATAGCCAAGCCTAGAGTATGACTTCTCATTTACGTTTATTTAATAGTCATATAATAATGATAGACTTCAAATGCACTTTACTATACGTATTTGTAAGTAGTTTAATATTTTAATCATTTTGTTTTTCAATTAAATAGATTAAAATTTGTTTTTTTTACAAAAAAAAAACACAATTTGATTTAGGGGTATTCGTTAAAATAATATATTATATCCTACGAACGTATTATGTAAATTATTTTTTAAATGAATCCAACAAAATATGTGCTTATACTTGCATACTACTTATTATGTAGAAAGCCAATAGTGGCTTTCTAGTCAAAATGAGTTTTATTGGGTTCTTTGTCGGCAGTTTTTTGATGCTGCTCAAAGCTTTCGCAATAATGCGATAAAAATTGCTACATATCATATTCAATCATAATTTAAATCAATTTCTAGATCATTTTTATTGATTTTATTACTATTGGTCGAGATATATACTTTTTTTAAATTATTTCATGTTGACATGGTTAGTTAAATTTTTTTTTATTATCTCACTTGATCAGTGACTCCCAGACTTTCCATCACTACGGATTCCCAAGGTGTATTTTTATTTTTTGAGGGAATATCTAAATTTGACTAACCTCGCAAGCTCCGGTTGGAAGTAACTGTTATAAAGCATTAGTTCCCAACTGGTGCTCCTCGGATCCCATGTACTCCACGCTGCATCGTTAAGGCTCCAAGAGAGATTAGATAAATACAACAATATTCAAGTCTTGGAACGCCTGCTCGTTAAAATCCATATTTATTATTTTTATTTAAGCCATAAAATACGAAAGTTATACCCTAAAAACAGGCTTTAAAAAAAAAAAAAAAAAAAAGCCTTTAAAAGCCAAACCTATTGAATTTTAAGGTTCTAATGGTCATTTTTGTCTTTATAACTTAGAAAACAATTATAAATGTGGATTTTAGCCGGCAGGCAAAAATGATGTTCCATAGTGTTGGTTGAGTATATTTAAAAATATATATATTTGGCATAATAATTATGGTCTACATAATAAGATATAGGCAGTAGAAAATAAACAGTATTCCCTTGACGTCACTAGGTTAGAAAGTGGGGAATATATTTTATATAAAATCGTGCAAAATATTGATAAGGAATGTATTAAGCAAAATATTTTCGAACCAATATTTACCCTTATAACACAAAAAAATATATGAATGTTCCCACCTTCTTACCCTAGTGACGTCATCATTAAATAGTAGCATGGCTAGGAATTACTGTTTGTCTTTTCTTTGGCACAGATTTTATTAAATAGACCTAAATAAGAATGTTATTGATCTGATAAAAAGGTTAGGAATTGCTGTAGTCTAAAGGAAGAAGAAGTCTTGTCATATATATAGAACTAAAAATATTTAATAGACCTAACGAGTATATTTTTAAAACTGGAAGAAATAACTACTTTAACAGTAATATTCAGTATATCTGAAAAATGCAAACTTTACCATCTAATTGCAAATAATATAGACAACAAATGCCAACACTACGGAATTTGGAGTGTAATTTAATATCGAAAGGAAGCAAATGTTTTGAAAATTAATTATTCTAAAAAAAAGAACTACGTGGTTTTATAAGAATTTAGAAAGGTTCACCTACGGACGTCAATAACTGGAGACCAATTACTGTTCTGAATTAAAGCTATAGAATCCTTTCTGATATTCTTGTAGGAAAATGGAGTCAATTTTAAAATATAGGCTTGATCTGAAACAGAAAGGATTCCTGACGGGGAGGATGATTTCTGACATATCAAGAAATATTCACACTGGAATTGAGAATATACAAAAACAAAAATTTAATTCCTGATCGCTATAACTAATACTAATATGTTCTAGACACAACCTTCCTACTTCAAACTTCAAGTATCTTATCTCTTTGAAAGATGTTTTGATTAAATGGTGTAATTAAAACTACGCCATTTGTGCGGGTGTAGTTATCATAAAAGACCCGTCAGGACCAATTCTAGGACTAACAAATTTTGTTAGGATCCGACTGATAGAAATGCAGTCGTTTTAGTTTTTTTAGGCCGATTCAACACTTATCACCAAAAACGAACAATGAATTAATGAATAAGGTTTGGACATTTTTAAGTAATGTTATAAAAGAAGGAGAATGGCAACGTCGTCCTTATTTATGAATAAATTGAGAATAGAGACTGCTATTATTTTGTATAAGAGAAGAAGAAATACTCAGGACATTTTTTCTACTATTCCCAATTCATAACTTACGTAAGGAATTAAACGAATCTATTGATCCGAGATGTGTACGGGATTGAACAAAAAAGACCCATTCGCTGGTAGCCGCCAATCCAACGGACAAGGATTCAGGCAATAATTTGGAAGATTTTCTATATAATAAGTTATGCAAGATCCTCCGGGTGAGCCATGTTTGGAGGTCTGGAAGAGCTAGTGAAGATGTACATCAGAGTTATTGAAATTTTCGAGGAATGTAAAGTGACGGTTGGTTTAAAATAGTCAAAGGGGTGATGGAGAAAAATAATATTCACGAGTATATCTTTTTTAGAACTGGTTCGAGATATCTCTGGATTTTATTCTGGAGGTTCTTTACCTTTGTTTTTTTTTTCCATCTTCCCTTATCTATGTAATAAGTTGGCCATTAGTGAATAATAATTTAGTTACGGATTAGTCCATTAAAATCTGTACAATTTGAATCTTTAATTTAAACAAGTTGTATTAAATTAACCATACATTTTCAACAAAGTTAATACTTTAAATAGATGTGGGTCTCTCTTTTAATTAATTTTGCTGCTTTCAGTGGCTATGACGTCTTCCAGGATGTGGCGGAAGGACTGTCAACCGCTGTGGCTGTAGTGTCCCAGTGCTGGATAACAGTGGCTTTGGGTGCCTCAGTTTTCGGATGACGGACACAGAAGACTTGCCCCTCTACGTGCACCTAAAAAGTGTAGTCGATGGATGTAGGGAGTGTCAAAATAGAGTTCAAAAGAACCCAAAAGGCTCAATTAATAGAGTTTTGCAACATACATTTAAAAAAAACAGTCAGATCTGTATTAAGCGGTCAGGCAAGGAAAAAAACGACTGCTATGTGAATGTGACCTCTTAAAACAGGTTTCCTATATTGTAATGATTATAATTTTGAAAACTGGATATGACCTCTTTGTGCGATGACACGCTTAAAAAGGTGGCCATTAACCCATGTTTGTCTGATATTTTTATTAGGAAATAACTATAACATTATGGGAAAGTTTAGTATTATTTATTTATATTGACAAAATTTACTGGATTTGTTGCCACAAAGTGGTGGGAACATTTATTTTTACCATTCCCAGAAAATTTTCTTATTTTAGACCATTATGGTATTTTTGATACTTTTTTTAGGTTTGGCCGAATTGTCATTACCAAATGTGATGTTCTTCTAGAAAAAACAAAAAAACTTATCCAAATAATATCAAACCCTACGTTTGCAGTTTTTTCACAAAATCTATAGGGAGCCACAACGCCCAACATCATTTAACCCTTGCAATCATTGATTTTATTAATAATTCTTCCATAATGATGATTATGTCAACTGTAGAATCTGAATATATTGATATCATATTGTCATCTCCGAACAAGAGTCTAATAGCCAGTGTTTCCAGATTTCAAACTAAATTCAGATTGATTTTACAAGGTTTAGTCGAAGATTTCTAGAACCAATATAGTACGTAGCATATATAATGTGATTAATGTGAAGATTACTGCCCAATCCTTTATGTAACAAAATGAATTGAGAGATTGTGATATTTTTTATTCACAGTCATAGTATATGCATTAGTTTTATTAAATTCTCTTGTTTTATGGGTTTTTTATTTTTTCAAATTTAATTATTTATATGTATATTTTTTTCTTTTTTTTTGTAATTTCCTTAAAATATAGGACATTTCTCGTCATATTTAAATTTAATAGAGTGCATATATTTATTCATACATACATATTAGGGATGTGACTTTCATGAACGATCCCCTAAAAATGACCTACTCCTTCAAAAGGGCTAGAAGAATGAGTCCTGAAAGTGAACAATTTGCCCGCACTTTTACACAAGCAAAAGCCCCCCCCCCCTCAAAAAAAAAATATATATACAGGGTGCGTGGACAAAATCTGCCACATTTTAAAGACGACATTACTCCATCAGCTGATGTCTGATTCGTCTGTTTTTGGTGTTAAATTTTTTCTGGGTCATAGGCCTCAGTTATTGTTTGCCACTTGTAGCGATAGCATCATTTTAAGTGCCCAAGAAAAGTCATTATGTTCAATGAGAGAGATCGTAGGTGCGCTGCTATTCAGATTATGCTTAGTGATCACATGAAATTAAGCAATGCTGACATCTCTGGCCTTCTGTCAATGCCAGTTAGAACGGTCAGAAGTATCAGGAAGCAGCTGGAGGAGTCATCCGATCCGATGGACGTTTTTGACAGGAAGAAGAAGGAGGAGAAGAGCACCAGGGTCATGAAGACCAAGTTTCCGGCCACTGTCATAGTCTTTGGGGTCGTGTCAAGTGAGGGTCATGTCATGCCGCCCCACATCTTCGTGCATCAAGTCTGTTGTCAGCGACAGGCCGTGGGGTAGCAGCAGGACACGGCTCGGTCCCACAAAGCTAAGCGGATGCAAGAATGGCTGAAAAGTAATGCTTTTGCGTTCGTACCCTTCTCCTCTTGGCCTCCCTCATCACCGGATTTGAACACGTTGGACTACTTTGTCTGGTCCTACGCGGAGAACATGACCAACCGCTCCTCCCAGTCTCTCATCACCTGCATCAAGGAGAAATTCAGTGAGATAGAAGCAGTGCAGATCCAAAATGCCTGTTCTCGGTTTCGTAGTCGCATTGAGCGGGGTTTGGCTGCAGACAGCGACTACATTGAATAGATAGCTGCTCTATATCCTAATAAAGATATTCACTTTTATTTTATCAATAAATATTATAAAATAAGCTTGTAGATGTTGTTTTTTGAAGCGGCAGATTTTGTCCACGTACCCTGTATATCATCCTTGGCTATGAAGTCCTGAGCTTAACAAAGACAGCATGTTTTGTTTTCGTTCAAAATTGGGTATTTTTTAAAAATTAGTATTTGCCTATGGGGCAGAGTTACACATAACACTTTCCTTAGGCAGTACATAGCTTCAACCGTACTTTTTTCCGAAAAGAAGAAATGTAAAATTAAGATTCATTTATTCAAAATTAAGATTTGATTCATTGTTTTGGATATAACAAAAGTAGCCTCACACATAGCACCATAACTCACTAACTGAAGAACAGATTGTAATGAAATATTGAACAACTGTCTTTTGAAGGTTAGTACTAACTGTGAATTAGTTGAATTTAAAAAAATAACGTCATCTATGTGTGAAGCCGGTTATTTTCAGGTCATATGTTTATATATACATTATATGCCCATAATTAGTGTTGTATTGGTCCTTATTTATTCGGTCCAGCCAAGTCAAGTCTTTGATGTAGTCATATTAGTTCTTAGGACAGGTTCTTCGGACTGTCAGTACTAGATCGGGTTACATAAATAAGAAATCAAGTCAATTGATGTCATCAAAGACAACACTTTATAAGTTTTAGGACTGATATACAGGATTTAATTATACTTGACCTAGATTTAAATTTCGAATTATTTGACAAATAGAGTATATTTCATTTTATCTTTGATTTATAATAATAAGCTATTAAATGAGTTAGTTATTGACTTATTAAAAAGAATGATTGCAGAATTCATGAAGAATCACTATTTTTTGTGAGCAACAATTAAAGAATCGAGTGAGTAAAAAGTGTTGTTTTTCCCGTCACTAATATATTAAATTATATTTTTATATTTATGACATATCATAAAATTTTGCACTTTTTAAATTATATTTTTTATTCATCAATAGAACATATAGTAATAGGAAGGATCTACTTCCAGACTGGGACTCTTGAGATACTCTATGAGGATCCCAAAGAAGATTCTGTATCAATGATAAGTACTTCATTAGAGGATGAAGATCTAGCTGTTGAAGGGGACGAAAGATCCAGACTCATCTCTTCTACATCTTCAATCCAAACAAAGCATAACAAGGAACAAGAACTCAAGAACCGGGACTTGGAGTCCAGGAAAGATACCTTTAAGGCTTGGGGCCTTCTTCATGAAGAAATAAAGGATTTACAAGAGTTGATATCTGAGTTCTCTCCAGTTGTTTCTAAGGTAAGCGTTTTGAGTTACTTAGTTTCATATTTTACATATATGTAAAATATATATATATACACTTTCTATGTACTTATTAAATGTTTGAAGTTTTAAAAAATCTTATTAAAAAGACCCAAAACTGAGGGATTTATTTTTGAAATATGGCTCAATAAGTAGTTTTAATATTCTTCGTTCAATTCAAATATAATGGGGGAAATTTTTGACTCATACATATTCTTATTTAATATTCACATCGAGTTTTTTTATCTACTGGGTACCTCAACTGATAAAAGGGAAAGGAAAAAAACATATAGTAGTTGAGTTCTTCTACTTTTCGTATTGGCAACTGTTTATTATTATATGCTGATTTATATATGATTATAGAATAATAAATATTTCTTTATATGTAAATATTATAAATTGAATTGAAGTCCTTGATTTATACAAATCTAAATTATATGGAATCCCATTTTGAGTTCATACGTAGAGTTAGCTGCTTTAAATCATAAAAAGTCAACTCATAAACATTACTGAAAACATTTGACTCTCTATACTTGTTGATTGGAAAAGGCTCGACGTGATTCCTTCAATTAGGACTAACTTTGAATATATTTACGTCGAGATTTTTGTATCCAATAGCAACCTCGACTGACAAATGTGAATGACAAAATTTGAAAAAAAAACAACATATAGTATCTAGTCTTCTATATGTTTTTTGGTTTTACCTCCTAATTATTTTTGATTAATTATTATGTTGATAATTTTATTAGTAGAAGTATCAGTGATTTTTTTATAAAATGAAACGAATTCTAAACAAAGGACCTTGATTTATACAAATTCAATATTATATCCCTGTTTTCAGCTGCTTTAACCAAACAAGAGTAAACTCATGGAAACAACTGGACCGAAAAATTAATAAGTAATGGGGATAAGTAAAATAATACTAAAACAGTCAAAGCCAAAAAACGGTGCAGAGATTCCGAGTCTAGGAACAAAAACTCAAGAAAATAACGTTCATCCCATATTGATAACTATAAACTGCATCTGCTACATCTGCTTTAAAAAAATAGATTATTCATGTAATGTCTAATCAAAAAATTGTAATAGCACTCCTAACGAATTGTTATTTCATATATGAGTGAAAAAATAAAATGGATGTTTTGTAAAAAAAAAAGGTCATTTTAGAAAAGAAGGAAATATTACTTTATAAAAAAAAACTCATTGCATAAAATATACAATTAATTAAAAAGGCCAAAAGATGGCTAAACTTTTCCCAAAAAAGTCGTTCGATGAATATTATAAAAAATTTATTAAGAAAGGTTAAATATTTTATTTTTGATAACAAATATCATTATTTATTAGATTTCGAAAAAAATGGGCCATCAGTTGGTTTTTGTATAGGCCTCGAAAGGGGGTATCCCTCAAAGTAGAACCTCTTAACTTGTCCTCCATAGTACTCTACATATTTTTATTCAAATACAAAATGAAGAAAAAGCTTTGTATATGAGCTCGAACAAAAACATCAGAAGTGACCTTTGTAAACAATGCACAATTCGGGATTTTTGACAATGTTGTTTAGAGTATTGTAAACCATTATTTCAGACAAAAACAATGGTTGTGCTTCTTATTTGAATTAAATTATTACACTTTGAGCATTAGACTAATACTAATTAACTTGTAGTATCATTACATTTTAATCTATTAAAATTATGACAAAATGCAAAAATACCTCTGAAAATTTAACGAATATTTGGGAGGAGAAGTAGCATAGTTGTCATGATGTTCTTGTAACAGCTATGGAAAAAACGCATTAAACAGAAATCCAACTCTGTACAGCAAGGCCATGGACAAGAATTGTCCCGATGTCGATCCTGAATTCTACTCTGATTCCAAAGAGGGCTTGAAAAATGTAATATCCCAACAAATTATTCATACTTATACCAATGATTCCCAACTGGAGCTACGCAGTGGATCGTCTAGGTCTCTGTGAAGTTATCAAGGTATAGAATATAAGTATTTTCTAACAATAAGGAAATACCAAAAAATTTATAAGAGTATTCAAGATATAAATATTTTGCCAAAGTTATGTATTTTTCAGCTCCCGAAAAAACAATCTGTAATAATGAAAAAGGATGGGAATTACGGACTGAAATGTCCTCTCCTCAAGAATTAAAGAATTATATTATATATAATAACATCTTTAGAAAAAGAAAAAACACACTTCAGATTATCAACTATTTAAATTTTTACACACAAGTAAATGATTAAAGTTTACAACGCTAAATATAATAAATTGTAAGGTCTTTTACCATTGATTCTAAAAAAATCTTTAGTCTCATTCTTGAGAAGTAACTTGTACTCAATATTAAAAGTATATGACCAATAATAAATCTGTGTAAGATTCATTGAAGATCATTTTCGTCTCTTACTTCCTTTTTTTTTTATACAATGGAGATTGTGAGTTAGGGCGTATGAAGGATTAATTACGTTGACTTTGACTAGTATTGTTTTGTTGTAGAAAGCTCTTGGTTATAAAAGCACACATATTAACCGTAAGTATTATAAGGCAAAAAATTCTCCTGTTTCCTCAAATACCCTCTTTATTATTACTATTTGTGTAATTAGCTATTAGACTCCAAGGCCAAAAAACATATTGGCTGAAATGCATGCATACTTGGTACATATATTAGGGTGGTTTATATTTTTACTTTTTTTCGAATTTTAATCAAAACTTATTATTTTTTTTTACTCATCTTCAAAAAGATATATTGAGACTTATATTTTTTTTAAAGAATATTATTAATACATTTTTTTATTCACTGTATCTATAAGATTTTGTAATTTTTATAATTTTGAATTTATTTTGATCCATACAGTTTACTTTACTATTAAAAACTATTACAGTTAATGAATAAATTCCTTATTTCTGCTTATTGAAGTTTAAAACAGTACAATTAATGTAATTTTCAGTATACAAAAGTAGTTGAAGGGATTATTATGTCTGTAAATTTTATTTAGTTATATTGAATACTAGTGGTAGGACCCGGCAGTCCAATATTAGGAGTAATTAGGGGTTGTCTAAAAGACAATTTTTTCTTTAATAATATAGTATATATCTCCCCAAGAAATCCTCAGTCTTACACTCTGTTTTTCAAAAGCACAGTCACACATAACTACTCAATACTTTTATAAATTCAAATGACCTACTCTGACCTCAAGAATGAAGGAATAATAATAAGAGTTTTGAGAAAAATCTCAACAAGATTCATTTCAACATAGCAGCGTTTATATTTAATTCAAATCTTAACATATACAGTAAATGAACATGATTTGTGACATAAGAGATAGGATACATAAGAGAGGAATAACAAAAATAAAAAGAATTTTTTTATTTCAAAATATTTATGTAATTAAGATGAGGGTGCACTATTTACAGTGCACCCTGTATACACGTTCGATACAATATTCAAAGGCCTGCAATATTTCCTTAATAAGACTACATTGTTATTTCTTATATCATAATATGTTCATGATATACATCATGGTGAATTATTTACACTGTCTCCAGTGACTGGTTGTCATATATCCATAGAGACTAATTCTGCTATATTAATATAAACTAACGGAGTTGTGTGATTCTAAAAATATATTGAAAAAATTATCATTTGGGAGTTAAGAACTAAATTATAAAAACTAGGGTTAATATCTCTTTAATATAATTATTTTTCCAACAAACGAAGGAGAAATAGTGATATTTATTAGGTGAAACTACAACAGCGTCATCTACATTAATACAAAAGGAAAAATAATTGATTAATCCTGTTTTTCCCTCATATTATTTGAAAACATATTATGATTTTAATGGCAGATCTTAAAACAAATACTTTTGATTTCGTATAACGTATATACAGATAGTGCAGAGAAATTGTCATGAGATAAGAATACCCATGCAAACATATAATGTCGCCTATGCACATTTCATCGATCTACAATCTCATCTTTAGGTCGTACATCTCAATCAAAATTTGAAAAAGGAATTTGGGGGATTAAATAAACGTCAATTTTGGTTGAAAGGGGAGGCTGTAGCAACTTAAAAACACGTAAGCGTGTATAACGTGCGAAGATGGCTTAAATGACGTCAGAAGGAACATGGGACAAATATTTGAAAATATAGTAAAAGAAAAAAGAAAATTTTTGTCATTGAAAAACATTTGATTGATAAAAAAAACATCATTCAAGGAAATATAGAACTTTTTTTTAAAAGAAGGCTTAAGAAGACTTGACCAATCCTAAGACAACTCATTTTAAAAATTAAATAACAACTATGATAAAAAAAAGGTCAAAAGAGCTCTTCATTTTATCAAATTTAATTCGTGTTTTTAAAGAGGGGGGTAACAAAAAATTAGTGGTTCTAGAGAAAAACTAAAGAAAAGAACCATATAAACGCACAAGAATCAAAGAAAATATGTAAAGAAGCAGAAGAGCAACGCATCAGCTAAATAAAAGGAGCCAACAACAGAAAAGAAGAAGAAATTAAATATATAAAAGTAGATATTTTTAAATGTCTACTAATACTTTATAATCAGTTGTTGATCTGAATTTTATCAACTTAACGCTTTAGAAAAGAAGGTTACGAATTCATTTGAACTGCCGGTATGCTCTTTTACTTTTAGTTTATAATTTATGTTCCTTGGTTAGAATTATGTGAGAAAGGACGGCGTGGTTTATGATTAACCCCTTTTGTCAATAAATATTAAAATCATTATTTATTTTGCATGAAAACAACTTTGGTATGTATTTTTCTAACCTATCTAAAGTATTTATATTTTTTGACCCCTAAAGTAACCCAATGTAGCAATAACAGGGAATAACATTAGGAATTTTGATTTTTTCTTTCAGAAAATGTAAAAGAAAGGAAAGACGTTATAGGCGGATTATCAAAATTTTAAAGGTTATTTACTCTTTTTTGTGTACAGAATAACTTTAGAGAAAAACTTTGTAAATACTGTTTGTAGACTTGACAAATGTCTATTAAAAGTATGAATGCAAAAATAAAGAATAAATCTAAATGTAATTCTATAATGACTAAATAAATAACTTTCTCCTCTTTTCAACCTTTGATCATAGAACAATAAAAAATTTCTTACCACATGACAACTTATCCGGTCTATCCATAATCGAAATTCGAAAAAAGTTGCAAAACACACCGCCCTAATATATGAAGGTTCATTAAGGAAAATAAAAATATATATTACGATTATTTATTTGTATGTTTTAAATTTATTGCCGTGCAAATAACAGGAATTATTTAAAATGTTTTCTGAGAAGTCCTACGTGTGTTATACATTTATGTACATACCTAAAATTAGAGATTCCTTTCCTAGAAAATCCCATTAAAGAAAAATGTGATTCAAGCCATTTGTTAAACATTTACTAACACCTCGTAACATTATGTACCTTCTTCTAGAGTGTCTCATTTTCCAATAAATTGTCTTTGAGCGGGATATGAAGATGAAATATTTGGATCCTGTTAGTAATTTATAAATTCTGGTAATGTGAAATTTTACTATTAATTTATTATTTTTTAAGAAAAAACAAAAAACTTTAAGTAAACCTTACTTTTGCACTTTTTACCATTATAACTAATCTGTTTAGTTTTTTAGACGATCCCACGGGTCCCACTTTTTCAATTATGTAACCCCATCCAACCCAGAATTATAAAACTAATAAGTGTAAGGTAAAATCGTAGACTTTACTTTAAATCAATCTGGGCTACTTTAGGGTAAATATTTTAAAATACTATGTTGCGGTAGACGCTGGAAAATTGTGATCGTGGAAGACGTTGACACTTCGATTACCAGAAGTCCCACGATGTCGATGAGGCAACATTCCAAGGCTCTCAATGTCAGTAAATTGACTCTGATGAGGTATGTGAAGGATTTGAGCGTGACATATTATGTACAAGATATCGGCAACTGCTTTCAACAGCAACCAAGGCCAACCAGGTAAAGAGAAGCCGTAAATTGTTGACTTGGTTAAAGCTAAATGTTTTCTTTCCCTTTTGACAGTCAAGGTTAAGAGTGGATAAAAAAGCTAGTCTTGAGTACACTCCAATTAAATTTGACAAAACTCTATTTCAGACACAGAGTCACACAGCCCCTTTACTGTTATTTGACTATACGATACAAACAATGCACTCAGTTATATTATATAAATGTAGGAAGGTGCATCTATTATGTATTTCTGTAGTTATAGATACCTTCTCTATTTATATTGCCTAGTATTTAAAATATAATATTCCAAAGGGAGTTATTTATACATTCAATGTTCTTTCAATGTAGAAACGTTGAAATAAAGTCCACAATTTAAGCCAATATTGCAGATACTTGTTCTTATATACATAATTATATAGGTATATTTAATATACCTATAAATTAAATTTATAGATTGCAATTCAATTATTTTCCTTGAATCATCTCATATTTGCATTTTTAGTCAGCCTTAGGAATTAATATTGGATTGATCTAAAAAAAATTATAAAGATGGAAGTCCTTTCAGTCCAGTCTTGATTAAATTTGAATAACTTAAACTAATTTGACAGTCTTGAACTGATCTTTGTCTTCTTTTAGTGCTACGTCAATTTAGCTATTAAAGTTTCATCAATAGCTGCGATCATAAATCCTTATTCATAACAAGGACAATGATTCATAAATGAATCACCTATATACTACTTTTTTTTGTCCACTGTCAATTTGTCTAGTCATTCCTTTTATTTTTAATTTTGTTTTTAACTTTGGTTTCTTGAACTCAAATTAAGTTTTCTTTAACTATGAATACTTATTAAATGGAAAACAGATCAACTGTTGGAAAGAATGACATTATTAAAAATTTATCAGTAAATTTTGAGTCGTTTTCTTTCTGAATGAAAGGTTCAGAGATCAAAATGAGGTTTTATTAGATCAACTTTATGCAGCTATGAGAAGAAATAAATAAACACAATTTGCACTCCATATCTATCAAGAACATAGTCAGGAATTACACTGATGTCGATCCTCAATGAGTCGAAAAGAGGGCTACACTTATGATTGAAATACTTTAGTGTTACATTCCATTATTCATGAGCACATCCACCTGTGATTCCTTCATAAATAGATGGGGATGTGAAAATGTTGGAGATTATCGTGAGCATACCTACGTTTACAAACACGTATATGATAGTAATTTCTTATTTCTCCCTATTTTGAAAATTCAAAAGTATTAGCGAGCATGGATTACTATTTTTATTGTCAGCAGATATATCCTCTATCAAAGTTACCAACATATACTTTTCTTTTTGATTCACACTCATTGGGATTTCAACAATTTTCACATCTCTACTATACAGGGAGTAACATATTTTAACAAACAAAATGATTTTGTTTCTTAAATGGAGTTTTTCATATCTCTAATGCCAAATAAAAGATGAATAAACGAATATTAATATTATTCAATTTAATTCCCTTTGGCGTCAATAAAGGCCTCGAATCGAACTCGGAAACATGACATATCTTGATGACAGTATCTTGTGGTAGATTCCAGAATTCTCCTGTATTATTGACATCAGCTCGGATTTCGTGTTGCAAGATGATCTGTTTATGTGTCGTTTAACTGCACCCCACACAAAGAAGTCCATGGGGATGAGGTCCAGTGAGCTCAGAGGTCAAACACTGCGTCCAACAAGGCCAAAAGCATCTTTCAACGTTTTCTTTGCGATGTGGAATAGAGCAGAGTCATATTCTCCTCCAGACTATTCCAATTCCTTTCTGACTCTCTAAACAAAGTACCTGTACAAGTTTAAGAAATTTTCAATCTCAAAATAGTTTTGCAACAAGGACACTCTTCCTCTACTTTTTTTTTTAATGTTGCACATTATAAGTAAAAATCATAGTATTACATTTAATCCATCTAACCTAGGAATCTTGAAATGTATATACAGAAGTATATTTCTTTCTCTAGGGATCGCCTGGGCGCGAACAGACATTGAATTCAAGAGAAAAACTTCCTCCCGAGCGCGTTGTCCATGAGCTACGGTGATTACATAGCTGCAACTTTTTTTAACTGACGACAAACACTTCTGGCTAGCCAGAAGAACAGTAAACAACGTCCCACATGCACTACACAGCTGTCATAGGTGATCAAAGCTCATTATTGAACTTCGGCCGTACGCTGTATAAGTGATATAAATCCTGTGTATTTTTTGACTGCCACGTTTTTGGAATTAGTATTCTGAAGAATGAATTTATTTTCCTCAGCTGTTGTCATTATTATCTCATTCCTGAATAGTGAACTTTCTTTCACACTAAATTCAATTATATTAAACTGATTGTCCTCATAAAAGACGGAGAGACACTTTGAGTATTTGTAGCAAGGTTATAATTGTTGTACTCGGAGTAGAATTGAGGGTTGACTTCGAAGTAATTCTCGACAATTCCCTTGTTTATTTCCTTCTCCCCTCCTCCATTGTCACAGCTGATTGTGACAAGATCATAACGACTAAGTCCTCTCCTCCAAAATATTTTTCAAATTGCATGCTCAAAATACACTATATATATGTTATATCTTCATGACTAACATAAAAGTTGATAACAGCAAAGGAAGATAAAAAACATTGTTCAGGTTGCGAGCTAGAAAAAAAACTTGCACGCGAACTAGATCATGTTTTATACAACTTTAATTATACATATTATATCATCGATATGCAGTATATGTATGAACAATGTACAACGCCTATATAATATATATGTTTGTAATATTTTGCAGTGTGCAACAAAATTCGGGATTGAAGAAATGCATCATACACAAATATATTTTATTATAGATGCTCGCCTCGTTGTTCAATATCTATACTAGCATAAATCCCAGTGATGTGTGCTAATGTGTTATACATACATAAATAATTGCTAAAAAAATAATGCCATGGGATGCTCAAGAGGCAATACAACAAATAGCATAAAAGGGCCAAGACATTATGCAGAGAACAGTGTAATAAATAGCACATAGAGCATATTTATTTTATAATGGACCAAAAGGGGGCTTTTTTATGCTCTGAAAAGAAAGAGGGATTAGAAAGGGATTCCATAACTGAGAACTATAGCCACAATCAAATCCATGGAATGATTTTTATCTTTATGATTGCACAAACTACATAATACAATTTATTTTTCGGAAAGTTAATAGACATAGAAATGGATTTAATCTCGTATTGAGATTAATCTTTTTTTAATAAGACTTTTTCTACACAAATAGTTCAGTTGAGATATGTCTCAAGCCGTGGACCGAATTTTAATTGTTTTCAAATCGTATACCAACTTTTTGACCTCATCTTATTTTCCAAACCATCCAATTTATAGGGGTTGGACACTCACGAAACATTTTTGACTTCGTATGACATCATCACCAATGAACCTCTAAAATCGATGTAGACTAATTTTAAATGTGACAGACTTTATTTTTGTGGGACCGAACTAAACAGAATTTGTATATGAGACTGGTCCAGATCAAACTTACTTAAAGAACTGTATTACTTCGATACAACAGAAATTAGAATGGTCTCCGACCGGTATAGGATTTTCAGAGCGAAACCCCACACTAGTTTAAATTTCGATATTGTACTCTAGTAGTTGTTGATGCAGTCATTACAAATCAGCTTATTCGTATCAAATCAATAGGATATGAGCGTTGTTTTTGTTTATTTACTAATGCAGGATCTCTGCCTCTTATTATGACTTTGAATATTTTATTAGTTTGATCATGACTAATCATTCTATTCATGACTCGCATTTTGGGATAAGCAGTAGACTTGATATATTTATGAATTGCAAATACCATTAATACTTCTTGACTGGGTTGAAGATCCCTTAGCGTGCTAAAACTATACATAGGTCATAGCTATCATATGTTTTTATCTTGAAAGTCAAGGTTTCCAAGGGACACAGAGTTAGGTCATTAGCACAAAAATTTTGTATGTATTTTAATGTCCCCTATCAATGTTTTTGCTTCTTTTACCCTAATCAGTGTTTTTAACATTGAGTGGTTTAATGAAATAAGCTCTATTTAAGCTGAGTACATCCCAACCATTATTGAATCCTAAATCCATAGTTAAGAAGAATTGGCTAACTACCAACTGATTTTGGGTCTTTGTTCTGTTTATTTTTGGCGGGGAGGATGCGTGACGGAGAATGTATGAGTGTTGTTTACTAGATTCATGATATTTGCGCCATCTAGCAGCTTTAATTGTTAGTTAGTATGTTTCAATTCAATATAACATATATAGATATATGGCTTTATTTACTTTGAAATAATTTTTGAGAATAAACAAATTTAAATATTTTCTCATCTAATGTCTATATATTCAAAAAGAGATACAGATATGTACGAGTATTTTAGATCAAGTTATCAAATATAATTCTATTTTTTTATAAGGGGTATTTTTAAGGATGAAACCGACATGATATGAATGCGGAAGTATATTTCGAAATTATGTAATTAGTATGTTTGAACGCATTGTATACTATGAGCAAAATTAATAAAGTGGTTGAAATATAAAAGGCACAGGATGTGGTTTCCATACTATTTTAGCAATGGTCGTCATTTTTTAATACACTAAATGACTGAGCTTGAAAGTTCAATTAAATATCGATGGTCTTTAACGATGTGATTTATTTTCTGAGATATTAAATTAAAATAAATAATAAATAAAAGAAAATACAAATTAAAATCATAATAATATATATAATTATACTTACTATATACATTTATACGTTTAAAAAAACGGGACACCTCTTGCAGATCCAGATTTGCCCTTGTACTACTTCCGGTTTTACACTTTCAATTTACATTCTCTGGATGGATGGAGTAGCCCAAGGAAAAAATTACACCTTCCAATAAAACAGTGAACAGGCCCACCTCACAAAAATGTGCTGGATGTCTTGGCCACAAAATTTAGAAAATTTTGTGGGCCGAATTTTTAGCCTACAAACAGTCCAGACCTGAACCCATTCGATTTCTATCTTTAGGGGAGGATCAAGCATGAGGCCTGTGCCAAGTATCATTCGTCTGTGGAGGCTCTGAAGAAGTCAATTGCCCGTACAATAGCAAAGCTGGATCCGGACGAGGTCGTCCTAGCTTGCCAAAGCTTCTGTCTCCGTGTGGCCAAGGTTATCAAGAAAGGCGAACTTGATTATAAATGATTGAATGTCATTAAATATAACATTCAAATAATAAAAAATTTATGGTTCGAACCTATCCAGTTCATTCGTCATAAGCCTTTAAACATTTTTTCTATTTATCTTGATTATCCTGTAAAAAGTCTTAATGCCGTCATATCCTTGATATAAATTTGGTGTTTGAACATACAATTTCAACTTACAAATTAAACTTTTTCGAAGCTTGAGATACAAAAGGAGATTGTGTATTTTTGTGTGGAAGATGCAAAAATATTTGTAGAAAATATATCTACATCTTTATACAACTATAAAAAATATGTATAATATCCAATTTAGGATTTATAATTGAATTTATATATTACAATTTCTCATTTCCCAGTAAACTGTCTTTGAGCAGAATCCCTGGAAATATTTTTGTATTAAATCATAAATACTGTGAAATTTAAGTTTTTTTTTATATATTCAGAAAAGAAACGGGTAACTTTAAGCTAATCTTACTTATATATTCTCCATCACTCTTGTCATTATCACTAATGTTGTTTTTTCACCACTTTTTATTAAAATAAGAGCTGTTTTTTCATATTAACTTTCTTTTATGAGACCAAAAATTTCATAATATTTATCAAATACCGTTTTTTATAGAAATAAAATTTCTATTTTATTTTTAGAAGAGATCAGTCCTTCATTGGTTAGATCTAAAGCCTAAAAAAAAAGCCGTAAAATGAAGACCACCTGATCAACATTTGTATAATGAAGTGTTTTGTTGATTCCCCCCCACTACTAGTCATGGCTAGCTTTTTGAAGTATACAAAGTTTCTGCTGACTTTATTAATTTTTATAGTTTGAATCTGTTATTGTTTAAAGTACATGAATTTATGTATTATGAACTCAAAAAATATACTACATTGGATTTGAATTTTTATGTTAATTTATATATAAATCAAGGGCCTTTGTTTGGAATTTGTGTAATTTTATAATCTGTCATTGATATTTATTTTGATAAAATTATCAATTCAATGTAACACATGGACTAAAAAGTACCAGGCTTCACATTGAGATGGTGCTATTTTTTTTTTTTTTTTTTTTTTTTAATTCACTTCATTTTCTGTTAGTACCAACCTTCAAAAGACAACAGTCAATTCTTCATGATAATTTGTTCTTTAGTTTGTCACTTATTGTGCTAAGTGTTTGTTATTTCCAACACAATGGATCAAAACAATTTAGTTTTTTTTTTTTTTTTTTCACTACTTTTTGATTGGAAGATATACCGTTCAAGCTAAGCAATGTCTTGAAAGTTTAATTGTGACTCACCTCCATAAAGGGAATAAATAAATAATAATAATACTTTTAAAAAAGCCAATTTTGAACAGGAAAAAAACGCGTTTTATTTGTTAAGCCTAGTACTTTTCAGCCAATGTATTATATAATAATAAATAACTATATAATCTTAGTTGTTTTTTTGGGTTTTTTTTCAATTTTTCCTTTCCCTTTTGACAGTCGAGATTGAGAGTGAATGAAAAAAGCTAGTCAAGAAGAGCATGAATATTAATGCCTATCTAATTATGGAGTCTCCATGAATTCATCCTTTAAACTGAAATAACAAGATAAATCTTTTGAAAGGAAGAAAAAGTGGAATATGTCTTGAGAGAAAATGCCAATCAAATATACAGTTCCGTCATATGTGATATTATCTTGCATTGGGAAAATAAGGCGAACAGAGCCTGTTAGCTGTTTCCCCACTTTGTTGTAAAGCAGTCTTACTCACTGTATCACTAATAGTAAGCAGGTTGTTTTCTTCAAAGCTGTGGAACCCGATCCTTTGAACTCTGTGATTTAATCCGTCCTCCAACGAATAAAAAAACATAAATATAGATAGATAAATTATGAAATAAATAATTTTAGTTGAGTTGTGAGTGTTACAGGAAGCAGAAACATAAGCTCCTTTTTCCAAAAGGTAATAAAACGAGTTTTATAGATCAAAAAAGTTTTACTTGTGTTTCATAATGATAGTACACTTATAAATAAATAAATTATACAGTTTTGAAAATCTTATCAGATAGGTCACACTCTACATTGTCAATAAACTAAATCAACCGAACTTTGATATTTGATACCTGGTAATTTTTTCAACTTTTTTGTTTCTCTTTAAATAAATTTGATTGAGAGGTTTTAATAGGATAGTTATTATTTATAAAAAATGCATAATTCAATTAACAACATATCTTATTCGATAATTGTGAATGATTAATTTTTAAAATAATTAGCTATTGTCGGATTCCGCAAAGTTTCTTAAAATGTTGGCTTTTCCGGAATAAATCCGGACCAAAAATTAATTTGGACGAACTACACTAATTTAGATTATTTTTACAAAATCAAATTTGATTACATCAATTTTAGCTCTTTGAAGTTTTTATTTGTGGAGTTATTCGCATTCAAAGAATTTTGAGAATTTCAATTTATGAAAAAAGATTTTTTAAATGTTAGAAATTGAAGGAATTAACTAATTTTCATAAATCGGGCCAATAAAACTCAGAAACTAAATTACAATGAGTTTAATTTTATAAAATATTATGTCAATGTTTATTTTCGACGGCAAACAAACGTTCCTCACTAGTTCAATGCATGATAGCAATATGGCTATTTTATTTCGTGTGTGTTGTGATGATATTCTAAGGGTAAAGATTTATGAATGCATGGGAAAAGCGAGCAAGCTCGAGACTGGCCGCAGTGCAACGCCTTTCCAACGTTGACGGGAATCAGTAAGACGTTTGTTGGCGTTAGCAACATTCTCAAGAACGACACCCTCATCAACCTCAACAGACCACTGGACAAGTTTCAGCACTATTTTCCAGAATTCAAAAGCGACAAACCAATGATGGAGTTCAGGAGGGATCCCTTCAGCTTTCTAGTTGAAAACTTTCCGAAGGAAACAGAAGACATCAAAGACTACTTTCTTGCCCTCACAAATGACTCTGCAGCAAAGGCTGTTTTTTGCAGAGAAATCCCAGAAGGCTATGTCACTATGCAGGGTTCGTATCCTTGCGTTGCTGTGGAGGTCTACTAGTTCTATTTCCCTCCGCATACCTGTACGAGTCAGCGTTTTTGAGCGTCCTTGAGATTAAAGCCAAATCCCGAAACCGACTGATTGACCTTGAATCTGATTTCTGCTGCGCCATTTCAAAAGGGGAACTCAACTGAATCAATCGTCAAGGCAAAACAAATACAAAAATCTCATGTATATACTCGTATTACATCCTATGTATAAAATGTTAGCTTCCTACACAACAAAAGGGGCCTCTTTAAAAACTTTATTCCCTAGGAAGACGTTTCATGATATGTAGGACTCTTAGGACTCAACAATACATACATACATATATATACGCAATATCAAGTAGAAGATTATGTAGTATATTAAACTATTATGAGTATATATACTATATGTTATTTTTAACAAAAAAAGTTCTTGACATTTTCTATAATGGATAAATAAGAGATAAGAGCTTTGAACTCATGTTGTGTACAAGTTGCAACTTGTATAAACAATTTTTACAAGAGACAATCAGAAAGGGGATAAATAATTTTAAATAAACGATTCGCCGTACTTTAAATGAGAATTATGCAATAATTGAATATTCCATTCATCATTGATATATTAATGATGAACTATTTTCACTATTTTTATACAAATAACTAAAATATAAGTACCCTGTGGCATATTATAAAGTTCAAATGTCCAGAATTATATTATTAATAAATACACAGTAACCATGTAGTTTTTACAGATTTAAATAAATTATATTATATATTAAGAGTTGGTATGAATGATCAATTTTTTGTAATTAAATAATGCATTTTAAGAGGAATAAGTTATAACTTGTACAATTTGCATATAAAAGTTCCAGCTTGTACAGACATCACAACTTGTATACAACATATATAATTGTAATATATAACGGATCCTTAAATTGCGGATTATATGCAGTTCTTTCCTATCATAGATCACGTTTCTTAACAGATCATCATCTAAATTTTTGAGGTTCTGATCGATTAAAAGAGGAGATTTGGTTCTTTTTTACACCATTTTTGTTAAAAGAAAAAATGTCCCCATGTAGTCAAAGGACGAACAAGAAGAGATAGAAGCACAAGGGCTTGTTATAGGCGAGTTAAATTTCAACAAACAAAGGAAACTTTGAACTCCGGTCAACTTACTCATTTTTGAGAAATGAGTAAGTAAGACAGTTAATTATTAATTAAATAATGTAGAAAACTCTGGGACAGATTGAAGTCATAGGGAGGCCTTAGTTTAGAGGCCTTTGATCTACAATTGCCTAAAAAAACTAAATATGACGACATTATTATTTTATTTTTTTGTAAAATTAACAAAGTAGAAAAACTAGGCACCACTTAAATTAAAGAAAAAGTATCCAACCAGAAGTATGACAAAGAAATTACCCGAAATAATGTTGTGGAAACGACTGGAGACCAGATTAATCTATACTTAAATATTTCAAGTTTTGATCCTTCGAGTTCAAATTTAATCGGATTTTTAATTAATATTTTTAGCGAGTCTGAATTATTTTCTTAAACATATCTAATTCAGTAAAGTCAAGTTTTTTTCTAGTTCCAATAAGCTCGAATCCAACACAAAAATAAGAATATAATCAAACCTGTAATGAGCAGTCAGGATAGGGAAACTGATGATGTGACCGCTTAGTGCATTTGACCTCATAAACCAAGTTCGGAATTTTGGAACAATTTAAAAGTTGAAAATAGCGATCCTCAATTCTACTCCGAATCAAGGAAGGACTTATAACTCCTCAGTGTATCTCTCCGCCATTCATAAGCAAAAACATGAGTTACACTTTATACTCTATACGCATAAATTGTTCTCTCTTGAAGAATGAAAGAATAATGAAAACAGCTTTACAAAATAAAAATAAACATATACTTCGGTAGTAACTTAAAAAAAAAAAACTTATCTTTCATTATTGTATTATTTTCATCTATGTCAATAAGTCTATAGTTCGTCACTTCTTTTTTGTTTTGTGCTCAATAGTATTTGTATGTATTAAAAAGTGTCTGTTAGAAGTAAATGTATCTATTAGCGTAAGTAGTAACCATGTAATAATTAGAGTTGAGTAGTCTGTAATCAAAAAACTATCTTCAAAAATTAGAAAAGGTAGTTGTTGGGTGTACTCTTTATCGTTTTTGTTAATTATTTAATTGGTCGTCGTTGTATTAATTACTCTCAATATGTAAGTGGTCTGGCCTATCTTTGGAGTTATAATTATTTTCTTCATACCCCGCCCCCCACCCCAAAAAAAAAAAAAAAAAAAAGTGATAACATGCAGCTGATTTTAATTCACCAATACCATAAGTGTCTCCTCGCGCTCTTTTTTTCCCTTACTAAGATATCAACGCTGGCCGAGATCACAGGAACACGCTTAATAGAGTTTTTTGTTATGAAATTCCTGGATGGGAACTGATTATGGTTGCTCAGTTCGGTGACATGCTCAAATCAAGTTACCGTTAGACTAAGTTTGACTGTATTAATGTTCCTGATCTAGAGAATGATTTTAAAATAAATGAAACCTGTTATAAATCAGAAAAGTAGATAAAAAATTGTGCATGAAAATTTAAATACTCTGATTTGTTCTTTATTTAGTATAAGTTTATAATATCTTTCTACATATAGGATATAAATAAATTTTGGAGAACAACAAAATAGATTAAACCAAATTTCTATATTTACTTGTTCGTATAAAAACATTTATTTTTTATATTTTATCCTTTTACCCATTAAGAAAGCCTTTTAAACTGGGGAGTTAAGAAAAAAAATAATAATTTCTTCTAGATTTCCACTCCATTAAGTAATTTTCATTTTTTCTTCTATTGCATCTCTTATTACACATTAAAGTGGGAAATTTGTAATGCTATATATGTATTACTATTCCATACAAAATTTTAGGGCAATATAAATTTTTTGAGATTCGTAATTCCGTTGAAAACTTATTTATACATATTTTGTGATTATTTTATCAGTTTTGATCAGAAATTTGATTTTTGGATCAAATTGGTTGGTATTTATAACCTATAATCATCAAATGGTTCGAGTTTCGTTGACAGATTTTGATGTCCCACAAATCACATTTTGTACTTTCTGTGAAATATTGTATATTTTCATCGTTAAGCATCAAAAGTAGTTTGAATTGGTCTAAAAAGACTGCAGTTGGGTCCTTATCGGTCTTTCATGATAACTAACAACATCTGAAATAACTTAGTTTACAAACTACGCCTTAGGTTTTTATACTCTTAGGTAGGAATGAAGAAAATAAAAGATATCTTCGACCGAAGGACTGACTAAAAAATTAAAGAAACTGGCTGGAAAATCAGTCCTAGGACCAATTTAACAATGATTCAGAGCAAACAATACTATTTCCTTTTTTTCTAACATAATTGTAATGTTTATTAATCATTCATTTAATAAAAATTGACTGGTATTGTCTTTACGTTAGAGTGAATGGGACTATAGCCATCTTCACATAAGAAATCAACTACCATGAAAAATTAGACATTTAGAAAAAATAAATCTACTAGAGAACCTCTGAAACCCACACCTTAAAGCTTATATTTTTTATACAAACTATTTGTATAACAATACACAACTTTGTCCGACACCCCATTTTCAAAATTCAAAAGAGTTGATCAAACCACTTTAAAACGATGTATTAATACTAGGGATGAAGTCCGAATAAGTATACATATACAGTATTTCTACAGGTTTATCTTTAAGAAAATAAATATATAAAAATAACTTATTAATAAGTCAAAGGTTAATTTTTTCACTGAATATATCCCTCAAAAATTTGGTTGACATGTTTAATAAAAAATTAAACTTTTTAAAAAGGGGAATGAAGTAAATTAAAACTTTTTTTCCTCCATAAAAAAGTTTCTAAAAATTAATGCAATAGCAGGGAATGGTACGATTTAATTTTATGGTTGTATAATAATTATAATAAGGTACCTCCTAATGACATATAATAAGTTTGAAAAACTTGCTGCAATTTGAACCAAAGTTCAAGCTATTACAAAAAATATATTAGGTCTTTGGGTCAGTGTCAGTTATAGAAGGTGGTTGAATGGAGGCAGGGGGCGGAGTCTACGATTTGAAACATTTTTTAAATAAAAGGATGAAATAATAGAATATTATTTTTTATGAAAAAAAAGTTCCACAATTTTACCACCTTTTACAAAAAAAAAAAATGTGCTTAAACACAATGGATATTCTAGCAGTATAAATTTTTTTTTAATGACCACTGGTTACATATGATATGATATGACATCAGTGAACAAATTTAATACATTTTTATCATAATATTTTATACTATTAAATTCATAATTTAAAATATATGTGGGAAAAAATGATATTCAATTTTATAAACTATAGTGGATATATTTTTTCTAAATTAATAACATATTGGCTGAAAAGTCCCAGGCTTAATAAACAAAAAACTTTTTTTTTCGTTCAAAAATGGCTTCTTTTAAATTATTATTTTGAGTTATTTATTTTTATTCACTTTAGTGAGCGGAGTCCCCATAACACATTTAAGGTCATTGCTTAGGTTGAACAGGTTTTATGTTTTATTTTTTTCAACAAGAAGGAGTTTAATTGTTATTATTAAAACACTTTTTGCTATACATTATATAAAAACATACAATCAGTACGGGCACATGCAAAAATGACTTTAACCTGTGGTGCCCTTGCAATAGTTTGCGTATTAGGTATCTTACTGCAGTCTGTGCTGAACTTGTTCTAGGGACGGTCCATTGTTCAGCCAGCCCCTGATATCAGGATTCATAAAAAACTGGAGAGGCTGGAGACGGAATGTCCTTGAAAAGGTTGAAAATTGTCCGAGACCTGTGTCCGCTCAATCATAAATTTAGGACATTTTTAACCAGATGAAGACACTCACGACATAGTGGGCAAACTTCATGGTGCATAAGGTGATAGTGTCGGCGTAGGAGACAATGCCCATTGGTAAGCTTAACCAAGGAGTTCAGTTTTCTTTCGAAAAATCCAAGAGATTCTTCCACCACCCAAGTTTAACTCTTGGGAGTATAGTATGGCTTTTGCTAGCATATAAGCCACCTCATTTCCAGTGACACATTACTCTGACTTCTTGCCCAGCAGAGGGAGAAGAAGGAGTTTAATACTAAAACACAAAATTGTTTTGAAAATAACTCACAATCTAAAGATCAGATTCTTATGAAATTTTGACAGCTGTCCTTTGAAGGTTGGTAATAAGGCGAATTTAAAAAAAATCGGGCCATTTGTATGTGAAGCCTAAAATTATTCAAGCCAAGTTTTAAATTATTATCAAACAAGAAAAAAATTTATAAAGACTAAGATATCTTCTACAAAGTTACCATCTACCTTTTTCATATCCATCGTTGGGTAATAGATACATAATTAACACGAACGCATAAAAAAAGATCTATAAAATCTCAATAATTAATTCCAGAATAGGTAAATAACTTAGAAAGTAATGAAGTACCGTCCTAAAAACAAATGGATACGAAGAGAAAATATGTGATAAATTATGAATTTGCATGAAAGGGAGCAAAAATATGATCGACAAAAAATATCAATACAGGGCTTGAAAGCATCCGGAAGCAACTGAATGTAGGCATTGAAGTCCATTCTTGCCCAATGACAGGAAAAAAGGGTGGTGGCATGACTTTACTATCTGATGAGATGACACCCAAAATCACAACTGAGGCTGGAAACTTGGCTTAAAATCTAAGGATTCCAATAATGTCAATGGAATAGAACAGTATACTATTTTAGACGTATACAACTATTGAAGCAGATTTTTTTTTCTAGCAGCCCTGTTTATAGGCTTGGTTCTATACATAACACATATGTATGTCAAGTAGCTTTCAAATTTCAATTACAAGAATCGCTTCTAGATCAATTCCTACTTCAAGGTTTAATCGCCTCAATAACGACTTCTCTGTGGCTCAGGAAGGCTATAAGGCACAACTTAGGATTAGTTTTTTTTTTCACAAGAACCCCACATCATCTTTTGACAGAGGACATGAAAGCCCGGAGGCTTGAAAGGTGCAAGAAATCCTCCTCACATGGATCAAGGAAAATGGGTGCATTGTGAAAATTTTCTCGGACAGGAAGATTTTCAAAGTTGATTAATTCCATAACCACCGGAACAACCGCTGACTTGCAGAAAAAAAGAAGAGGTGCAAGGAGTAGACCACCAAGGGGCGAAAGTTCTGCATAGATAACATGGCTCGATTCTGGTCCAAAGAGATACGGCACCCCTCCTCACCAGATTTGAACCTACTGAACTCTTTTTTTATCCCAATTTTTTTATTAACTTTATTATCCCAAAATAAAAGAGTTGCTTAAAGTACCACGTGATGTTGAGAGAAAATTACTACTACGACAAATATTTTACCCTAATAATTGTACAAAGTTCATATGAGGTTACGAAGTCAAATTTATCATCAAAATTGATGTTTTTTTGTTGCGGGATTATAGCTAGTTCTCCTCCAGCTAGTATTAGAACTCATTGGTTGACTCTTTGATTTAAAGCAGCCGACTCTACATATTATAAACTTAAAAAATTTAGAGGATTATGATTTATATACATATATCAAGGACTTCAATTCAATGTATATTATATATAATATCTACAATGAAAGAATGTTTTTTCTCTTAGCATTTTTAACATAATATCTAAAGAATGACCAACAACCAGTGACCTTATGACCATTTCTTAATAGTACTGAGTCATTGTAATAAAATTGCATACTTGTAGCACGTCAACCCAAAAGGAAGTTAGAATAGTTTTTTCAAAATTGAACATGAAATAAATTTATCAAAATTGAAAATGGAATACATTTTCCAACAAATTAAAGTTCAATGTTTCTAATTAATCCTTTGGAGGCACCGCTAATTGTACTTAAAGTAGCCAAAATTCACCGCCAGATTTTTAGAATTAGGAAATTAATAAATTATATTTCTATGACAATATTGGGGCCAAATAAAATAAAATAGATGAAACGAAGATTTTAAACTACAGTTCCCAATCTTGGATATTTCAATTTATCTCAAAAATTAGAATTCAATGCCTATAATTGACAGTAATATCTCTTTGAAATATTGCCTGTCATTATATAAATGATTGAACCTTTGTATATATAATTCATGCATTTTTGATAAAAATAAATAGTTTTTTTAAACTAAACCCCGACATGTAGGCGGTATTGAAAAAATACATTGCAGCCAAGATTAATAGAAATTAAATTAATTACCCTTGATTGCAGGCAGTAACGTTAAACATAATATCTAACTCAAACATCCTCTCAATGTGAAGTACTTTAAATCCCTACGAAAAATTACAACAAAAATAAAAAACAAAGAGCGTGAGAATTCGTTTCATTGAGTACAAGGGAAATTAAATTATTACTACATAAAAGGGACATAAATATAAATAATAATTATGTACTTTTTAGAGGGGTTAATTCACATTTACACGAATATTAATATCAGGGGCACCTGAAGGGGTGGAGGCTTTGGATACCTCCCCAATTTCAAAAATTACTCCTAAATTTGCATGGTTTCTAGGATACTTATCCCGTGAACACCTACACCGAAAATTACTATTACCTATTGGAACAGAACGCTAAAATCTCATTTTTAGCGTTCATCGTTCAAAAAAAATTACGTTCCGTTCATTGAACACACGTTCCATGGAACGCCGTTCGATTTTGCGTTTTGTTCACAAGCCTGATCTCCAGCATTCAATCTTAATAAAGCGAACATGTGATAATTTTATAAATTATAATGAGTTAATTATTTTTCACGAACTTTTTGAAATCATACAACATTAGGCTTTAAAATATATCTATATCAATTATCTCTATCTTCAAAACGTCGTTTTGAATCTTAAAAATAGCCAAAAATACCTTAAAACATTATGACCTTTTTTTTGAAGAATCCAAGGAAACGAGTTCAACTAATATCGACCTTGGGATATTTTTGCTTTTGTGTTAATGTTCTTTGATTTACTTGTTTATATATTTTAGATAGGTCTAATCTATTTTTATTTTCTTTCTTTCCTTAGGAACATCGAAGACACAAAGTAAATTCATCTTCCCCTAGATCGAGCCATTTGTCCTCAACAGCAATTTATCCAGTGGCTGGGGCATTACTTGGAACTTGTTTGGGTGGACCTGTAGGATTTCTTGCTGGAATCAAAATTGGAGGGTTGGCTGCTATCGGTGGCTCTGTATTTGGTAATAATAGTAATATGTCAAAAATGAAGTTATATTTTATATTAATAGGGTATTATATTAATGAGAGATTTGCATGATACAATTCAATTAGTAAATTTGATATTATAATTTAATGAATAAATAAATGATTTTTTTAGTATTTTTATCGATCTTCATGATCTAATAAAATTACTTCTATAGACCATTTTAATAAATACCTAAATATTTAGTCTGTTAATATATATGTTAATTAAGAAAGATTAGTTAGATAATTATTAATTAAATATACACAACATGACATAGGAATGTATGAATTTATGAAAATAAGTTTTGTTCCACAATGTGAGGTTGGGTTTTGTTTGAAAAATGTTGCGTGTTTTAACTAATAATATTTTTAGAATACTCACTTTTGACTTTTTGGCATATTATTCAGCTTAAATTAGTGACATTCAGATCGGATTTTTTTTCGTTGTGAAGTTCAAAATAATATGCAGCACTTGGCAGCAATTTCATAACATAGATAATAATCATATATAATCTAATGTTAATGTTAATGGTAGCATTTGACGCGCTGGTGATAATTATTGATAAATAAAAGTATTTATCGATATAATTGAAAAAAAAAAAATTAATCAAAAGGATATATTTCAAACAAACTAATCAAAAGCTTGTCTCTCAGCTACTCTTTGACTTCAAACACTAATATTTATATTAAAATCTTACCCAAGAACTCTATTTAATTATTAAATTAACCTCAAGCTTTTATAACATAAAAATAATTTACGAATTTGAGCTAACACTTGAGTTTCAAAAGAAAATTTATGAAAATGGAAAAAAATTACTCCGAGGCTGCAAAAGTCAGAAAATATATCTGAGCTTAGCATTGTATACTCACTTACCTCAAACAGATCCATTTTTGGTGAAGCAAGGCTGAAGTAGACCTCTGCCTCATTGTCCTATGAACCCTTCACTATTGTCCTTTTTTTTTAAAGTATGATTTTATAGTTCTATTTTGTCTCTTTTCTCGATACTTCCTCAAAAATGACCTAAAGACTCCACGAAAAACGATACGGATAAATCGAAAGGATCCATAGGGCGATTAATAATTAGGCATAAGTCTACTTTGCCCGTTGCTCCCCCAAAAATCTACCACTAATTTACCAACAATAGGAAATTATTAGCACAACTCGTTGAAACTTACCAGAAATCAAAGAAAATTTATTAATTATTTTCCTACATAGTTGATTAAAATTACTATTATTCATCAAAACTGGACTATAAATTATATTATTAACTTTTTTATACTTCTGGCTTGCTTAAAAAAGGTAGCTATTAACTAAAATCCAATACCTTACATTAAAGAAATAATCTATTAGTTTAATTTCTAGTCAAAACTTATTATTATGAAAGCTTAAAAATATTATTTAACTATCACTAATTTATGTCATTTCTGAAATTAGGCTATTCAACGGGGATTGTGATTAAAGAGCAAGTGGATCGGCAGGAATACATAGACGATTTTTATGCTCATCGTTCAAGATCTCAAAGAATAAGAATTCCACCTCCGCCACCGTCCATTTCCACGACTCCAATTATAAACAAGCAGCAAATTGGAAATAAAAGAGCTCCTCTGCTTCGAGATCGAACACAATCCCTTCCAGACGTGTATAACAACAAGTCAAAAGCAAATGGAATGGAAGTCATGATGAATGGTGAGTTGGGCCGAAGTCGAAGTGTAAGAACACGACATATACCACCAACAAGGAACCACCACATAACGCTATATCGGTGTGACTCTGCTAATTCGTCTACCTCAGCCGGCATTTCGATTGTTACAGCGTCCTCTAATACGTCTACAACTCATTAATATTCCTTCTTTATTTCTTCGCAGTGCTAAAGATGTTTATTACACTAGGCGACAATTTTTCCCCCTTGGATTGAGATGGTGTGTTCTTGAATACTTCTACATCGAGAGATATGAAATTGACCTTTCAAAATAAATAATACAAAATTTCTACTTTTGTGGCCTACAGTGTGAGGAATATTTTATATACTATCCATTAACCTTGATAGCTTATTAAATATTTTTTCAAACTACAATTTTAAATATCTTTTTAAATTTAATTTTTTAAGATATTCTTTACTTTGAAGTTGTATGTCCTTACTTCAATATAAACGGATTTTTATTATTATGATAAAAAATGTGGAATTTATTAAACTTAAAATTTAAAAAAAAATTCGTTTTTTTTTTGTACTTAGTAAGGTATATTCTCCGATACATAAATAAATGAATTATAATTTGAATCTGTATATATGTACCTACGAAGTATATTTTGTAATTTTTTCCTTGAGTTTGATCTTTCATACAAATACTCTCCAGAAAAGTTGGGTTATGAAGGTCATTTTCATATTTTCCGAGATGGTAAAAACAATTTGGAACACACCATCTTCATCAAAAGGTGAAACTTTGTTGACTAGTGTTATTATTATTATTACTAACTATATAATTACTCTGTATAATTCATTAATTGTTGATCAATGATTCCTCCCCCTTAATTATTCACAATCCTTAATGATATCCTGCTATATTAATATTTATTTGCGTCCCTTCTTGTTATTACACACACTCTTCTTCTTGATTCTCAAGACATACTTTGGATTCATGTCTCTTAGATCCTTGAAGGAAGGTGCATTATTGTTTTTTTATTATTACATTTCGTTGATTGAAATAATAAATATTGAGACTTCCGAATAATTATTTCTAAATAAAGATTTATTTGGGCAACATTTCTTTCTTTCATTAATCTATACGTACACCATAATTCGGAACAAAAAACAATGGGGAAGATAATGAATCAATATAGAAAACGAGTAATAAGCTATTTCCATTTATTATTATTCGTTTCATTCATGAGGGTGGGTATTATTAACGTGTTGGTGGGGGGGTATAAATGACTGACTAAAGGTACTAAGTAATATGTATCGAGAATCAAGATATAACTGTGAAACAAAAATAGAAAAACTAACTTTAAATTAGAAAATAATCATAGGAAATGCAAAAGCAATATGGCAAGAGTGGAAGGAAGAAGAGAATAAAATAAATTAAATTTGAATACATTTTTCTGTTCTTTTCTTTTTGGTACATATTTCTTCATAGGAATAATTTTTGAGCATTGTCCAAGTGATCCTTGCGCTCTTCTTTCATCAAGAATATGATATTCAAAAATATACAATAAATAATATTTCTTGCATTATAATAGCCTTTTGAGCCACTCTTTTTGAGGGGAAAAAGGGTAGTAATTATTATGTCTTTCTTTTTATTTATATCTTAAGTTGATGTAGGTAACTCGAATTCACCAATTGGGTCCCTCCAGTAAGCGAAAGAACAGAACTCTTGTCCTGACGTTGGACTATCAAACTCATCAGTCCTTGGAGGGAATAAGTGATCGACTATTGAGCTTTGGCTACAGTATCTGAAAAAAAAGTAATAAGTCAACTTGCTCTATAACTATGTAATTGAGGGGATGAAGTACATACGAGGTTTGAAAGGTTCGAGTTAATTCGTGCTTTAATTCACCCTTATAGTTGATAGTGAAAATACGAGACACAGGGATTCCGACTGCTCTATAGGCGTATGCGTCCTAAATAAGAAGAAACAAAGAGATAGTAGTAGTAAAACAATCATAAGTTCATAATAATCAAATAACAACGATCCTTACATTGATTCTATTTCCATAACCGGCATAGAAAGGATTTTTAGCATCCTCATATAATTTTAGAATATCCCTTAAACATGAAATTTTGAACTCTTCGGGTTTTTTCTCAATCACTTCACGATGAAATGCAGATATAAGAGACGTTGGATTAAGAAATAACGGGCCGTCCGGAAGACATAAATCCCCTTGTTTTATAGACTGGAGATACTCTTTGGTAATAGAAGCTTGACCTATAGCTCGGGCAGACAAATATATCATGTGATATCCATTGCGTCTAATCTTACTAAATAATTGAGCTACACCAGATTGGGCCCAGTCACGACCTATAAAATATCAAAGGATACATTTTCATATCCATATCAGAGTGAATTATACAGCTCTTACCGATAATTGGAAATATATGACCCAAGACATCCGACTTTGTTATTGTTCCATCAATATCAGAGATAACGACTTTGTCTGTGTACTTCCACAAATATATGTGACACTTACAATAAGAAGTTCCTTGATAGGGTGTTGTAACAGTAAATTCTGCTTCGTTACTTCCATCACGAAGATTTAACCGTTTAACGTCATCAGACGACAATCGAAGAGTCTTCCTAAACCTCTCCTTTCCTTTGATAAAGGCTCCATGAGAAGAAGGAACGGCATTAATTTTTTCATTCCATGATGCTCCTGATGAGTCGCTAGAATTCCCAGACACAGCTTTGAGGGATCGTTTTTTAACTTCTGAATTAAGTTTTTCACTCACTTCTGCAAGGGTTTCAAGTGTCTTAGCAGTCTCTGTTGAATCGTGTGTAATTTTAGAGTCCCTGTTATACCAGGGCCACCAGGACTTTTTTTGTCTAGACTCTGATTCCGTTCTCTCAGGAGGAGGAGGTGGTGGTGGAGATGAGGACGACAATTGATCTTCATGAGGTTTAGTAGTGTCCTCGATAACTGACTGAATCTCTTTGATATCTGGGGTATTTTCCAATTCATTGAGCTTAGGAATTTCTTCTACTACAGTAGGAACAGTATCTGCAGAAGAATTTATTGGTTGTTCCTCCTGAGGGATAACAATACTTTTAGGCATCAATTCAGCGGGTAGAGGTCTTTTATAGAGTAACCAGGACATCACAGCAGGAAGTGCATTTTTCCAAGAGTAATAGTTATTATGAATTTTTACAACTAAATTTGGATCCTCAAACACTGGATCATTGTTTTGCAACTTTAACATAAAGTCATCAAAGGATATAATTGACTGTTCATATGAGGCCGGTGAAAATACTCCTTCAGCATAGCCACATAGACTAAATGATATATTTGGCCCAATAAATGAATCCTCATTATGTCTTCTTTCAACAAGACGTGGACTCATGGGCAACGAAGGGCCATTTCCGGATTCGGCGTCTTCATATTTACGTGAAGCCCCAACATACATAGCCAACATTTCCTCATCATTAATATCATCCAAGTAAACACCACCTTCGCTAGAATTAGCACCATCCTTTCGACTAGAACGTAGATAATTAAAAATAGACCATTTTTTAGCGTCACTGTCCTTATTAGTGGCGTTGACCTCTTCTTCCTTTGAACTTTCTTGTATCTTTTCAAGAGGTTTTGACTCTGAAGTACTAGTAACAGGGGTAGATGTCGAAGTAGAGGGAAGTTCTCCCCATCGCCAGGAAGCAGAGGTATCGTCCTCAGGTTTATTCTTGGTTGTTTCATATTCGGAATCACTTAGAATACCACCAGGAGAACGAGATCTTTTAGGAGTTTTAGATACGGAAGGTTTTATTTTTTCTAGTTCATCAGGTTCACTAAAATAATGATAGTCAGCTTTTACGGAGGAAGATTCATTGAGTACAGACTTGACCTCAGTTCCATCCTTCTTCAAATCAGCTTCAAATTTCTCATTTTCTGAAATGGAACGAGGAATACGAGAGCCCAAAAAGGATTTATCAATCTCGGCTAGGTTAATGGAAGTTAAGGAGGCACGGGAAGAGGGCATTTCCCGCACTAGCTCTTCTAATTCTTTATCTAAAGTCTGAGTAAGAGTTCCTCCAGCTCCTGCTGTTGTTGTTTCCTCATCACTTTCATCAACATCTCCATCAACATCATCCATTTCAAAAATATCTAAATTAATTTCCCTCAGAGATGTTTTGGAACCACTCCTGGAATGTTTTTGTCGTGTTTTCCTTTTCTTTTTGGACTTTTGAGGTGGCGGAGGTTTCTCCTCTATTTTGGGTAGCTGCTCTATCATCATTTCAGAGTTGGGGATGGGGGAGGTGGCGAGGTAGTCGGGGCACTCCTCCTCTCGCAGTTGCTCAACGAAGAAAGCAGTGCCTGCGTCATCCAGCTTCATTTGAATATCAACGGATTCTCCATTGATTTCAATGCTCACCTACAAGGAAAACAAAAAAAAAACAGCTTCAATCCTAAATATCTCAAAGAACGGAATCCAATTCAGATTCAGAAAAAACACTTACAATTTTCTCCCTGGCTTTGAGAACGCCCAATTTCCCGAAGCGGACGTGGAATGGAGAAGAGAGGTAGCTTCCATCCTTTTGCTCCACGACAACCACATCGATGGCTCCCGTGAGTGTGGCGCTATTAATCTCTCCATAGAAGGTGCGAATTGAGTTGAAAGCGGAAGACAAGAAACTCATCCTTGACGCCCCTTCGTTTCCTTATGGGAAGAAAGCTCCCACAAGACTGAAATGAGGCTCCTTTCTTTTAATGGGCTAAGGAAGAGAGGAAACGAGGAAAAGAGGGAGGATGCCAAGAAGTGGGTAAACGTACAAGTTGTAAAATAAGTGGAAATATTCTCTGAGAAGGAGAAAAGTATGAGGTTGGGTGATAAATGGTTTGTAATTTTCCTAAGAAAAGAGAAGGAAAAAGAGAGGGAGGTAAAAGGAGAAACAGAGAGTGAGAGCTGGCCAGAGAACACAAAATGGACAAAGGAAGGAGGAACTCTTAGCTTAAAATACTATTGTTACAAACAAAGTACATATGTATCTATTAACTTTTCTCTGCTCCGTGATTAAATCTTGTATCACAGCACGTCGTACTTCACTATTAACATTTCTAATATCTGACAAAAACTAAATTAATATCATGGGAATTCAGTATGAGATCCTGCGAAATTTAAGCGTGCGTTGTTATATCCGCGCTCTCTCTCTCTTTCACTGCTTCATTTCACCACTATGATGAAAACAGTACTACACAGGTACGTACTCCATCTAGTTTTAGCTACTCTACATAGATGACCCGTCGCTGTCGGTACGCTTTATCATCGTTCTGTTTTTTTGTAAAAAAACAAAAAATATCTTTCGATGATCGAACCATACAATATTTTGTTGTTCTTTGTATGGACTTGAAATTATAAATGCAATTCTTTAATTTTCTTTGTTTTTTTTTTTGAAAATATTCAATGAAATGATGGTACTGCTACAATGTAAATTGAAAAGAATGGCCCAAACCTTCTTCTTCTTCAAAAATCTTTGAAGGGATTTACTACAGAAATCTTGAGAGACTTAGTTATATGACCTATGCCCTTGGAGATGTATTTCTTCATGGAGGCGTGTTATCAATTATGTAAGTCATTCACATCATATGAGTTTGAAACTCGGGTTGACAGAATTATTTGATTCTATACTCTGTTTTTGAATCGACCTTGAAAATTATAGCAAACTATTGCAAAATGTGATATATTTCTGCATAATATGTATTTATGTTGGGCTATGTACAAAATAAAGGAAGTGTATTCTCAGTGGCTTGTGGATAAAATATGCAGGACCTAAAGTTAATATTTAAAAGACATAAAATTGAATACATTAATTATGAAACATAATAGGAGGTTCATGGATTCATGAAAAATAATCAATTAATGGACTATTTAAGTTAGTCCATTGAGAGATTTATCAAGGCTTTATAGTAAAGATTATTCTGTCGGTCTCTATGTCTGGGGTTTTCTCTACTTCCAATTGAACGATCAATAAAAAAATACAGATTAAAACTCCCAGCAAATTCTGTTTCGAAGTGAAAAAGCAATGCAAGATAAATTAACTAATTAAAAGGAGGTCGAAGAAAGATAAAATTTTATATTTTTGAGTTTTTATATTATTTTAAACTATATGCTATATATATCAATAATAATATATAAACAATTTCGTGTGGAATGACCAGGTTCCAAAGTTTGATAAAACAGATAGTGTCGACACAGTGTTTAACAAATTATTGGAGAACTAACCGTTATTACAAGAAAGTTTTTTTAGTTTTTCAACTAAAAATAATAAATGAATTTAATTTTAACTTATTAACCTAATCAAGTTAAGTTAAAGTTTAGATAATGTAGTTTAAAATATTAACTAATTAAGTTAAAAGTTAATTTTGAAAAAAAAAATTAACTAATTATGTTACAGTTAAAATAATGCTGTTTAAATCATTAACTAGTCAAGTTAAAAGTTAATTAACTTAAATTATTAACTTATTTAAGTTAAGTAAAGTTACATCAACTTGCCCAACTCTGGTATAAATGAATGAACAAAATTACATCTAATATTTTGAGCAAGTGAAAATGCAATTTTTTTAATTTGCTTTTAAAAGTAGATTTAAGATTGCTTGGCCTGCACCCTAAATGGCTCACTAATACAAAAATATAATCTGTATGTCAGCTGTATATGTTTGCTTGTTTTCCTCAGATCAGGGTTCTGAACGTTGATTGGTTGAATTAGAATTGGCTCCTTTTTTTATCTGTAACTATTCCCAACAACTATTGAATAATAATTCCATAGTTGGGAAAAATTGGCTAACTAGCTCAAGCTAAATTTGGCCAATATATATTATTTCCTGTTTTTTTCAAAGTGAAGGTTGCGATGTGTAGTAAAGTTAACGACGTGCCTAATATTATTAAATAACATTATAGTACGGGTACGAGTACAAAAGTGGGTTCATGGACCCACCTTTAGAACTACGTGTCTATCTGATCTAAGAAATAACAATGTAGCAACGAGCTGTGTTTAACTATAGCTCACCTCATATTTAAAACGAAAAGAAAAGGGAAATATTTAGGATTGTAAATCCGTTTTATTTTTTAGCGTGCGAGTTTTTTTATGGTTGGCAATCTCCAAAATGTTTTTTATATTCCCAAATATTATTTCATTCTTTCTTGAGGGGAGAAGATCCTTTTATTGAGTAACTACATGTGAGAGTGTTCATGAAAAACGTAGAGTGACACTGAGGATTTGTTTAGGAGTTTCGTCGACGCCTACTAAATCTGGGCTATGCCAAGCACTACTACTACTATTTTATAAACCAGCGAGGCGCTACCTCACTTAAATAAAAAATCTAGGGTCCTCAATGATTATGTTTAATGTTTTATCTAATGATAAAACATTAAACATAATTAGAACGATACATGGGTTGGTGCCTACCCATGTATCATTCTTCATTCGTCAAAATTCCAGGCCGGATTATTTTCAAAGCTTGAGAGCCGTGGCAATCTCTATTGTACGTATTTTGCTGTTATCTGTCGATTCTTTTCTCTTTATGAGTGTACTGACGATGATTCGCCGAATTCGAATGAGTTTATATTAGCTTGTATTGATTTTTTAAATAATTATTATTATATGCCATGCTATTGATTTGGGCCTTTTTTTTCTTTTTGGAATATAGATTGAGAAAGAAGTAGTGTGTTTTTATGTGACGTCACCATTGTTGATGTCGGTCATTTTTGGAATATAAACAATGCAGTTTTATAAATATAAAAACCTCTTTTTCATATGGAAAATAATTAACTTAATTGCTGGGTTTTTGGAAATGTATTGAGAAAAATTCAAGAATTATTATTATTTTTTTTCAATTTGAAAAATTCAATTTAAAAAAAAAATCAAATATAACATTTTTTTGGAAAAAAAATTCAGGAATATATAATCATTCTCAAAAAATTTCCATATTGTCGACAATAAATTAACCATTTTCAATGTTAAAAATACGATATTTTTCTCTAATGATTGTTCCTTATCCAGGAAAAAAATGTTTTACAGATTTCAACCAGTTTTTTTGTGACTATCACTTTGATTTAATTCAAATATCACTGTTTAATATTGTTATCAAGTAGGATTCAATGCAGGTGTTAAGTTTTTTTCACGAAGTTTCAGCAATATTTATTGCAGTTGTTTCATTTTATGTTATAAAATAACAAGGATGAGATGACATTGTCTGTAATTCATGAAGTCACCAAAAATGCTCTATAAAGTGTTTTCATGTGTACGTAAGCATTGTGTATGTTGGCCATTTTTGGGGTCTAAATAACCCAGTTTTATAAATGAAAAAAGACCCTTTTTCACTCATATTAGGGAGAATAATCAACTATTGGATGTCAAAATGGGAACAACACATAAAAAGACCTTACTGTCTATCAAAAATGTATACCTCGTTTGTCTAGTTTTATGTATATGAACTTAAATATTATTATAATATTTTCCCTACACTAATTCTATTTCAATTGTAAAAGTTATTTAAAGAAGTATTTCATTTTCTTTGCAATGTTATATGATAATTTTTTTCTTCGATTTGGTAATATGACGAGTGTTTTTTTATTTTCCGAAGCTGTAGCCCAGCATTCTTTAATTATTAAACTATAAATTAATCAATAGTACTTATGTTCATGAAACAGAAGATTTGTTAAGAGTTGTTAGTGTAAGTCATAGGTTGACTCATAGTAGAATTGAGGATTGGCAACCCAGTAATTCTGACCTATGTGGTTTTTCTATGCATAGAGTAGGATTTGTATTTATTTACTTCTTCTCATGGCTGCTTACAGTTGATCTAATAAAATGTCATGAGAGCTAAGCTCATATCCTCCTAAACATTCTTCAAACTGTCAGGATTACTACGTTAATTTTCGGGGTTTTAGTTTTAACATATCGGTGAATAGTATTATTTTCATTCATGCTTATCTTGATGCTCTCTTGATGAGCTTAAAAATATTTTTACAAACCGGCTACTCATATTTTATACAACTCTAAATATGAACCCCTCATTATAATTCTATTTTATTTGGCGTTCCTAATCAGTCTACCCCATACCAGTCTTTTTTACTATTGGTCGGATCGTGTTCACCTTTCATCAGTATTGGTCTTTCAATCCTATATTCCTAAATGTTTCTACGAAATAAAACAAAAAAAGATTGATATTAGGAAGGGTCTTGATTTGTTTGTATCATATGGCTCTCTCCTGCCTTTTTCTTTGTGCTTTTTTTTAATACAAAATATGTCAACTCAATCATGCAACATCTTCTCCAAGAAGAAACTAAAAAAAGTCTTTAAATCTGATGTAAGTTAGTTAATTCTTCCAAAATATGAAAGTATCGCTCAAGTTATTCTTGTGAATAGTTCACAGATCCTAAATGGTCAATTATAGTTCAAGCAATCAACGTTAAGAACACTTAGTATCAGAAAAGATGCAGGAACATAAGCTGACAACAAAATACAGACTATATTTTTGTGTTAGAGAGGTAACGCCGAGAGCTGGGAATGAAGAAATAATTAATGATAGCTGAAACGTATGATACGTTTCAGCTAACCCCTCCTACTTTAAACTTCAGGTATCTTGTCTATTTTAAAGAAATTATGATAAGACTAGTTCTAAGACAGACAAAATAATCCGGAGTGGACTAATATGACTGTTGTCTTTTTAGTTTTTTTAGACCAATCCAACACTATTCCTATTTAAGGTCGACCTTCATATGTGCGTATGAAAGGGTACAAAAATGAAAAAAACATATTTCATGAAACATTAGGGAGAGAGGAAATAGATATGTACATAGTGCATACGTCGGTAGGACGTATATAATGAAAAAAAAAAAAAACAGAAACGTAGTTTCATAACGATTCTCTTCTCCATGTGTATATATTTATATAAAATCGTAGAGAAACAGTTTATACGTCGTTCAAAATTCCGTTATCTAACATTTTCCTTTGATAATAAAAAAACAATTTAGACTTGAGGAAAAAACAAGAAGCTTCAGACACATGAGAGAATAAATTATGCTTCAAATAGGTATTCTCTTAATAACTATCTACTAGTATTGCTTGGTACGCCGGTACTATAGGGGTACCGGTGTACTCACACATATGAAACCTTACCTGACATATTGATATTGGAACCGGCTGTTCCTGCAGCGAATAGACAAAGTATCATGACAATGACGTAACAATCCAAAGTTCAGAGCTACAAAGTTGTAGATTTTATATAAAATAAAGGAAGAATCAAATTTATATTTTATAACGTCATTAAATTTCTGAGTTAGTCCTCTCATCTCAAGACTCATCCTAATCCAAACAAAAATATGGCTGCCCCAATATACAAATTTTTATTATGATTCAAGGTGGTTGAGAGTTGACGACGGAACGCGAGAGCCCTTGAAGCTTAATTTTCTTTTTAGATATTTATTTTGGGATAAATTACTTTAATTTATAAACTCCGGTCCAGGAACGAATATAACACGTATGTGAAGGTATTGCTGTATATAATTTTATCTCTCTGTATGAAGATGTTTATAATCTAAACGTCAGCTACAGGGAAAAAGTTGATTAATTAACTTTTTATTCACCATGGGAGTCAATCAGAGTAGTATATTTTCTCTCTTGTTGGAATTGACGAGTATTCATCTAAAAAATAAATACGCCGTCCTACTATACTCCGTTTGTCAGGTGAGATACCTGAGCTGAATCCTTTGCTCATCTTGTCGCCTATCTACATATGTATTTCTATCTCTTTGATGTAGTGTACTAACAATATGACAGAAGGGTCGCACATTTTGGAGATAGGTACATTGTACATTAGGTCAGTTTGTTGTCAACTTTTTTTGAAAGTTGGGATTTGATATGGAAATAAACTATGAAAAGTTTCAATTTCTTGAGTTTTCTTCTTTAGCTAGCTCATCTAGCTCAAAGTTTGAAAGGAGACAAAAGTTCTTTAAAGATTAAAATACAGACTTAATCCATATTTTTCATAAATTAATGATGAAAGACATTATTCTAACTTATAAAAAAAATGAATAAAGTGTTTTCTTAAAGCTACCCTATGAAGTAAAATAAGACAAATTGGTCTTTTCTTTATGAAAATGTAAAAAAATTATGTGTACTATACGTGAATCATCAAATTTTCCTAACTTTTTCTCAATAAGACAATTTTGGAAAAAAAAATAAATAAATATTTTTTACATGTTATAAAAATGTCAATCGAAACCATATAATGTAAAATAACTAAAAATGTATTCTAAGTATCTATATTCACAAAGTAAAGAGTTTTTCCCCCCTTTTTTTCATAATTAGAACGAGATATGCGACCTAAAATGTAGGAAAATGCAATTTTGCATCTGAATTTCCATGTAGAATGACAACTTTTCCGCACTAAACATAATCGAAATTCAATTTAAGTTCAAAAATCAAACCGCTCTATTGTAAATACTTAGTTTCTCATAAAAAGTATAAGAAAATGATTCTCATAATTTACATTTTTAAATATTATGCATGCATTCCACGAAAAAAAAAATTACATTATTTCTGTAGCACTATGAAATGTTTAAAATTTCTTCATTCTTCTCACGGATATAATATTATGTAAGATTTTAATATGTATGGGGGCCTCTAGAGGTCACTTTCTAAAAATATACACATGTACTAAAAACTTTTTTTCTATCCTTTGTGTGCTTCTGTGGTATTTTGATTCATCCTGCCTTTAACAACATGCCAATAAAGGATTGGCTCGAAACTATTTTTAAATTCATAATCATATAATATAGGGTGGCCATATTTTAATTTTCAAAAAAGAAGACATGTGGCTAGGGACGGGTTTACCGTGAGCGGAGCCTAATGCAAAGATAAATATAAGAAGGGACCTTTTAAATTTAAAATTATTTTTTTATGAGAATGATTTTGAATCTTATTTTATTTAAGAAGTTATTTCAGACATGGTGCCATTTTTTTTACCTTAAAGTTCAGGCCCTAAAACACAGGATATCTTCTCTAATTTTTAGACTTTATTAATATTTTTTTTATAAAAGGTATTTTTGACATTCTGATATGATTATACAAAGTGAGAGGCCCTATTTCTTATAATCAAGGGCAGTACCTAAGGCAAGTGTCCTCAATTTTCCATAAAACCACACGATCAGTATCGCTTTTAGGATATTTGATTATACTGGATTTTTTTTTATAATCAACTTTTCGTGATTTTGGTCTTTCTTTATTTATAAATTACGGAGCCGGGCGATTCTGTATAGAAAACAATTCTGTCTCGATAGTGAACCAAAATATGATACGGAACCGTCTAAAATAATGGTACAGATATACGTTACGAACTAAAATGAAATTAAGTCCGCTCCAAATTGACAAATATTACATTTTATTTATCAAATTTTATTTTGATAAATATGTTTAAGTTTAATCTCTGGAAGCCTCCAGTTATAAAAAGTACATAGGTATAAGTTTTTTAGAGCTTATTTATTTTTATATACTAAAACTCGTCAGGTAGTCTGATAAATTGACTTATATTATAAGTCAATTTGAAAATCGACAAAAACCATAAAAACTGGACATTTCATGAATTTATAAAAATGTCACTGGAAACTCCTGGCAGGATGTAAAAAGAGGACATGATGGTGCAAAAGAGGACGGTTCGACAATCTAACACAATACAGATTTTCTGTAATGGAAAAATTATATGACAAGTGTTGTGTCCGTCCTTGTTTATTCGGTCCAGTCCTGTCTTTGGACCAGTCCTTAAGACTGTCAGTCCTTCGTACTATCTGTATTAGAACTGATTAAAAAAATTAAGTTAAATGACGTCATCAAGGACCGAACTATCTAAGTTGTTAAGACTGAATTGTACGAGACTGCAGTCTTCAGTATTAAATCATTACCAATGCAACTCTACCTATGACAACTACCGCTTGATTCGTAGAGTGGAAAGAGTCCCACTGTTTCAAGGATGTGCAAAAAAAAAAAAATAATCATAATCATAATCATGTTAACCTTGCAACTCCATAGAGAGAGTATGTTTTGTTGTATATATTTTTTAATGTGTAATTAACAGTTGATAAGGTTCAATAAACTACGATGTTCATATACTGCGTTATATCTGTTAACAAAACACTACTCTTTAGTTATGTTGGATTCGAGTCAAAACTTTTGATTTCCGACGAGTTCGAGTCGAAATCATGTTTGGACAAGTTAACAATCTTCGAGTTCGGTTGAGTTTGAATTTTTACGATGTTTCATATAGAGTGAAACTCAATCTAACGGACTAATAGAGGGGAGTGGCTGTCCGTTCGTTCCAGTAGCATTTATGCCAATAGTGCTGCGAATTTATTCGCACTTATTTTCTTCCCAGACATTTTTTCTTTGTTCCGAATTGTTTGCGTATTCTTCAGCAGCGATCTCCAAAACACACCAAATTCATGAGCCTTATAATCTTTATTTAAATACAAGTTTTCCTTCTGAATTAATTCATTTTATATATGCAAATAAAGTTATACTGCAGTGCTATCAGCACGCCAAGCAGACAAAAATTGATGTATCTGTTTTTGTGCTTTACATCCGAAATCCGTTACAGCGGGGTCCGTTAAATTGAGCCTTAACTTTTATATGTAATGTGGTTTATCCATTTAAATACATCAACCTTGTCATACTAGAAACCTGTTAGCGAAGGCTCAAGTGCACCAGCTACAAATGGGGTAGAAGAACTGAGAAATTACTGCAATGATATAACATAAGTTGATAAGGCAATTTGTCAACCCTTTTTTGGACTCAAATAGCCAAATGTATATCTATATCTAAAAAAGGAGACAGTGATAATAGGCTTGATATTAAAATTAAATAATTTCATTGATTTTTAGATTTGAATAGTCAAACAAGTACTGTTTGACTATTCAAATCTAATAAGTACTTTTTTTTACCCGTAAAATTATGCCAAATGATATTATGAGTTGATGTCATGTTAATGCAGTAATTTTTTAGTTCTTCTACCCCATTTGTAGGGGGTGCACTTGAGCCTTCGCTAACAGGCTTCTAGTATTTTTTGCATCAACTCTTCCTTTAATAAAAAAAGAACGTACGTAGAGTAGTTTTTTAATATCCTTTTCAATTATATTATCAATTTAATTTATCATTAGTCGAATATTTTGATTTTTCAATATTTCAGTTCAATAAAGTCAAACATGGGAAAAACAATATTTCGGTAAATTTTCAACTGCACTGAAGTTTTTTTGTTTTTTTTTCGAGTTCGAATACTATTACTACTTAGTAACGATACTTTAATAAATTTTAGAAGTATTCTTCTTGCGTTAATGAGGTCATGAGTATGCTAATCTTTTAATGTACATTGTTTATCATACATTTGCTAATAATATGATTAATCCGATAAATATGTAGATCGAACACTCTTACCATTGATCCATTGACCTTATATAAAAAATCCTTCGTGTACTAACGCACAAGAGTTTAAATGAGCTTTATTTATCAACTTTAAACTTATCAAATGAAATTGTTTATTCGTTTCTATTCTGTTTAATGTATATTTGATCCTTGAGTCTGATGGGATTGATCAAAGTTAAAAATAACACTTTTTGTTCTATCATCATGATAGAAATATTTATGTTTAAAAAAAAATTGTTATCCGCAATAAACACTTTTATTTTTTTGTTTGTAAGCTATGTGTATTTACATACATTACAATGTACAGAATACTATTATTATGATAAGTAACTTCTAGTTATTGGATCCTGGGGAGTATACATACATACATGCAAATAGGCAGCAAATCCGTATTGTTAAAGTTAATTGGGAAAACTCGTATTTGTAAGGGTAGAAGTTCCAAAGTGTTGTAAATATCACCTGCCAATATACTTTTCCTAGCCATAGTTAACGTTTCCGTTAGAATAAATTAACAATAAACAAAACAAAAAAATAAATCCTTTATTTACCTGATAAATGTTACTTCTAATGTCCCTCAGAATTTGATGAATTTAAAAAGTTACATAAAGAACGTAAGAAGATATCATTTTCCATTGACGTCAATTTTAATCTATTGCGTATTATTGGAACAATATCTATTATTTTTATCTAAACAATTTTAAATTATAGAGGAATAAAGAAGAAAAAGTTAATAGCAGAAACATGGCCATAGTTGCCGGGGGAGGGTCATTTATCAACTGTTCTCTTTTTTTCCCCCCGGACATGTCCTTAAAACCCACTCGGAGTTTCCGGGGACTTTTCCATAAGTTATGTATGTCCTCTTTTGTGTGAGACAAACAGTTTAAGAAGGACTTACAGTAAAAGTAAAATTATATGTAAATTATTATTTTACTAAAAGCCTACTTCTTTTTTAAACAGGGTTCCAAACAAATTTCTAAAAAATAACAGCAACAATATTTAGTACGATAATTTAGTTTGATTCATTTAAAAAGTATTGCTCTTTATCAAAAAAAAACCAAAAAAAAACCTGACACTTATCTTACTTTTTAGCTAACAAAATATAGACATCGAAGATTCCCAAACTTTTTTAGGACAAAAACCACTGGTGGATTTTTTTCCCCGTAAAATTTCTATTGAATTTTCTTCAATTTATTAATTTTTAATACTTTTGAAAGCTCAAATTGTACTTTTATAGGGTTATTTTTAAATTTAACAATAATAATATAAAAGGAAATAGAATCAATATTTTTCTTGAAAAACAACAAATCTAAGTACATTGGAACGAAAAAAATCCAAAATAAGTATAGACTTATATACATATAATTACAAGAAAATACTGATTTAATCATTAATAGAAAGTGGTGATTTTATGCTCGAATAACAATGTGCCAAAATTATCTTCAAATTGGTCAGTTTTAATCCATTGGAAAAAAAAGGAAGAAACGAGTGTGTGTCTGTGGGTCTTATTAAAGATAAAATCTATATCTACATTAGCATTGCAAATGTAACATAACTTTTTTATTTATGACGCCATTGGACATCCTTTTTTTACCTTACCAGTGCATATTTTTTATTTTTTACGAGTCTCAATCACAAGAAGGAGTACTTCTTTTTTTTTTAGGTCCCCTAATTGGTTGTAAGTTGAGCAAGGATATGACAGAAACAGCGAATAAGAAAAAATGGATAATAACTAGGGATATGAAAATTGTAGAAATCCTCTGGATATACATTTAAAAAAATAGTATTAGTTGCTAAGCTGGAAGATATTACTTATATATAAATAGTTCAAATATATATTTGCATTCAAATCGACGATGCCCTTGACCTTAAATGAACACAAAGGTATTTTTGTATAATTCTAGCTCCTACTAAATTTTTATTGCAATTTTTCATACCTCACATAAATTAAAGTTTTTGATTTGGGTCAACAAAATTATCACTTTTTCGTTTGTTTAAGTAAAAAAATAATTATTATTGCAAATTTTCGTATATTTTTGTCAAATAGTTTGGCTGAGATGTCCTAATGAACAGATAGATATGCAGAGTTTAACATTTCGTTTACATACTAAAATCGTTCTTTTTAGCGCCTAAATACAGAATAGAATGTTCATATAAAAATTTGTAAAACGCTGTTGATAACAATTTGATTTCACTGAATTTGTTAATCTAATTAAAAGGCTATAATGTGTAGCATACGAATGATATTAAAATTTCAAAGTTTTATGACCATTGAACTACTTCTAAATATTCATAAAAATGGTTCAAACTTTGTCAATTGTATTTTTTTATCTAAAAAATACACTTTTAAACCTCCAAATCTTTACCTTTTTTTTTACAAAAAAAAAATAATTAAATAAAAATTAAGAATTTTTTTTAAAAATTAATTAAAAAAATTATAGACACATCAATATATATAGAAATAAATATGTTTGATTAAATACAATCAAGTATTTAGACAATTTAATAACAAAATGAAAGTTCTAATAGTAAAGAACGTTTTCATGTGACGTCAGCATTGTTAATGTGTGATTTCACTCTCAGTCTTTGACATGATTATCAATTCAATATATATGGTAATTAATAACTATTATCTAAACGATAATTAATAGTTGAGAGTAAGAAAAATACAAAAGACTAGCTACAATATTTTTTTCCAAAAAAAATCCTTTCCTTTTTGACAATCGAGGTTGACAGTGTATAAAAAGCAAGTCTGTGTGCTTTTATGTTTACCTTTGAATTTCTCCCTCTTTTTATGACGTCAAAGATAAGAAAAATATTAAAAATGGAGATTGTTCTTTTCTAAAGCAATTTCCTATAAAGAAGTCATTAAAAAATAACAAAAAGGAAGGAAAAATCTCTAAAAAAAGTGGAATGCGTCTCTTTAGCAACATGAACATACATAACATTTTATACAAATGCATTTCTTTAAAAAAGATTGCATTTTATGATGTAATAGGATATACACTACAATCTATATTGTAGTATATTAAAGCAACATAAACATGGGCCACATTTGAAATGCAATACAACGCGTCAGTTCAAATTATTCAGTATATTATTTACTTTATGATTTTATGTTAGAAACAGCACAACACTATGTGAAACTTTTCCATAGTGTTTAAAAAAATTTAAAAAGTGATTAGTCCCCTACTGTAAGTAAACAGCCAAATATTTAACATTTCAATTTCCTCAGCTACATATGTATGTATGTTTATGTTAAAATTAGTGTTAGATTCGAGTTGTAACTAAAGAGTTCTGTCAAGTTGTTGTAATTGAATGTTGAATCTAGTTGAGTTCGGGTTCGAGTAAAGGCAAAAAAAAAAAAATGTATATATTTACTCATTGAATTAATAAAATCTCTTCAATCTCAACAATTAAAAGTGTTTGACTATCTTAATAGGGAAGTCAATTCTTAATTTTCGAAAATATTTATTACGATTGTAGGAAATTATTTCAAAAAATTGTATGAATAGGGATAAAAGTCGTGTGTATTTTGAGCATGTTAAAAAAAAGAAATCGAAAATCAACATGGTAGCCCTGACAATTTGAAGAATTTATTGCAGGAGAGCAGCTTAGCTGTCATGACGTTTCATTGGAGTCAGCTACAACTATCTGTGACAAGGGGGGAGAAGAAAATAAAAAAGAACAGTGGCAAGAATTATTCCCCTGTCGATCTTCAATTCTACTCTGAGTTCAAAAAGAACTAACAATTATAACCCTCCAACAAATCTTCAAGGTCCACACTCTGTCTTTGATGACCAAATACGAATGTTGAATCAGGTTTTGAATATAATAGAATGTAGTAAGAAAAAAAGTTTGAAACAAAATAATTATGACAAGGGCTGCGAAAAAGAAAATTAATTCATCAGATTACCATTCTCAAAAAAGTGGACCCGATAAAAATATACAGGATTTACATAACTATTATGATAATATCAGCAGCATCACTACAATTATATTTCTTCTTTTCGATATAATTTATCCAGCAGGAAAAAGGATCTTTTCGGTAGAGATCGAAGTTGCTGGAATGAATAAGTATTCTATGGCTTGCTCAAAAAAGTTTTCAAACCCTATTCATTGTTCTGCATCTTAAATTGATCCTCTGATCATTCAATATCGAGTAGTTGTAAATTTGTAGATTCATATTAATTGAATGTCGAATATTTCGAATTTTGATCATTCGAGTCTAAGTTAAGCCAAGTTTTGTTAATAATATTTCGGGGTATAAATTTATTAACTTTATTAAAGTCGAGTTTTTTGGAGTTCGAGTAATACTCTAATCAAACACTAGTTAAAATTGTTTATTCGTTCTATTTTTGGAGATAAAAATATAGGCCAAGGTATTTTAAACTCTTATTTGTACTTTGTTTCTTTTGCTAAATAGTTTCATCATTTAATATTTTCCTGAATTTGATCTATAAATGATTCATACTTTAAAGTATAAAGTTAGTCTCTTGTCTATGGTTTAAGGACAATAGGTTTTTCGTGTTTAGAAAATCAATTGTTTAAGAAATAAATGAAATCCAATTTAATAAATCGTTTGTATTAATCAAAATTCAATATTGTAGCTCAAAAAATAATTTTTTTAGGACAGTATTAAATATATAAGCATTTTTTACGTTTTATTCTGTTCCTGTTATCGGTCTTTAAAAGATTCCCAACTTTTAAAGCTTCCTCTATATGACAGACCCTCAACCAAAAAAAAATTATAAATCAGATATATCCTTATCTGTTGTATTCATTACTAGCACAATGGTCATATTTTGAATCTAGGGCCCTCAACATCGGGAGGGGGGGGCATGGCCCCAAGTTTAATCTAGAGAAGATATGTTTTGAAGTTTTTATTTTAAATAATTATTTAAATGCCTCCTCAACATGAAAAAGTTTAAACGTTCTTCACGACCTCGTACATAACGAAATGGTTTTTTTAGCTCACCCGTTTTTTCTTGCAATTCGTAATCTGAAGAATGAATTTAATTTTCCTCAGCTGCTGTCATTATTATTTAATTCCTGAGGAGTTAACTTCCTTTTCTGCTACATGATATTATATACAAAACTGGATTGAACATTCGTTTGCGCTCATAAAAGATGGAGAGTAACCCTGAGGTTCCAATTTGAATCAGAGTCGAATTAAGGATCGACATTGGAGTCATTCTTGCCAAAGTTCATGTTTATTTCCTTCTCGCCCTCCTATCTTGTCACAGCTGATAGTAGGTGGTCTAATGAAACGTCATTACAGCTAAAAAACATTCTTCTAATTTTCAGGGTTACCATGTTGATTTTCGTTTTGTAACATGCTCAAAATATACACAATTCTCATCAATAACCCATGATTGTTCAATAAATATACAAAATATTTTTTATATCATCATATATTAACTAACTTTTAAACATTAACAATTTTAAAGTGTTCTTTTTAAGTATATCTTCACTTTACGGCAAAATTATTAGACTTTCAAAGAAAGGGCTCATTTTTCGTCTTTTTTTTTTTTACTTTCAAGTCGTTTTCTCCATTTTAGAAACAGATACGGACATAATTAAATGTTTGATAGAATTTGGTAAAATGCATCTATTCTACAAACTATATTTTATGCTTTATTTTTTTATTTAGATGTTTTACAGCAAAAACTAACAGTAAATCATGTAGAATTTGTTTAAAAATATATATAAAAAAACTCTGACCATTCCAACTAGGGAAATGATTATTAACTCTGACTGACTATAATGGATTAAACAAAGTTAATCAATCAACTCCTTTCCTCTATCTGAAAAAAATAATTATAAAACGCCTTAATAAAGGCTGTTTGGCGTACAAGAAGAGCAGTAAGGGAACCCTCAATCTAATAAAAACCTAGCAGGATCTAAAGTTAAAATCACTAACAGCAAGTCTAAATTCTGTCGATAAATTCAAATTACTCCATGGCATCACTTTGCTTTGAGCTTAGATTTCTCACATTTCATAATGCTTTCAGTCTGTTTTGTTTTCAGATTTTAAGCTATCGTTGAAAATCCTATTGAGTTTTGTCGCAATACTAGGGCCCTACACCTGCAAACAAATCGTACCGGACGTTAAAAAGTACCTGTAATTAGTACCCTTTGCCATAATAGCTGTTCCTTATAATAGTCAGAAGATTTTTATCTAATAAACCCTTTATATGCCGAACTTCAAATCGAAACCCCTTTGTCGTATTTATGTTTTTTCCCTATTGCATCATAGTATGGACCTAATCTACCACCAGCGCCGGAATGCATTTGTAAGTGGGAGAGGGTTCCAAATTATATCATGGTGATGTCATGAGAATGTTAATGACCTTTGTTCTTTTTTTAGTTTATTTTAGAGTTTAAATTGTTTGGAAGGGATTAAATTTGAACAAATAATATTTTGTTTATTTAATTTAGAAAATTATTATAACTTTTAGTTGTATATCTTATCTCTCTCGATCTTTACATATTTTTAGGAAGTCGTTTGTAGTTTTTGAATGCTATCTATTTTAAAAGAATACAAATGGGATGTAAAGCCATAATTGAGGAGAATAATTTTAAAATAGAATTTTTATTTATGATATTTATTTTTGCAATCTTCATTTTTTTTCATTATTACCTTCGCAACGAAGTTGTTATTTTTTCACCTTTTTGTTTGTTTGTCTGTCTCTCGGGTAGCAAAAGTTACAAACCAATTTTGATCAAACTTTGTATGAATATAATAAATGGTAACATTAAGAGGCTAGTCAATTTTGAGAGGTCATATGAAGAATTTCTTTTTATATAATAGTTCCCTCCCTTGAATAATAATTTATAATTATTATTCATGATGTATCGTTCTTAAATGTTGACATCCCATCCTAAATCTTTAGAACAGGTCTGATTCGGAAGATATGTCGTTTCATGAAAAAAATATGGTCAATTACACCATAACTATAAATAAAAAGAACCAATGATAAATACATTTTTATTTTATTTCAATTTCAACTCAGGGATCTCAAGTCTCCCACAACTGGCGCAAGACTCATGCATTTACAATCAACCTCAAACTCTCAGGCAATACATTACATTTTTTACACATCTATTAAAAGTGGTTCCACCGATGTGAGTAAAATATATTTTTCTTCGCAAATCTTCTTCATTTTTTTATTGTTATTCTTCTGACATATCCAACTAAAAGTTGCCCAGAACTTTTAGAGGAACATATAATTATTTTTCATTATTTTGTAGCTTAACAAGTCATTACCTTTATTGTATCACACAACCTTTATAACCCTAAATACTGGTAGTTAGATAATTCTTCCAACTAAGGAATTATTATTCTATAATTGTTAAGAATTGTTCATAGCTAAAAAGGCGCTAATTCAAATTCAACCAATCAATGGTTAGACAAAAATAAGGAAGCATCGATAGCTGACTACAAAATACAGTGTTTTTTTTGTGTGTAAGTGAGGAAACGAAGAGGAAAGAAAGAGAGACGAAGTTACTGTCCAGAAAATGATGACTGATAAGTTGGCAAGATTCAAAAAATTTGAAACCACGGTATATTTAGATTTGTATCAAATATGGAACGCCGCCATATTTTGAGTTGTTTAAAATATGACCTTCCGGTATGTTAAAAAAATAAACTAAAAATTAATCAGATCCCCTTGTCAATTGAAATAATTTTTCGGGAGGAGAGAAGCTTAACTATAATGACGTTTCATTAATTATCTGCGAGCAGCTATGAGATGAAGGAAATAAACACAAATCCCACTCCTTGTCTAGCAATAATATAGACATGAATTACAGCGATGTCGATCCTCAATCATACTTCGAGCTCAATAAGTCCACAACAAATCCCCAGAATTACTCTTTGTCTTTCGCGCACTATTAATTATTACATATTAATTGTTCAGTTTTTGGTGGTTGAAAAATTATTAGAATAAGTTTTTACGGATAAGATCAATATTTTGACCTAATAAAAAAATCAAATATGTCCATTTTCAATTTCACTCAAATTTTTATATTTTAATTCGTCAAATATCATTAGCATAAACAAGAAGTTCTTAGAGATGCATTCTATTCCATCTAATTACTACATGCTAAAAACCAAGGATATAGATGGCAAAATTCAGAAATTTGCTTTACCTACGCACACATTTTCATCTGCAGTGGAATGCATCCCCAAAAACTTATTGAATATGTTTATGACATACTAAAAATTAAAATATAAAAATTTGAGTAAAATTGAAAATGGACATGTTTGATTTTTTTTTTAGGTCAAAATATAGACTTCATGACTCTATAGGTAAAAACTAATTTTGTTGGATTATACAATAAAATACAACAAAAGAATTGAACAATTATCATTATAATAGTTTTTAAAATAGATCAATATCTTCAAAAAAATTCAAAATATAGGGAATTAAAAATAGGGTAGGTGGTGTAAAAAGAGGCCAAAACTTTAGAAGCCTCTAAATCCTAAGCCGGAAAACAAAAAAGTCTCAAATTTTGGCTTTTGAGTTTTTAAATAATATTAAAATTTTCCGCCGAATTTGAAAAAAAATCAAAGATGGCGCTGTTTTTGAGTGATTGATTTTTACCCCTATACTAGTTATTAGTTTTGTGTGAAGCCAAATTTTTTTTTTTCTACCTTTAGACATGCCAAATTCATACTTTAAACGGGCACTTCCCTATTATTACATTTCAAAAGTAGTGAGTACTCTTGTAATGTTGTATACTGCTTCTAAAAAACCTGATTGAGTAAATAAAAAGATATGGCAGTGGGTGATGACCTTCTCTTGTTGTACTCTAATGGTACAACAGGAAGTTGTTCTACATTAACCTTGAATTTATTTTGTGGATGTTGCATACGGCGAGAGTAAAAAGTTATTTTAATAAAATCCGTTGTAATTTTGTTTAACATGGCAGTTTTTCATTAATCATAATGATTAAGAAAGAAATATTGATTAGTCAACATTTTGTTAATCATAAATTTAATTAAAGATATTTTAATCAGAGTGTGAAATTGTCTTATCCTAAAGCAGTAATGACAGAATGAATTTGTTACAGGGGGCATTAGAAATACCTGTCTTAGCAACATGGCATTATTATTCATTTTTAAATAATATTTTTTTTTTTTTAATGAAATGATATGCTGAATTCATTTATTTATATACATGATTCAGTATTTAAGCCCAATTAAATTTAAGAGTTTTGGGTAATGTTGCTGTGAACATTTCTGATAGCAGTATATTTCCAGCCTATTTATGTTTATATATTATTGTTTCGAACTTTATCTTTAATCTTTACTGTTTTCTTTCTTCTTCTGGTCCATAGGTGAGATAAAAAACAGTCAAGACTAAAGGTTAAATTCGAATCGATAATATAAAAGCATAAAAAGGCGGTTAATATATCAAGTTGTAAAATCACCAAGAGGCGAAATTACGAAAGGAGAAAATGTATGTGGCAAAATTACTGGCTGCAAAAATGTTCGCAACAAAATTACTACCCACATAAGATAAAAATATTGTGTGTTGAGATTTTGTTCACCTAGTCAGAAATATTACAACAGCGATTTCTCAAAATAATATTGCACCAGGTAGACTGCAAATGATGTGGAAGAATGGGGAAAATATAATTTTGAGCACTTTCAGGGCCGTCCGTAGGATTATATATTGAGAGGGGTTGATTTGTTGTTATTTTTTTCCAAAAAATAACACAAATTAAAAAAATTTCGAAAAAAAATTCAAAAATCTACAGCTATTCACAAAAAATTAAATTTCTTAAAAAAAAGTTCAAAAATCCAAAGCTGTTAAAATAAAATTAAATTTTTTGAAAAAAAAAAGAAAATTTGAAATATTATTTTTTTTTTTTCAAAAAGCTAGAGTTGCTCACAAAAAATTAAATTTTTGGAAAAAAACATTCAAAAATTGAATTAAAAAAAAGAAGTCTAATATCAAATTTTTTTCAAAAAATTTGAAAAAAAAATCAAAAATCTACACTATTGATAAAGTTAAATTTTTTTGAAAATAATTTGAAAAAAAAGAACATAGTAAAAAGCAAAAAAACTCCTCTCCAGGACCCCCACCCCCTGTGAATACCCCTGACTTTTGACTCACTTTTCGCCGGGTTTTAACCCGCTTGACTTTGCAATGTATAGTTGAAGAAGAGGGCAATGCGGGTTTCAGGCTTAACAATAACTTTCCAATAATAATGTTCCATTGTAGGAAAATATTAATAAAAAAGTATTTTTTTAAGGTGAAACTCTAATTCTTGTATACGCAGTATATACTTCTACATATTTGTAATATATAAGTTGGAATTTGTATAAACAATTTGTACAAGTTGTAACCTAAAAACGAGATAAAGATTTTACTCTAATACTTGTAGTGATGTTTAGGAGCCAACAGGAAGGAGGGAGGGCAAATTAATTATATTATTATATATAAAAAGTAATCCAACAATGTAATATAAAATTGTGTTTCATAAAAATGTTATTTTAGCAAAAAATCCTAGTCTTAAATATTTTGAAAAAAATATGTGCCTCTCCGACTCCTACAATGAGTATTAAGTAAAAATTAAATATCATTTATATCAGTTTAATTTTCATTTTATTTCGTCACATTCAATATCGACTTTATTTAGTCAATAAAAAAAATAGAAAAATTTGTCAGACAAAGCATTAAAAAATCGTTTTGTCTCGTCATTGTCATGCCAAAAATACTCGTTGATGAATACATTTTGTCAAGTCATAGCTGACAAAATTAACATAGATTTGAATATTCCATATATTATCCAAGGTCTACTTTTTTACATTTTTGATGAAAATTACAAATTGATTTGTATTCTGTTGTACATTACATAGTTCAAATGTCGATCTAGGTAATTTTTTCTACTTGTAAATACATGATAAATAAATAGTGTTAATGCATCAAAATGAAACAATAACATCATTTAGTAGTTGGTCATAAAATTGACTAATATTTTTATTAATTTTTAAATTATAAGAGGGATACATTACATTATTTATTACACAAGTTACAACAAGTACATTGTACATTCATCGAACTTGTATAGGGAAAAGCAGGGCTAGTTGGCTCAATTTTTACCTTTTGCCATATTTATCAGCTTGTAGAAATGATATTGAAATATGAGTTTTCGTTGGAAAGTTCAAAATAAAATGCAACTTCCCCATCGATGTTTTATATAACTGAAATAAAATTTATTATAGCCAAAAGTAATTATTATTTCAAATAATCTAGTTAACGTATGTTCATGTATATTATGTATTAAAAGTCAATAATAAATTAGACGTAAACTTATTAATCGTGGCTCAAAGTTATTTGTCGCCGACGAACAGGTAAATTTTGCTTAAAAAATATTTAATATAACTTTCCAAGAAATCCATTATCATTTTTCATGATAATTTTCACATGTAGTTACTCAATGCTTAAAGGTTCTCGCCTCAAGAATAAAAGAATAACTACAATAGCTTGAGAAAAAAAAACCTAATAATAGGACGTAATAAACCCGGGAATACTTTAGTGTCTAAAACACTACCTGACTGAGTTTTAGCTACGCAAGCTCGTTGCTAGATATCATTTAAAGTTGATTTATTTATTAGATATAATGTACTTTTTTTCTTTTTTAGCACACGCTCGATGCTATATGCAGTCAGACACAGTCAATGTAGCATCGAGCGTGTGCTACATGTAGCACACGCTCGATGCTACATGGACGGTGTCTGACTGATTTGTTATTTTTTAAATCAAAAATGACCGTAGATTACATACATGCTTTATTTTTACTCGCTAGATGACTCTTAAGTGGAATCAATATTTGTATATAAATACTTTTTCATGACAAATAGTACGATTTTTTGCAGAAGGACTATCAATTTAGTCAAATTTTCTCAACTCACTAAATACTGTAATGTTCAAAAAGTCAAATGTCCTCATTCCTCTTGTGAAACATCATTTTAGATTGAAGGAAGCAAGAGTTGATGTTATTATAAATACACAAGAGTGTACGGAAATTCATAATTTTTTGCTTTATTAATGTAAATGAAACTTAAAATAGTTACAGGGTTATCACAAATTAGTATTTAAGACTGCTGGATCCCCCTGCCCCTTCCCGACAGTTACTCTTCGACTTCAAAGACAGAGGCCTTAAAATCATAAAAGATGTCGCATCTCAGCAATGGGAACCCTCCCTCACCTTACCACCATCAAATAGCTGATGATAATACAACACTAGTGTGTGTGTTTTCACAAAAGTCCTAGAACACAACTCGTAAAAAAATTGCTCCACTAACCCCTACATGAGATGTTAGATTTGTTTAAGATTCAACATAGCTCCAGACAAAGTAGTCAATCAGATTAAGATCTGGACTTCTGGTAGGGCCATACTTCTTTTCAAATGAAGCAATAGCAGTGCACACTCATCAACTTCAGCATCCTTTCTGAGACATGATAATTTGCTGAGTCTTGTTACACGCTATGGATCGGTATGCCAGTCACATTTGAAAGTTCCAAAATAATCGTCACTGCACAACGCCAATCCTCCTCTGTAAATTCAATCTTCTTTATATTTGGAGCAGCTGTTGCCAAGATGCCCAAAACTTCACTAAAATTTGTTGATACAACAACACTCCTGCTAGCAAAAAAAGACACCATCTGACAAAAATCGCCGGCACACACAAGCGCCGATTTGATTTTAACGCTATGTATATATAATTGTTTTCACCTTTTTTATCATCTATTTTAGGGTTCCATCAACTCTAAATAAAGACCTCTATTCACACTCTATTTAATGATTTATTTTCAAAAAAGCAAAAGCACGTTGTTCAAACATGCATAACATTTTAAAAAGTTTATTTATAAAAATTATATTCTATCGTATATAAATTGTATTGCCAAGGAAGCAATGAAGCCCTGCAAGTGGAATTCTCATTGAAATGATCCATATGGAATGAAATTCAATGCATTCAACCTATATATCAATATATTTTCCTTGTTGAAGAAAGGTTTACTTTATATCATGACTACGCCAGATATTTTCTATATATTTGAATATATTATTACGATATAATGTCTCCTGTGAAACTGCCTCTATAAACTACTAAAAAGTACAATAGATTTGAACCATTTCAAAACCTTTGATTACACAACTCCATATTCTATGCATTGCATAAGTACTCTTTTTTTCTCTTCCTTTTTTAACTAACTACAAGGATTTTTTTTAGAGTAGAATAGATTGGAACGAGGAAATTGAATCATTAAGACGGAAAAGTAGATTATTCTAAACAGCCATATAAAAACCTACTTAAATATTTAATATAATATAGTCATGAATATTTAATACTCATGTAACTTTTGTTCTTCTAAACAATTATCATCAGTAGCACCGAAACCTCTAGGGACAGGGGACCAATGCCCCTTCCACTTAAGTAGATTTTTAGTTATTTCAATAAAAAAAGTTTCTCTTGGAAACAAATTTATAAAATGTAATAAAAAAAACAAAAAAAAAACCATCCCGTTGTAACTGTCAAAAAATTCCGACGACCCCTTTATCATGTGGGGTCCCCTGATGACGTCCCATTATATAATTGAACCAGTGATGTGCATAATGATCACGATCACACCTTATTATTATATTTTGTAAATATTAAGTACTTTCAAAATAAATATTTGTAGCTATATTCATAAGAGCAAATACAAAAATGGCGCACTAGACATTTTTAACGTAGTGTAACGACATTTTTACTTTTTTTTTTGGAAGATAAGGTAAGCTTTATCAATTTTTATCATGTAAAAACGAGAATTCAGAGTCTTTTTGGTAAATAAATGTTCAATTTTTTTACGTCCATATTTAATTTTTAGTTAATAGTCAGGGAATATATTCAAAAACTTTGAGACTTATAGATTAATTTTTTGTTTAAAAAGATTATCATTTGAATAAAAGGAGGTGTTCAAATTTGGGGGGGAAAAAAAATCAATTTTTCGTCTTATTGTCTTAAAATAGTCATGTTATGAATGCCTTAAAGAATTAATATCGTTTTAAAAGAGTCAATGAATGTTATAGAGTATTCCTTGACTAAGTAAGTCCTGCTACATTTACAGCTTCTTTATAGTATCATATATACTTATCTAAAAGCTATATAGGAACATATATCAAAGTAGATATTATTATCTGGGGTGGAAACCACAATCTTCCTTGTGAAACATATCCCGTAACTTCTTTAACACACTGAAAAATACACGATTAAAAAATAATGCCACAAGAAATAATTTTTTATAAAGTATTCAGAAATCCTTTATTTTCCGTTTCCATTTAATAAGCATATCCCATTTAAAAGATGGATCTAAAATATTTGTGCGTAAGCCAAAACGGATTGAAATCTTTAAAATAAATTTAGTGTTGTGTCAGTCCTTATTTATTCAGACCAGTCCAGTCCTAGTACCGGCCCTATTCGTCTTTAGACTGGCTCTTAAGACCGTCAGTGCTTCAGTAAGAAAAGAAGAAATAAATTTGACTTACGTCATCAAGGACCGAACTTTATCTGTTTTAGGACTGATATGGAGGACAGAACTGGACCAGACCGAGATTGAACTGGACGAGACTGCAGTCTTCAGTCCTAAGAAATGACACACCACGAGATAAATTGATTTCCCATCGAAAACAAATATTGAAATTACCCCCCCCCCTTAGTGTGTCATTATTCCCAATTAAGGCATACATTGGATATTAATAAATAGTCATGTATATCACGTCTTTTTATTGACGGGACGGTTTTTTGGAATTGGTAATCTAAAGAATGAATTTTCCTTTCCTTCAGCTGTTGTAGTGAACTTCCTTTTCTAGTATATTCAATTATTTTCAAAACGTGATTGAAATTCGGCCCTACTCATAAAAGAAGGAGAGTAACCTTGAGGTTTATTGCAGAGTTATAAATATAAGTCCTTGTTGGACTCAGAGTGAAATGAATGTTTCTAGAACTACTTGGCAATAAATCTAGTAAATTCAGAATTTGTCAATACGTTGGTGGTATGAAAAGCTTCCGATCTCAAAGTGAAGATGACATCAATCGTAAATAAAAGCTAGTCACATCTATTTAGCATCTGTTTACAGTTACTCAATAAAGTCTCAGCTCTTTTGGATGTGCAGTTGTTATATAACAGTCGTTTGAGTTAGTTGATGTAAGTGTTTTTGCGAAAATGGACAAAATTGCTGTCATTAAGTATTTTCTTTCGAAAGTGTACCCTTTGGATAGCTTGAAACAATGGCAGACAAATACAGGTTTATTGTGTTAAAATTCTATGTTAATCCAACACGGAGTAATTGAGCCATAAACAATAAGTCTCAAAAGAACAATTATTTACCTGAGAAAAACGCCGAGTACTATTAGGAGGGGGGTGGGGGTACAGAGATGGAAACATCACTGGGAGAAGTCTGTAGATTAACAAGCGAGACAATGTTGACAAATAAAAATTACGAAAAAATGTCTTGTATCTTTGTTGGGTCGGAAACTTTTCATATCACCCACCTATATATGTATATTATCAAATTTTTCCATTATAGAAATCCTTTTTTTTAATTAGTTACTTCCTAAATAAATATAAGTCAATTCTGGTAAGCGTGTCTCACCACTAAGCGGCTATATCAAGTTTTAAAAAATCGGAATCATTTTTTAAGAGATAAACTTCACTTAGTGGTTGCTCTTTCAGTTTTCCTTGCCTTACTACTAAATATAGGTGGGATTTTTGTTCCGGTGCCTTTGCAAATAAGGGCCTAGGTCATAATGAGTAATACTTGAGAGTTAAAATTTATATTTTATATTTGCTGAATTGGTATGAATCCCCATGGTAAAAGGACATTCAGTAAATACTAAAAGTATAATTATTAAAGGCAAAACATAATTTGTAGGCTCAAATTTTCATTTGATTTGGCTTCCCTGCTTTTTGTTTAAGAATGAATAAGGTAAAATATAAGGTATAATTGATGCCAAATCTCCATCAATTAATAAAAGTTCATAAAATTCGTTATATAAATCATGTTTTTTATTCATTTTTACTATTAATAAAAACTTGATATAAATCAGCCAACGACAGTATAAAAGTACAGGCGTTCTCAAGTAGGGTGCCGTGACACACCAGTATTCTACAGAAGCATTATTATTATTTAGCAAAGTGAACAGATAAAACCGAAAGGATTCCAGCTGCTGCAAAACAAAAAATATATTTAACCAGTTAAATTAGCTCAATATATCAACGCAAGACAGAAACAGCACATTGTTTTTGGTTTCAAACAAAGTTAATGACTTCAAGAACAAGAACTATATGTAATAGAATAATATGTTATATTTTCAAGAATTTAATAGTAATGATAGCAGATTTGGAAAATTTAAAAAAAAAACACACTTCAGATTGACAACTAGAATAAGCCCCTCCTCCTGCCTTCTAGGACATGTGTATTTTATACACCTCTAAATATATCTGCATTTCTATTGTTTAATGACAAGTTGCCTTCTGACTTATACTAACGAAGGTATTTTTAGTGTTTCTATAGTCTATATATTTGAAATATTTTTATTGATTGATAAACACTTGAGAACTTACAAACAACATTTCCATGAAGGATTTATATAAAGAAAAAATCAGCAAATTGAAATGTAGAAAACTAGACAGACCATGGCATATTTTTATGGACTGTGTGAAAACAGGGAATTTTAGAAAACTTGGAACGAAGATTTTAGAGATTTTGAATTTGGTAGAAAAGTCCTGGCTTTTTCTTTTCGGGGCCGTCGAAGGGGATAGAAAGGCGACTATGGGAAGAAATCTGCTGATTAAAATTAATTTTTTTTTCATGATTTGCAAAATGTATGGGTGGATAAAGCCCATCAATTCACTGAAGAGTCGTCTTATGTTTTATCTATTATCTATCAATTATTTTAAAGAAGAACTGTACTTTTTAATTGACTCAACAATTTTACAAAGCTTTTTACTTTCCAGTAACATCGTGTCATAAAAAGTCTCAGAGTGAAATGATCATCCAAACGTTTTGTTATAAGAGCATTTACATCGGGATGAAAAAAAAAAGAAGAAAAAAAAAAGAGAAAATCAGCAAATTTAATAAATTAAAAACCTATATCTCACAGAACTTTAATTATGTTTAAACCTATACATCTCCTATTATATGTATAATGCAAGTTTGTATGTTTGTCATATGAACAATTGTCACGGTATGCACTGTATATAGTGCTTCCTAATGTATATCAAAAACATATTTTCCTCTAAGAAATAACAATGTAGTCGTATTGCTGAACTATTGCAGGCATGTTCATGTAGCATCAAATATGTGGCACTGTTTTTGTTTGTATTTGCTCTCTTATGTACATCATAACTCATAGCATTTAGAGTTTAAGTTAAGATTTAAATAAGATACAAATGCTGTTATGTAAAAATGATTAACTATCGCAAGTATTTTGTAAGTAGCCTACATAGAACACAGGTTTGTTTGTTTTTGTTAATAAGTGTTCTTGAGCCTCTATTCTTCTTCTTATTTTTTTGAAGACACAACACGTCATATGAATTGATATTTGTATTGAGTAGTTACGTGTGAGTGTGCTCATGAGAAACGGAGAGCAACACTAAGGATTTCTTAGAGAGTTATTTTCTAAATTACTAAGGTAAAATTGATCTTTTAGCCAACCCAGCAATTTCTTTGGGAAATGCCGGGTACTATCGTTAGTACTAAATAATTGTAATACCTTAAAAATAAACAAAAAACGGTTGAATATACAATATAAAAAAATTATATTCCTCCCACATAAATGTTGTCATATTTTTGTATTTGAATTACTAATTATATAATGCATTAAATGAATAAGTAAATACCTGAAGTGCAGATGTAATTATCATATTTGAATATTTTTTCCACATAAATACATTGACCCTTCTGGGGACTGGAGCTATAATGTACATTCGTGCAAATAAAAGATTTCGAACATAGAAGTTAATCCCTGAATTAGCGTAACATAAAGAAACATCTGTTGAGACCCGCTTCGGAACGTATTTTTTTAATTTTGTCCTTAAGTGATTTTTATTGACAGATTTGCAGCGATATTTTGGTTTATACCTTGCTATGTCATAGCCTGGGCTCACATTTAATCACTTTCAAATCGTGGAATTTCCAGACCGAAGCCAAACACCAAAAAAGAAACAGAAAAAAATAGCCTTAATATATTGGTAGTTTTTCAATTTTTCCCAATAATGGAACTATTTTGAAAAATCGTTTGGAATCGTTAGCAACTTAATAAGAGCGGATTCAAAGTCAACCAATAAACATTCAAAACACTGATAGGGGGAGAAACCAAAAAAATCCCCAACAAATTACATCCAGAGTAAATTTTTATCTAATTGGGCAATGCCGTTTCTTTGAGATTTTTAGACACTTTTGAAAAGGCTCTTTGACGGATGTTCACATCAATGAGTGGAAATTTAAATTATGGTAACTGGTGAGTGATGAGCCTAAAGAAATGCTAATAGGGGTACATTCTAGTTGTTGAAATCAATTTAAATACATTTGTCTAAATTTTAAAATTATAACCGACTAAATTAATCAGTAGAGTCATAGAAAAGTACTTGCAACACGAACTTGAGTCGTACTGAAACCTCATTAAACTGCAACTTTATACTTGACTTGTAGTAGAAGCAAAAGCCTCAGAACTTTACTACGACTTGACTTGTGAACAGCTTTGGTGATTAGATATATTAAACCCTTATTATAGGAATTTTTCAAATTCTCCTCTTTTGATTTAAGGATTTACCATACATCGTGAATGATTAGAAATGTCCTTGCGATAATAAACAAAAACGAAGTACATGTTGGTAACGTTGACAGACGACAAATTTGCTGACACTCATCAATAATAAATCAAATATTTGAGCTTATTGATGTCACGATACCACCAATATTGCAGTGGTTCCGGTAATAAAATTGCTATCAGTATTTTGATAAATTAATAGTTAGGGTGAGAAGCCTTTAAGTTGCTAATGAAGTCACTTTGGTCCCTAACCATGAATAAGAACCATCTATAATGTTTCTAAGGACTACTACAGAACCTCTAGTCATAACTATATTACTCTTTGCTCGCTAATATGTTTGAATTTTCAAAATAGGGAGGAATAATAATGTCTTGCTGGTTATCAACATTAATTTTTTAATGTATGCTCATGACGATTTCGAACATTTTCACATCTCTATGCAGGAAAACAAAATATGACCCACAAGTCTAATATGACCTGTGAATGCATTTATTAGACACTTAGATATTGGTATAATTATATATTTAACAGTATAGATAAATTTTTCAAACTAATCAACATTTTGGCCAGTACAAAACTTTCAGTGTATAATACAAGCAAAATTTGGCAATTTATGGTATGAATCTTCAAATTAATTACACATTTTCATTTAGATTAAGGAATCTATCACATGAACTGTCCACTTCTTTCTTAATTTTTTGTCGAACTGGAAGCTAAATGTTTCTTTTTTTTTTAGTGCAATAGGTATTAAATGAAAGTGAATATTGAATAAAACACTCGTATAATTAATGGCAATGTCACAAGGGGACCACGATGGCACCAAATTCGAAATGAAATATTATTTTCTAAAAAAAAGACATCAATAAAAATTAGGGAGGGGGTGGGAGGGCTTGGTTTTTGGAAAAAAAATTCAAAATTCCATAGCTATTCACAAAAAATTAATTAAAAAAAAAAGTTCAAACAGTAAATTTCTTACTCTGCTGCACAATTTGGCCGAATGACGAATAAATTTTACATACAAACACTTCAGACCACCCCGTGAGGCGCCCCTGAACTCTATCTGACAAATTAGAAGAACATTATAAAAACTAATGTGGACACGCGGTAGAGCACACATTCCTTCGCCTGAAATCAATTTGATTTATGTATCTCAATTTGATCCAAAGTTATTGTCGATTATGTATTTTGTACGTTTTGTTTTACCTTGACCTCTCAAAATTGAATGGTCTTTTACTGTGACCATATGCAATCTTTGTACCTAAATTAATCCGTAACTTTTGCTTTAATCCTAGTGACTAACAAACAAACAGTGGCAAAAACATAAATTCAAGCTTTGTTCAACTTCGTTGATGGAGATAAAAAGAAAAAGCCCTTATAGAAATATATATATTCTTCTTCCAAATATTGTTCGTTAAAGGAAATGCTTTATTTTTGAATAAAAGAATAATATATTTTAAAAAATCAAGGGAGCATCAGATAGATTTCTTTCAAATATAAGATCCAAAATTCCCTCTACCCAAACCAAAATTTTAAGAATAAATAAATTTTTTTAAATCTATTTTGTCGAGATGTTAAAATATAAATTTTATAAATTGTATAAACATGAACTTCCCTTTTGGAAATCGTGAAAAATTCCTTACACACTTATTACTAGATTACTGGTACTCTTTCATTTTAGAACTATGCATTATATATAAAATTAGCTACTACTAGGTTAAAGAAAGGATGGAAAAAAGAGTACACGTGTTTAAATACACTCAAAAAATGAAGAACGTAGGATACAAACTTAAATATGCGCATTTTATCCTAAGATGTGTTGCTTAGCAAAATCAAAAGGCAATTTTTTTTTGTATCCAAGCTAACATCATATTTCATATTTTGTGTTTTGTTTATCCTTTTATATGTTTGAAAAGTATTACAAGGGCCCCAATGAATTAACTTTATAACAAAGTTAGCATAAGAAGAATAACAAAAGAGGTGATCTTGTAATTTTAATTGCCAAATAATGTAAGTAATCTAGCACTCTATGTTCCCTAATAAATCAAATAATTGAACTTATTTATACCACGATGATAAACCCTTAAGGCTATGGAGAGGCCACTTTTGATCCCAGCCATGAAAGATTTCCATCTCTAGAAAATAACTTGAAGTGATCATTTTTATATTCTCTTATAAAAAGACCTAGATAGTGAGGAACTGAAGGATTGATAGGTACTTGAATATAAATATGGATATTGATGAGTAAGTACGAGCCCTCCCAGCCATCATAAAGTATGCCATGCCTCTAATTTGGTTCCTCAATGTAATCACTTTAACAGTGATGGTTATTAGGAAAAATTGAAATCAATATTCTTACTATGCATTATGCACTAGATGAAAACTACGCCCTGCAACATGACGAGGCGCCCTCCAAATATCCAAACTGTCCAGTATGCCTTGATAAAAAAAGTTCCGTTTTGGTCAAAAACAATGTGACCTTCTTACAATCCAAAGCAGAACTTACTGGTATATAGTTTTTGCCTTTCTAGGATGAAAAAAGAGTAACATCACCATAAAGAAAGTTGTTAACCGTCAATGACGAGCCATGGGTAGCGTGTACATTATTGGCAATGCCAAGTAGAGGTAGTTATTGAGGCAGAAAGAGGATACATTCTATAAAAAAGTTAATCTACTAAGCTATCATAATATAGAGTTATAAAATTAATTCATAGTTGTATACCTTTTTGTATTGCAATACAGGGAGACCCGTTTTAAATACGTCTTTACCCTGGTATAACAAAAGTGACGGTTAACTCAATAACACTAGTAGGACTTAAATATTCAAATACACCCTTTTATTGTGAATATGGTTTCATACAAAAACAACGCTTAGCAATTACCTTGTTATTATTGAATAATCAATAAAATTACGTCTCTAAAAATCAGCTAAACTGATTTTTGTGTTTGTTTTTTTGTAAACATAAAATATGCATATTGCATGTTATATGCAGAGTTTCCCTAGATAATTTGTCTTTTCCTTTACGTCAGAGTAATTATAGATTGCATTTATTGCTTTGCTATATTTTTATTTAAGAAGCGAAAATAATTAGATGGGAGGAGCAACAGTGTGCATGGCAACACAAATACATTATATTCTTCAAATAAACAGTGCATTAGACTGTCCAAATTTTCGAGTTAATATTTTTCTCCCCTTTCAAAAATACATTTTTACTAGGGAAATCTAAAACTGACTCTGCAAATGATTGGGGTATCTCGGATCATTCTTGGCATGGTGCATGATTTAGTTTGGAAAAATAGTATCTTTGAGCCAAACTTGACCTATTCCCTAATATAAATTCTTAAGTAAAAATTGTACTTGTTATATTTTTTACTATTTGCAGGGCCTTCCGCAGGGAGTGGACTTGAGAGGCTGTATCCAAAAATGTAATTTTGTTGTGAATAGCTGGAAATTTCAAAAAAATATTTTTTTGAGAATAGCTATGGATTTTTGAAATTTTTTTCCAAAAATTTAATTTTTTGAGAATAGCAGTGAATTTTTATCATTTAAAATTATGCATCCTGTATTTAATCATTTAAGGGGTGCTCCCTTTTTTTTTTATAACACATAAATTAAGATCTTGTTCCTCCTTTTTGCTCAACAACTATCACTTCACCTAGGGTTAAATTTCGATATATTATGATTGATAAAACAGGGAAACGCACATCCGAGCAGTTTAATGTCCATCGATTAACTATAATCAGAGCAAATTTATATTTGATCGATTACAAAAGTATACTCGTATTTCTTAATGATACCAGTTTAAAAATTACAGCAACCGTATAAAGATCTAAATTAAGAATATTTTGTTATATGTATATCTATTATAATATTGATATATCAAATATATTGCCTATATTCAGGCCCAGAACTAGGAGTGTGTAAAAAAGGGAGCAAATTACACCTCCCTAATTTAAAATAAGTTGTTAAATATCATAGTATTTTGTGGAAAAGACAATTATTGTTGTCAAACTTTTTAAAAATTTGTCAAAAAATGAATTTTTGAATTAAAAATATTTAAGAATAGTTAGCATTAGCGGAAATGTAATTCCAATTTTTGGGTGTAAAATTTCAAATATATGGCTTTATGAATTGTGAAAAAGTGAAGTTATTATTTATTTAACCCCTTAAAAGTTTAAATATTAGCATAGTATATAATAAAATAATTTTCCTTTAAGTTTGTCATGAAAACTATGATTGTTGACAAACTTTAAAACATTTTGTCAATTTTTCAAAACCTAGTTTCCACTATTATATGGCTTGTCAATCCCCTGCCCTCCAAAAAAAAAAAAAACTAATCAACAACCCTTCACAAATTATTTGCATTTTAGAAATATTCGTACCCTCATCTGCAAACTTCAAATGTTCATGAATTTAATATATGTTGTGAAATAATTAAATACAGTAGAACCCACTTAAGGCAGAAACGCTTAACACTTTCTGTACCAACGGACCTGAGAATCCCAATAAGTTATGTGTTCATCAGTACATTATATAAATTTGTCGAGTCCTTCTTGTTTCTAGTAATATTATTATTATAAGATCATTTTATATGTACGTGTATTTAGTTATTTACAAATACAAAGTCCTATAGATAACTATACATGGCGCAGTGGGAAGTTCCAATTAAATAACCCCATCACATATTCCCTAGCTTTTCGACTGCTATTCAATTCAAATTGATTTAATTCAATTCCATTCTACAAAATTACCATGTCAACAAAAATTCAAATGGTGGTTTCAAGACGGCCGTAACGAAAAATATCGACAATTGCCAACTCGGGCTAAGAAAACTGGAGATCTGTTAACTATGCTTAATATACATTAATGAGCTAGAGCATGCAGATAAATCCATATCAGAACTGGAACAAGCAGTGATCAATCTGGAGAGCTCAACTAATTCAATGGATGATGTGTGGACAAAGAAAGATCTACTAAAGGGATATTCATCGATAAAAGTTCATACATACCACCAAAGAATTATAGTCAAGCTCGGCAAATTAAAGTAAAAATATACTCTAGTAATTGTAGCTACTACAAGGGAGTCTGCAAACGCTCTTTAAGATTCATTGGAAATAAGCCCTCTATTAATGTCATGTCAGCCTACAAGGAAGATAAAAAATCTAATTAAAATTTTAAACATTTTCCGGAACAATATACGACTTATTTGGTTGATGTTTCAGCTGGGGAAAATACAATTGATTTTGAAGAGTATTAAACAAATCTTTGATGAAATATACACACTAGATTACAAGGTTATCCTTTAAAATCAAGGCAAACTATTCGTTACTCTTGTTTGTTTAGTTAAACATATTATAATAACGAATCCATGACGTCAATGTAATGTAAATATTCTAGCTACTGAATTATCTAAATAATTAAACAAATATGTATTCTACTTATTATTAATTAAATCAAGGTTCATATACGAGAGTAGTATAAAAACTTTTCGATCTCAACGTGAAGATGGCAGCACTCACAAATAAAAGCTAGTGAGATCTATCTTGCATCTGTTGACACATTTACTCACAAAACTTTTAGCCATTTTGGACGCATAGATGTTATGTAGCAGTCGTTTGAATGAGTTGATGTGTTTTTTTAAAAATGGACAAAGTATAGAGCTGTTATTAAATATCTTTTAGATAGTGTAACCTTTAAATAAATTCAAACAATAGCATACATATAAAGGCTTGTTGAGTTAAAATTTGACACATCTAAGTCAATCCAACTTGGAGTAATTGAGCCAAAAAATCAAAAAGTGTCATGTGAACTATTTTTTTTTTGCGTAGAAAAACGGCGATTACTCGGTATTAAGTTACGGGGACGGAAGCATCTCTGGGAGAAATCTGTAAAGCTACAAGGCGGCTGTTGAAAAATAAAATATAAATAAGAAAGAATGTCTTGTATCTTTGTTAGGTAAGACACTTTTCAGACCACTCTCGTATGTATCTAGACACATAATTGCCATTGTATCACTTTTACAGAATTTTTATAGTGATCGATATAGAAAAAAATTGTCCTCCCTAAAAGAATAAAATTTTAAAATATTAGGAAATCACAGACGCTCGGTAAAGTGCAAAACCTCCGCCTAAAATCAAATTGAATTATGTATCTCAATTTGTTCCAAAATTATCGATTATGCAGTTTTAACGTTTTACGTTACCTTGATCTCTCAAAATTGAATGGCCTCTTACTGTGACCATATGCAATCTTCGTACCAAAATCGATCCGTAACTTTTTCTATAACCCTAGTGACTAACAAGCAAACAGGGACAAAAACATAAATTAAATCTTCGTTGGTGGGGGTAAAAAGGAAAAGCCTTTTAAATATATATATATATTCATCTTCCAAATAATGTATTATGCCTTTTTAACGTTTTGCGTTTTACTTGAAATTCTTCATATGATCTCAACTACGCAAAAAAGTATAAGGAAGGAAATCTGTAAAATAATATATATTTAGGTCATGAAAAGTCGTAGCTATGCATGTGTACTATGAAGTGTATAGGGTGATTCTTTGAAAATGTTTCCTTCCCATTTGTTAACGAAAATAAATATATTTAGAATATTTAATCATAAAATGGGAAATTTTATGATTAATAATCGTTAATAGTATACAAATATTAATCAAGAGTAATTTTTCAAAGTTTGAGTCTTTAGCTTGAAGCATGAACATGACTAACGAAATTCTTCCTTATTAGGTAACCCTCACTTGTGTTCAAAAAAGGCATTGAATACGTCAATATTCAATATTAGGACAGTGGACTTCGCAAATCTTGTTTTTGATTACCACCCGAAAATATCATAAAGGGAATTGAGATCTGAGATTTAGAGTGGCCAAGGACATTTCAAAAGTGGCAAAAGATAATTTATTATTTATTTTGGAGGTATGGGATAGTGTCTTGTAGTCAAAAAGTGCCTACATACGGATAATGTTCTTTAATCCAGGTTAAGACGACATTCTACAGGATTCTTATGTAGAAGTTGGTGTCGAATTTTCCCCACCTCCATTTCGGCACTTATCGCATCCAAATCATCATTTCAGAAAATATCGACCTTTTTTCCACCATGCAACCTCGACAATATTCTCTACTATCTCCTTGATTTGATCCCTGTTGTTATGTATGGTATTGTCAACCTTGATTTGTTATTGCAAAATGAATTCAAAGATTCTTTTGCATGCTTTCAAAAGTCTTCATTTTGAGGTCGAATAAAGCAAAATATAACTCTTTATCAAGAGTTTAAATTTTCAGCTATCAAATCAAATCCCTTTCTATTACAAGTGGTCATAAGAAAGGTTTTAAAAATACGGACCGGCCAAAGTGAAAATTCCTCAGCGTCACCCTGTATATTCATACGCCGCTTTAACACATTTTCTCCCCTATGAACACTCCGTTGTAATGGACTATTTGAAGGGTAATTTCCATTAGAAATTGTTCAAAAAATACTATGATTATTTTATCCCCTTGGATGAGTAAAACTATGTTAGTTGTACGAGTACAATCAGAGATAAGTATAGATTGCTTGAAGCCGCTAGTGCTGTGTAAGATCATGTCAACTGTTGTGTACTTTCACTGTATACTGATACTTATTGATATACTTTGAAAATTATGAAAAAAAAGAAAGATAAATATTTTTTTATAGATTATTATAGAGTAAATACGCCCACAACAGCTGAGGCCATCTCAAATCGATAACAACCTCATCAATAAAAACTTCGTCTCTCTGTATATCCTCTATACCACTCTCGTATATAGATCATTGGAAAACTCAAATTTAAAAGATTGGTTTAATTTATACAAGAAATTATGTAATAAATTAATATTTTCTATTCCAAAACCAGGGTTTAAAAAATATTTGTTTCGCCTTTAAATGTATGTTGCATGGAATTAGAGTCCCATTTGCTTTAACGTCATTAAATTAAGTGTATTGTGTATATATGTTTATTTACTTTAAGCCAAAAATGTTGGGACAAGAGAAAATACACAATATTATATAGTTTTTGATCGAACAAGGTGAAAATGCATAGCAGGTTGCTAAAAATGTGAATAGTGTTTATGGTACTGACACTGTAACACTGTAATTATACGTAATTTCAGTTTCATCGATTCTGTTCTGGTAATCTTGATGTCAAACATTCAAGGGCAGTTGTCGAAAATGTGGATAAAATAATGGAAGGAAGTTGTCGAGTGCAACCGTCATATAAGCACTGTTTTGATGGCCAAGGAGTGAAACATTAATGAAGGAAAAATATATATACATATGGATATAACAGATTACTTTTTATTACTCTTCATATATTTTGATCTTTTCTTTCTGAAATTGTAAAAAGAAACGAAGATGCGCGCAATAAGCGGATGATCAAATGTACTTTATTTATTCTCCCAATTTGTTCGATATCATATTCATCAAAATAGGCCTTTATTTTTTATCTTTATTAACTATAGAAATAATGTTTTACCTTTTTTTAAATTTGATTAAGATGTGCAACCTAAAAATAAAATAGTAGACCAATGCAAGATTTCAAAGGTTATAAGTTACTAATCTGAAGTTTTGAAATTTGTAATACAGACCACACTAATGTGGATACATACGTATGATTATATTTTCCTTTTTGCAAAATATTGATTTAAGATATTACATAGATTAATATCATAATGATCCTAAATCCTTTTACTAATATTTATTATCAGGCATAAAATATAAAGTAAATGTTACTCACTTTCATTTTGCCATGACAACATCGATATTAATGTAAGTGTATAATTACATATTATTTTCTGAAAGTTTAACGAAGGAAGTGAAAACTCATTCAATGTTATACTGGGTGGTCGATGAAACCTGAACACAACTAATTCAATAGTTAATTGAGGTTGAGTGATTTAAATGAATTCATATTTCGATATATTATAGAAACATTAGAAACTTGTGCTCGCTAACCTACGTACAAGTCACGAAAATGACATTTGAAGGTGATCGACGAACTCCCATTCACGCACTCCAAGCAGCTGGGCGTTTCCAGGATCACCATCCAGGCCGTCAGCAACTCCAAAACGTTGGAGGGGAAGAAAGGCTCTGTCAAAAAGGTCAAACTGAACCGGAGGATTTAAAGAAGAAAGCCCAGGCCAATTGCTTCAAGCCCATGAGAGCCCACGCAAGAGATATCGGGGTTTCACACTAAACTGCCCAGAGAGCTATCAAAATGGGCGTGGAAAGGATTTGTGAGGGTGGAGAGGCCACTTTTGACACAAGTAATCAAATAAACCCATCATCTCCGTTGCAAGACTCTTTTGAGTTCTTTTGAACTCTTTTTGACACTTTTGCCCCCCCCCTTCCTACAGCCCTGATGCGAACCCCTCGACTACATCTGTTGGGTACATGTGCAGTCTATCATTATCCATAATCCAAACACGGAGGCCCTAAAAGCCACTGAAAGCTAGCACAAGGACGCCATGACAAAGGACTATATCCACAGCGTGTACCAGGCCTTCCACCACCGTCTGGAAGCCATCATTGCTCCTAAGGAAGGCTTCATTAATTATTTAGAGAGCTCAGACACATATATATTTATAGTATTAATTTTGTTGAAATTTTATTGTTAATTAATACAATAAATCTTTTTGAAGTTTAAATTTGAAAGTGTTAAGATTTTAATGGACCACTGCGTAATATGTAAAAGTTACGGTGACGAGTAGAATTTCTGATTTTCATGTTGTACTAGTCTCGGGAGAAAGTTACCTTGTTATTGAATTTTTGTTTATCGACCTATACAGCTGCAAATTCAGATCTTTTTAGGAGGGTATTTTTTTATTAAGGTTATCATTTAATATGTACAAATAACATTAGAAATAAATGAAAGAGGAAGAATCACATATAAAAATATAACATGAATATATGTACATTTTAGTCTATAATTATCCTACTCCTAAAAATTTGCCTAATCATTATTAATATACCACTAAGCTAAAACAACTAAATAAAATTCGTCAATATACATAATTCGGAAGACACATACAAGCACTCAACAAGAACAGAAAAACGACTGAATAAGAATAAAATACAATAAGTAAGTACCAATTAGAAGTACAATTAGTCCCCATACTAAGACTATTGCTTAAGAAATAATACCTTATAACATCAGCACTATATTTCCAGCCAGATCCAGAGGTGTTCAGAATCATCAAAGAGAATGCGGCATATATTGCCATAGCTGATATGATAACAGTTTCTATCTCTTCAGTATCTAAGGTTTCCTAATTTGTAATTTTACCGCCAATAAGAGCATTGAAACTAAACGACAATAATTCCAATTCTTTTGTCCTTCCTGGGATACCTTTTGTTATAAAAGTCCAAACAAAACCAGAGCATTCGTGAATTTTGAGTACAGGTCATCTAGTGCCTTACATTAAATAAATTGTTTTTAAAAAATGACGTCATATATTAATGGCAACATAATCCCGTCACTTTTCACTGTTATTGTCTTTCATTAAGTGAGGGCCCATAATCGTAGTGCTTACCACTCATCAGTAACTTAGAGGCAATACATAGTTGAGTTATTCTGTACATATGAGGTAATAAAACATCTGGTTCTACCCTAAATTTCCAATACGCAAAATCCATCCCTAGTAATCCCGAACAAGTATACTCATACACGGAGAAGAACACTGATGATTTTATTAATGTAACTTCTAACTGGGCTCAGAATTGATGAATGACTATGGAGTAACTCCTACCTATGACTTTACTTGATATGGATTTGAAGTCGTGTTTATTTCTTCCAACTCATAACTGATAGTAGCTAATCTAATGAAACGCCATTAAAGCTAAGCTACTCTCCTCAAAAAAATTAATCAAATTGTCTGGCTTAGAACATTAATGAATGACATTAAAGCCTTGCAAAATGAGACGTTTTTCGTCTTGAAAAAAAAAAAAACGTCAAGGAAATGAACTAGAAATATCTCCGAGTACTTATATCAAATAAATTGCATAGCAGAGTCAAATTATGAGGTTTTATTGGCTGAATGTAGGTAAATAAAAATATCTCCTTCACGTTTACAACCCGTATAGTAGAAATACGTGCTTTACATTTTGTTCCTGTAAACTAATTTAAGAGAGTATGTAATATGAAGCAATATATAATACGTATTACACGGAAACATTAAATACTAAATAGGAAACAAGTGGCTTAGTAGGAGTTTCGGATTCTGCCCTCATAGATAAATTTGATTATTATCTTCAATTTATTTGTACAATATTCTCCCCCCCCCTCTAATTGTTCCATTGAGTAAATCGTCGAAGAAATCCACACTCAACTTTGAGAAAAATCATTCTAGCTTACTTATGTTTGGACAGGCCGCAAATGTTATAAAACTGTCTGGGAAGTTTTATCAAGGAAATGAGTTTGGCCACTACAATTTTGATGTAGTCGGCTGCATTCAGTCAATATCCCTTTAAGAACCAGTTGAAGGACATCATAGCACGAAGCGACATGATAGAGTCAGTGTTTTTATTTGTCATGATGGCCCTGTCCTCCTCATCCCCATTAAAGGCCATGTAGTAGTCATTAGTGCTTTTTCCCACAGGAAAATAAAATATAACCCCCTTAATTTTGTTTTGTTGAGCGTTAATTTTCAACTGATTTCGATGTTGTAAATGACAATCGAAAAAAAATAACACAATATACTCTTTAGCAAGATATACAAAAAAAAAGGAAAGATAAAAATGTCAACCTCTTAATATACTTCAAAGAATGACTCTATATTTTCACGTGACACTCAGTATTACAGCCTTTATGTATACATTATATACGTTCATCCTCAAAGAAACCAAATTTAGTTTATTTATTTAACATAACTAGGTTATGAGATTGTTAAATTCCAAAATTATCTCTTATTTTTCCAATAGCATCATTGTCTAAAAATAGTATTTTATCTGTATGATAATTTTGATAATGATTTTTCTCATGATTATAAGTTATTTTTTCGATTCAAACACAAAGGGAAAAACATAGCTTAATGCTGAGTTCAGTATTTGATAGTGGTTAGTTTGTGTACAAAGATAAGGAAAAACTTGGTGAGTTTGTCATAGCATGGGGATTTTGATTACCTATTACTTTAACTTAACTTAAATATCACTCTTTAACATTAGCATAGAGTTATATTCAATGCAGATGTTAAGTTTTTTTTATTCCTAAATTCATTAGATGAAGTTTCCTCATGATTTATTGGAAATTTGCCCATGTTATATACAAAAAAAAATCAACTTTATGATGAAATTTATGACGTCAGTGAAAACTGTATATAATGTAATATCACTCCTAGGATCCTATGTTTTTATTAATGGGTTACTAACAATGAATAATGGTTTAAGGATACACATAACATAGTTATACATATATTTAGAAACAATAAAAGCTTACAATTTTAGTTCTACAATGTTTTGAAGAAACTTTATCCTGAATAAAATAAATTATTTCCTCTAGACATAAGTTTTTATGAGAAATATTTATGTCAAGATATACACACACGTACATTGAATGTAAGGGAAAAGAAAGTGAATTGTAGCATGAGGAAGCAATAACCATAAAATTACATTCAAAGAAATATGTAGAGTTGAAATTTATGGTATAAGTTACTTCATTTTTTCAAATAAGACTTCTTTTTTTTCCAAAAGTTTCAAAAAAATAATTTGGTTTTGAATTTCGCAATTTTTCTTTAGACTAAGGGAGTATTTGAGGTTTAAACTAATAACTATTATTGTAGTAATGATATTATGAACCGTCTTTGTATATGCCTGCCTTCTTCGGGGCACTAATGCATTGCGAGTACCTTATTCTCAATTTGTACCCAAAAGGGATAATCTGAAGGATAATAGGGGTTCCTATCAAATTTTATTGTTCCAAAGAGGCAATTGTTCTCCAAGAGCTTCTTTTCCACTTTTGAGTCGTAAGCTCGAGAACCAACCTACTGCAAAATCTTTCAATTGTTTTTTTTTGGTCCTGGACATTGTCCTCTCTGAAAATAATAGAAGTTATCTACAATGACCTGCATATTTTTCATTGAAGAAGCCTTGACATCCTCCTTCACAACATTGGGGTCCAAATTATACTTTCTACCAGAGCCAACAAGTATATCCATATCTCTATCGGCTTACAGTCTCCTCTTAACATTGTAAACAGTCGTTTAATTGTTAGTACCCATCTTGTAATCTCTCAAGGAGTAGTTCCCATGTAGATAAATGTTACAATAAGGATTATTTTAATACATAGTACAAAAAAAAATAAATTATATAAAACGATTTAAAATGATAAAACTAAATAGAATTATGTAAAAAACTAAATACAAGCTATACGTTCAAGAAAACAGACAAACATTTACCATAATAGGGTTACAGTTTAATATATAATTGGAGACTATCAACCATTTGATAATCTGATTCACTTTTTAACAATAGTAGAGAAGATAAAATGAGGTTTCTACTGAAGGCTTGCAAAAGAAGTAGATAATGTTTTTTTTGTTTGATTAGTTCGTATATAGTGAGGAGGTTGTGAGTCTATATCAGAACCATTTTTGCAGCCAAGTTGTCCAGGGGTTGGTAAGAATCATTTGATGACATATTTCATGTGAAATATTACCCAGCTTTTCTAGTTGTCTCTTCACTAATCTTGCAGGCGCTGTCTTTATCGTTCTTCGAATTAAGAAACCTTAATATGGATTATTTTGTTGATTTCTTAAATCTTTGATTTGACAAGTTATTTTAGAAAAAATCTATTTATATGGGTTATCTTAAATTAATTAAAAGAAAGTTTCAAGAAAAATGGATAAACTTTGTAAAAATCATTTTTACGATTGTAAGTGTCACTGACACTGTCAGTATGTGACCAAGATATACAATTTGAGTATCGAGTGATAGATACAATTTGACTGAATTGAGTTGTTTTTCCAAAAATCTTAATTAGGTAACATAGATTCAACTAAAAAACAATCTAGGGAATAAAGAATAATTTATGTATGTCTCAAGTATATATTCTTCTTCTTTATTAATAAATCAAAGTTCATCTTGTAAATTTTTGTCCAGTTTACTATCATTTTTTGAAGGGTTGATCCTGTTGCCATGTTAAAAAAGGAAAGGGAGTATATGTAGTATAAAATATGTGTGGCTCTTGTGAGTGTGCACATGAATAACAGAGATTAAGACGGAGTATTTCTTAGGAATTTATCTTTTATACTAATAGAACAAACTTTGTCTATTCTTCGACGCCAATTAACTCTGGGCAATGAAGGGTACTACTGCTAGTAATTATTACATGAATCGAGTTGTTAGGTTGACAGCACACTCAAATCAATGTTTTTTTATCTGTCATTATGCACCCGGATGTTTTCCCAAAGATCTCGCTTCCTGGGACTTATTGCCGTTTTACACTTACCTAAATTCCCGGGAAATCCTGTATTTAATTATTTCATAATATAAGTTTTGTTTAATTTTATAATTCATTTTTTTTAAAAATATTCCTAAAAGGTACACACTTGTTTATATAACTATATCCAGATATATGTACATGACCCCATTACTATACAAATTGATTTGCCTCTCGTTAAATGAAACAAAAATCGATACACATTTCCAATGTTGATAATAAAACAGAGTCATGATACAAAACATTAACTTACATTGTTCATCATAAGTTATTTACGTCATTATTTAGAAAAGGACACAAAAGTTAATGACGTCCAGAACAGCTGTAAAAGCCCTTCGGCCTTAAATAACATTTTTTATGTTTATACGCCTACATAAGTTTGCTTACTTCCTAAAATCATATGTAATTATTTCATTTTTTCATATTTTGTAATTAATAATTATGTACGTAAATCATAAATGCATTAAAGATTTTAGTCTGTAAAGGATTTTAATAGTATGGCCATGCATCACTAAAAATGATTGTTGATTAAATGTGTTAAAGCTATGACCTAATTTAAAATTTGTTTTTAAACAATATGTAAACGATTTCATATCATGTTATTAACCCTTCGTTACTTCTCTTCAAATTCTAATACAAGAATTTTCATGGGTGTTTACACATTAAAAGGTTTATTTTAGCATTGTAAAAATTTATTTACTCTTAGAAATTGTTACGAACTCTACTATAAGCATCAATGAACCTGAATTCATAATCTAAAATAGTATTTTAAGAAAACAATATTCAGTTTTGTAGACTGCAGACTTGACAGTGTATCTATTTTTTCTAAAATATTAAATTACACTAAAATAAGACGTCTACCTTTTTCATAATCATTGTCGGGAAAGATAAATAAAAAAACACATGAAAACTATTCTTTGAAATCTTTATATTTAATTTCTGATATATATATTTTTTTTTTTTGTAAAAATTCACATATTTAAGATAAAATTTAAAAAATATAGTTTAAAAATACTAAAATTAACTAAAAACAAGTAAAACAAAACAGATAAACTTGAAATATCATAGGCGTTTCCACTTCCTCAACGGGATGGTGTTGAGTCTTCTTAACTCCATAATTATATTCATGTTATTCACGATGAGGTTTGTGGTTAAATGGTGTTTCAACAACTCAATAATTTTTATTTGTCCATTCTTCTTACTCATAAGTATCAGCTTTTTAAAATAAATAGCAGGTTCCTCCCGATCGTCTCTTTTCTTCCTATCTCGCCAACACTCTAACTTCTTTAGTTTTGATGCACTCAGAAAAAACAAGCAATTGATCATCAATTTTTTCACAGTCAAAGAAGTGTACTTCGTCTTTCACCGCCTTCTCAGAAAAAAATAGTTATAAGAAAGCGTTTTGCTGTTTATTTGGGATTGGACAATTCTACACCTCATGTGCCTTACATTTTTTAACGATTTGTATATGGGTACGGTTTTATTATTTCCTACATCCATTTCCATTATAGAAAATATGTCCTGACAAGAGGATTTTTCATGATATTATACATATAAAATCATAAAATCTTTTGTTTTTGTTGGCTCTTTTTAATGCTGGCAGCATTTCTAAACTATAATAGTTTTCCATATTCCTAATGATGGATACATTTAATCGGGTGAGAATTCTAGCTACTTTATCTGCTAGAAACTTGGATTGATCATCTTCCTCTCAACCAATTAACTATATATGAATCACTCAGTATTTCGTTTATAGTTGCCTTATTCTCAACCCACACCCTTTATTCCTTACAAAAGTCCGTCGATTCTTACGAAAAGGGAGTACATTTCGTTCTTTCCAGTGCATCCCAAATATAAGGCTTTAACAAACACTCCTGCCACCTTATTTTGGAAGTTTGAACTAGAAATTAGGTTCCTTGGGACATTTAATAGCAAGTTTCAAATATCTGCTTTGCTTCATATTTACAATACGTGGAAGATATTTTCTCTAAATTCTTTTAAATAAATTTCCAAAGCATTTTCAAGCAATACATTCAATGAAGCTCATTGGATAACCCCTAGGGTATGTTGTGTCACTCATATCCATTTTTCGTCAATATAATTCCCAATTGTTTGATAGAGTCGAAAATGGCACAACCAGCAAAACTTTTTGATATAACCTTATTCGTCCCTATAATCATCACATTTGTCTTTTCTCTATTAATTTCTAGGCCAGATATTTTTCAAAAGCGCTCATAAAGTCTTAAGCTCACAAAATGAATTTCTGTTTGAAGTCATTCTCTGAAAAACCCTCCATAAAGATATAATTATCGTCTGCATAGAATTGAGAGGTAATTTTTTTTACTACGAAAATTATACAACAAAAAACTCATATGAATTTATTTTTTCCATCAAAAGAGCTAATGCCAGATTAAATAAATATAGTGATATTAAAATCCCTTAACGAGCTCTTCTTCTACAATAAATTAGCTTAGACTATAGTTTCAAAGTTTGTTAGTTACTCAGAATCTAATGGAGTACCCTCCAAAATAATTAGATACGGTAAATGAATGATAAATTGAAAGTTTACATAAAAGCCGGAAAAAAAGTTTAAGAAACATACAAGAGATATAATAAGGATTTTTCTGTCTTTGGTGTGTACCAACGCTCCAGGTTAGTAACGGAGGGTTAAGTATATATTTATTTATTCAAATAAAATAAGCAAATTGATGTAATGTAATATATATATTTTTAAAAGCTTACGATTAATTAGGTGATCCCTCCTACTAATTGGAGGATTATGCAATATATGTAGATTTGCATATGGAGTGTTTTCATGTAACGTAAAGATTATTCATGTGACCATATTTGGAGAAATAAGTTATACAGTTATATAAAAAATAAAAACCTTTTTTTCCATCAAGATTGTGGAAAATTGTAAAGTACTGCCGTGTTTTTTGATGTCAAAAAGGGATCAACGAATAAAATGACGGAACATTTACTCTGTATCAAAAGTGTATCTCCCTACCGTTTCTGGGACTATTTGCAGAAAACATTCTTGCCGAAAAGAAATTTGGACAAAAAATGATATTTAAGTTTTTTATCCGATCCTTTATTTGAATGCAATTTTAAATGGTATTATAATAAATAAATATAATTGTTCTTAATCTCTTGGCATTACTAATTTACTATAGAACAATTAATGTCATATACTTTTAATTAATAGCACTTTTGTAGAATAATATTTTTGTATTAACTAATGATCATTAAATATAGAAACACACCACAGTAGCATATGGTGAATGAAGTTCGAATCTTTTACCGTTGTAGTACTTTTAATAAATTAAATAATTCTTACCTTATCTCCGTTGTAACGGAGTAATTTTTTGCAGACTAAGTGTACTGGTTAAATATAATTATAACAGGGGTGTTCACATGGTGTAAGTTGAATAAATGTGAAATTTTGAATTTTTTTTTCAAACAAAATAATATTTAAAATAGTTTTTTTGTGAATAGTAATGGATTTTTGAATTTTTTTTTAAGTTATACAAATTGTAAATTTATTCATAAGTATATATGCATAAATGATGTTTAGGTCTACCAAATACATATTTTAACGAATGAATATATATATATCATATGAAACATGTTATTTTATTGTATGTAAAAAAAAGGAATTGAATTGACAATCACGCAGCAAATCATTATCAACAATATATTTGTGCTGGGCTGGGATGTGATTAAAGACACACAAAACATAATTCAAATCAATTGTGCAAAATATTTTTGTTTAAAATCCTTTTTATTTTACTTAAGCATAAAATATTTTAGTCTAAAATAATTAATTAATTGTTTGATATGTTTTTTGTTTATCTAACCATTAGTTGTAGTACCCTTCATTGCATGGAATAACGAGGCGTAGGCTAAAAGATAAATTTTGCTTTAATAATATTAAAGGTAAATCTCTAAGAAATCCTTAGTGTTGCTCTCCGTTTTTCATGAGCACGCTCATGCGTAACTACTCAATACTTATATCAAATCATGTGACGCGTTCTCTCCTCAAAAATGAAAGAATAATAATAAGAGTTTAAAGAAAATATGTGGGAATGAATGATGAGTACTTTAGTCTCTAGAGCACTTGCTAACAAAAACAAACAAAAATATTAATACAAATATATTGTTATTTCTTAGTCCAAAAATATATTCATATATAATATATATCAGGAGACACTATATACAGTTTACCTTGTACATCCGTTTGATGCTATATGCACACGCCTGCAATATTTCATGAATAAATCTACATTGTTATTTCTTAGATCAAAATATGTTTATACTATACATCAGGGATCACGATACATAGAGTAGCCTGTGATTGATTTCAGACATTCATACAAATAAACTTTACTTTATTTATAAGATTATTCAAGAGTATACCTGGGACACTTTTATACTTTTACATATATTCTCTATTGTTTGAACCTATTTAAAGGTTATACAAGTCAATAGTTTTTCTACAAATTGCATTTAAATACAATTCTTCAAGTGTTGCAATATTCACATATCTAGTAATGAGTAAGTATGTGTTTGTATGATAATAAAAATGGAGAATAACACTTGAGGATTTGTTGGAGAGTTATCTTCTATATCAATTAAGATATGGTTGTCTCTTCTACGACGCCTAGCAGTTCTACAAAATGCCAGGGACTACTACTAATAAAGTAAAAAAGGAATAATAAGCATTGAATGTAAAATTTCAGAACTTCTTGCAACTGTCCTCTGAGTACTAAACGTTAAAAAATCTCAAATGCAGTGATATTTTGAATACAATCTGCATTATATTATTCAATGTTGATGTAAAATTTATGACTATAACTTTAGTTGATGTTTAAGAAAAAGGTGATGTTGCAACCGGACGTGTTGTTATTATCCCCCATCTCCCCAAATATTATTTGTATGGGCAAAAAATATAAACAGGCTATCACTAATAAAGTATATACACAAAACTATGTGTAACATCTGTGAAACACTTTTCTAAGTCAAGAATATGTGTTGTCAATATATATATATTTTAACATGAGAGATATAATATATATTATTAATACATGAAAAATGTAAGTTTGTTGTTGACTAAAGATACTTAATTGGAATGAGTCACTCCATAAACGTTTACATAATATTAAAAAATTATCGTTTTTATTCTATCAAAAATCATCAGTATGACATATTGGCACAACCCAACTGTAAGTAGATTTCTCCCCCATGATCAACTTGATGGAATTTCATAATTTCCTCTCCCGGGGAGGGTTGTTCAAATCAGCGGTACTTTAAAATAGTGAAATCAATAGAACATTTTCGTGTGATATCAGCATTGTTGATGGTGACCATTTTGGGGGCCTAAATAACCAAATTTTATAGGAATACAAACCATTTTTCATTAATCGAAGGGACAATAGTTAACTATTGCTATTATTTGGATTTTGAAATGGCACCAAACATTATTTAATGTCTTAAACGTTACTGTCTATTAAAAATCGATTCATATAATGCCTAGTTTTATTATATATCAGGCCCTAATATGTATTAAAATTAGGGATGCACTGATAACAAATTTTCAGCCGATTCCGGTTCTGATACCATCTTTATGGACGATTCCGATACAGATTCCTTATTATATATAAAGGAATTTCATAAACAAATACCCATATTGTATACTTTTTTTTAAATTTAACTTTTTATTAATTACAGATAGGAAAAAATTACATAAATTTATCAATCATAATTAATTGTTAATATATTTATATTTTAAGAAATTAATTACCCTCTGTGCTCAGAAAATAATTAATTTATGGTTGGTTCATATTAGGGAATTTGGCACACCTCTTTCGTTAAATATTTACAGTCTGTATCCTCGCTCCTCAGCCTTTAATCTAATTTTAACTGCCTAGCGGATAAAAAACAAATACTTGCGACACTGACAATAGGCTATTTTCTATTATTTTACTGGTTCGGCCCACATGAGATAAAATGGTCTTGAACTGTTTCTAGTTCCTAACTGAGTTTCATATGCTTGCCCTAGGAATTGAAATATGTATAAACGAGTGCTCAAGTCCGGATTTTTGTATTTTATAATGGACTTGGACGGATACTGATGACTCTGAACTTGACTCATAAAATATGGAATCGACTTCAGTCTGTTATAAATAATATTATAACAACAAACATACAAAAAACAAATATTTTGTAAAAAAGTTACTCAATGGGTTGAGAGTAAATCGCTCGACCCAAACTCCTACCGTGACTGACTTTTTGAACGACTCATGCTACAATTCAAATGTATGCGAAATTAAAAAATGTGGTTATTTCTAAATCGTTACTTTCAACTAAATTTCCTGTACAAACATGATAATTAATATAATCTCTCTAAGTATTTTCTCCATTACTTTTTTTTTTTTAATTTATGTGAACAAGGTTGCCTAGTCTAGCTATTTTATTGATTTGTAATGGTAATTTTGTCTCCAAAAAAGGAGCTCACATTAGTCATATTATCCATGTAAATAATTAGACATAGGTATTAGTAGAATTGGCAGTATTTAGCTGATTCTACCGTTTCCGATGGATCAATACAGCCGTAATTAAAATATGTTACTACATCGTTATATAATTTAATTATAAATTAATCAATACAATGAAAATAATAAGATATTTTTCTTTAATTATCCTATATTGTTATTAACACTACAATACAATAAATTATTTTATTTCATTGTAGTGTACAAGTTCTACAAGTTGCAACCAAAAAATGAGATAGATAATTTTAAATGAAGGATTTACAGTACTTGGCATGATGAGCATATAATAATTAAACATTTAATCGATGATCCATATTTTAATGGTACAACTTTAGAATATTCTAGTACAAGTTACTCAAATAAAAATATTGAAGGGCATATTATAAAGTTCAAATTATATTACACAGAAATATATACTTTTAATATTCATGTAATTTTAATTGATCAAAATGAAATGGGAGTATCAGTGTATGGTTAGTATTTAAAATGATCAACTTTGTAATGGATTTTAAGACGAAGAAATGGAGACTGTACACACTTTGCAATTTGTGCACACCAAATATATGATTAAAAATATAGGGGAAGGCTCAAAACCCACTACTCCCCCCAAAAGAAGCTAGCGACGGAAATATCAATATTTAATATTGGCATAAAAAAAAAATTAATTAATTGCAGTTGTTCATATTTTGTATTTCTTAAAGCCATTTAATGAAGTTTAATCAATATTTATCGGAAATTTGTCCGTTTTACCTAGTAAAAATATCAATTATGAGTCCCCAAGATAGGGTTATCTTCAATTCAGATGCAATTTATGACGTCAGTGGAAATGGTCTATAGTTTTTTTTTTCTTCAAATGCACTTATATTTCATAATAAAAAAACGTTAATAAAAAAGTATTAAGAAATATAATGAAGTAGAATAAATACGTAATATAGCTTAAAAGTATCCAACATGATTGGGCCAAATAATACCAAGGAGCAAAACTTTCATAATAACATTAAGGAGCAGCATTTACCAGGTATGAGAACAAGTCACCATGAATATTCTCAAGTATATTGTATACATTGATTATCCTTTTTTTAACAAAATACATTTCCACTTTTTTTTACAAATGACCTTCTTTTTACAAAGGGAATTTTCTATTATTTGATTAGCATCTCCAGTTTCAAGTCAAGTACAAATATTACAATCTCAAGTTCAAGTCAAGTCTGAAGAACAACAAGTTTCATTCAAATGACAAGGAAAAAAAAAAACTTGTGTTCCCATTTCTGGAATATACAAAAAAATCGCTTGGAACAAAATAAAAAATTTACTGCAAACGATTGTCACTGGATATATTCTCTGCAATCATATTTTTTGCTATATTAATATAGCTTTGCAACAATTGTCAGTTGATAAGAGATGATATAATATTAGAATTTTACAACCACGAGATTGAGGCACAAATAATCAATGCCTTTCAATAACATTTCATCAATTGAAATTGTACAAGAATAATCAAAAAAATTCAGCCTTAGAAATTAAGCCATACCTTGAAACCCTCTAAAAAAATTGGAATGAGATTAGTATTGTCAACTGTTGGGGGAAAATGATATTTCTTGTCACCAATTCCGCAAATGAGAATTCCGAGAATATAAAATATGAAAATGGAGGGAATTGATAAAAAATGATCACTATCTCCGGGTTTGATGTAACTAAGACAAAGATGCATTTTTATCACTATATTAGGGTGTCATTATAAGCTGTTTATACTGTACGATTAGAAACCTACTAATATTGAGACTCGGTCCAAGACCAATTTTTTTAAGTGTTCGGTATTAATAGATTTTTTCTAGATTCATATGGAAAGATAACTCTTTCAGACTGAAGTTCAAACAGTGAACAGAAATTTCCTTTTCTAAAAAGAGGTCGCACATAATTTAATTTTTGCTTTCTCTTTTTTTCTCCTACAAAACGAATTAAGACCGAATTCTTAGTGCAAGACCGGTACATACCGATGTTGGACCAAATTAGTTAAATTTATAAGGGTTTGAAACCCGTTTTTGATTTACAAACCGAACCACAACACAAATGAATACACAATATAGTATCATACAAACGTTCATAAATAAAAAAAAACCAAATTCAGGGGCGTCCGCAAGGGCTGTACTGGAGGGGCTGACGACACCCCAAAATTAAAATTTTTTGCTTTTTTACTAGAAAATTTAACATTTGAATTTTTTTTTCCATAAAACTTAACTGTTAATTCCTTTAATTTTTTGTCAATAGCATGGATTTTAATTTTTTTGAATAATTTTTTGAATAACTGTGGATTTTCGATTTTTTTTAGAAAAAAATTTAATTTTTTGAGAATAACTGGATTTTTGAAATTTTTTGGAAAAAAATTTAGTATTTGAAATTTTCATTTTTTTTAATAGATGTGGATTTGTGAATTTTTTTTCTCAAAAACTTTCATATTTGTATTTTTTGTTAATAGTTATTGATTTAAAAAAAAAAAAAAAAAAATTGAATTTTATTTCTAAAAAAAATTTATTTTTAATTTTTCATAAAAAAAAGAATAATATTTGGATTTTTTTTCAAAAAATCCATAAACCAAGCCTCCACCCCAAAAGTATTAAAGTATGATCCTACAGACGCCCCCAAAATTATAAAATAATGTTTAACAGGTTTTTCAGGTTATTACTGATGAAAATGATTTATTTTATTGGGAAAAAGAAAAATTAAAGTGTCTCTTGATATTGGTGGAAAACTATAGTGAGGCACTTAAGGTAGTAAATGCCACTAAAAACACATAAAAATAACAAGTACGGAATATGAAAATAAACATCTTCCATCATCATTCCTCATAAGTCATTTTAAATGTCTTCTGTCTTTATTAGAATACTGAAAAAATTGTTATACATTGAAAGTCTCATAAACATCACTATACAGAACCTAGACATAATTCACATAAGATTTTTTACTCTTTTCCTCTATATATTGTTTAAATTTTTAATTATTACCCAAGTCGACAAAATGTTTTTTGTATTTTTTTTGCCTTTGGATTAAAATGGTATATCCGTGATTACTTTTACTCCGAGAAACATGAAAATAAATGATAATATATAAACTGTTGCTCTTTGTAGGGCACATAAAATAGAGTTATAAAAGTTATTTTCAAGTGGCTTGACGTAAAAGCAATCAGAAACACACCAACTCAATTCATAGGCAAAAGTTTGTTATCTAATGAACTATCAATGTATATTAATAGATATTATAGTTTTTTGATACTTAATCAAGTCTGATGACAGATATTTCATAAGTTCCACTGTCAACAACCAACTTGTTTTTAATAGACTATTAATTTTGAAAGAGGACCATAAATATATATAAGAGGAACAGAACTCATAATTTATCAAAGCTCATCAGAGATAAGCCTCTCGAGTTTTATTATCTTTTTCACGACCACAATTTGTACTCTAAATTATCATATATAATTTACAAATCCTATTTATCTATTGAAATACAGTGATACCCTGGATTAAGGGTATAATCTGTATCAGTAAGAACATATTGTTTATTTCTTTAAAAATAAGATTAAATAAATTTTATCACAAAAGTCAAATCCATCATTATTGTCTAAGTCCGCATGCCTGGTTGTTATTTGTGCAAATACTTACGCAAGGCGGTGGAGACAAGATCACATACAGATCTCCCTTCCAAAGATGCACTACGTATATGTTGTGATCATAGATAAGTATAGATTTCTTGAGAGCGCTAGTGCCACGTAAGATTATACTTATACATTTTCTGAATTTCAAACTTTTAACAAATTTGATTAACGTTTACCTCTAGCTCAATTGCAATTTCTGAGTCTTTGTATTAAAGTAAGTAATTTCGATACCAGGCACAGGTCTGATGAACTGTCGAAACCTTTATCCTTCCCCAAACTTATCTAGAGTATTATCAGCATTATCTGTTCCTTACAATCCCCTCTAACAAAAGTCTTAGCGGACAACGTTTTGCAAAGCAGAAAGTTATCCTCTTCTTCTCTTCTAGTCTATCGTCAAGAGATGGATAATCGAGGTTCTTCATATCACAAGAAAATAATGACTTTTGGCTAAAGAATAGTATAACCATACTCAAATATAGACCAATCCTACTAATGAACAAAGTGTGCCCTTTGAATGCAAACTTGTCAATCCGTAATACCTACAATAAAATGAAACTTACTCACTACACAGTAAAATTTGACATATGTACAAGTAATTGTATCTTTATAAGTGTTCAACTGACGTGAATGCAACACTGTAAATGTGCTCATTTTTCTTGTTCGAATATAAATGCAATATTTACATTCTAAATTTAAAAGATAATTAATAAGGAAAAAAGGAAGAAAGGTTTTCCTTTATTAATTTTCTTTACTGAAGTTTAATATTGTCCATTATATTTAATAAACGATTTAGGAGCGATTAGTTACTACTCTCTGTAATCAAAGAAATTAGAGTCACAAAAAAAATAATTATGAAACATCATAATCTTTTTTTGTTTATATAAATAATTTATTGAAAAATATATATTTTTTAAATAGCGCACAATTATTTATTTCGCTTCATACGTGTTTAGAAATTGCAATTGTGCTAGAGATAAACGCTAACCAAATTTACTAAAATTTTGTATTTATCTTCTACTTGCCTAGTTGCACTACCAAAATCAGGTTCCGCTGATTTTGACAAAGATTTCTAATTTCGGGGGCAACTGCATCCCCCTAATAAATATATATATCACATATATCTTCTTATGAGTCTAGTTTTTTCAGTCAGTTTGTAGTCAGTTCAAAATTTAGCAAGTAGACGTACAACATATACAAGCTATACTTTTTGGGGGTTCTTTTACGTCATTTAGAGGCTGTTTTTGGACAAAAATGAAAGAAAAAATGTATTTTCCTTCTCTCTACTCTTCTCTTTCTACATCCCTCTCTCTGTCTCTTTTCTTCTACCTTCATTCCTTGTTTCTATTCCCCCCTATTCAAACCTGCACTGCAGGCACCCTCTGCTAGTATCTCATAAAATGATCTAAAATATTCTTTAGAAAATGATTTATAGAATAAATAAATCAGACTCGAACAAAGATCATTCACCTTTACATTTATAAATGTCATAAATCTCTTTTATAATGAAGGAGGCTAGTTACATTAAATATTAGTAATTGGTTGGATATAATTGATAAAGTATATGTATTAAACTGATTGTTTAATGACCCATAAAGCAAAAACAATTATAAGGACCCTAAATATCAATTTACAAATGTTTTAAAATGACAAAGATTTAGTTTTTAAACTTTAGAATGTGAAGCTCAATTATACATTTTTTTAGTTGCACAAAAGTTGTTCTTCTGATTTTTTCTATGAATAAAATGTGCTACCCCTTAAATTATATTTTTTTAAATATAAAAAATACACACAAAACGTCTATTTGATATAATAGTCAATGAAAATGTGTCAAACTAGAACTTGTTTTACATCTGCAACGACCCCATTGGTAAGTGAGAGTAGCTATTAGTATAATGTTACACCAGCTCACAAACTAAATAGGTCATTATTATCTTCTAGAGTTGGATTCGATTTAATATTATCGAGTTCGAGATTTCGATGATTGAAGTCGAGTCTAATTAGAGTAAGGAAAATTTTACTTCAAATCTGTTCGAGTTTGCTATCAAGAAATAACATAAATAAGAGAAATTAGGTTGCTTATTACTGGGATATATATGTATATTTCATTAAATACCACCGGCTCACGTTTAGCCAGATACAAAGGATGTCTGATAACTCATAAACTCTCTACAATTTAATAAATGATATTAGTGAAGAATACCATGAAGAATAATGAACATATCTGCTACAATGTAATTAATCCTGTTTCTTTTCCTAGAAACTATTTACCCGGCAGATAGCAGATGAGAAGACCCTCTCACTAAGAATTGTAGTTGCGGGTATCGATAAATACCTAATGTATAACTTAAATAGGTCAGAAAATGTTCTTTTTTTCATGAGTGTGCCACCATTTTAGTGGATTAGCTCTTAGCGAATCCAATGAAACGTCATGACAGCCAAGCTGCACTTCTCCAAAATCTTATTCAAATTATCAATGTTATTATAACAAATTTCAGTATCTTTTTTTTAATATCAAAAAAACTTATGGTTTAAAAATTATGGTGAGTCAACTACAAATTAAGCTAAAAGGATTTTTTTCTCAAAAAAGTATGGGATGGATTTGTATTTTTCAAATAATTATCTTCTATTTCTTTTCTAGAAATTATTTTGATTACCCCTATATAGACCCTGTTATTCCTACATAAAGTTTGTAAAAATTTACGGTCACAATAAAATACAAAAAAAACAAAAAAACATATGGTGTCCCTTTTTAATTATCTTTTGACATATATTGTGCATACAAACAATATTGAACATAAATCAAGATAAGGAAAAAATCCCAGTTTTTTTTTAACTGTAATTTATGATACTTTTTGAAAACGTAATTATACTACCTTTCGCGAGTCAATGTTAGGATTTAATGATAAAAAAAGCGTTTGAGCCACTAATTTTGAATGAAACACCAAATATGGAAATTTTTTATTGAAGGAACTTATCCTCATTTGAGGTTCGCGGTAGATATTAAAGAGTGAGGCGCTTTCTTTACTATTGTATATTTCAACTTACAACTTGAAACACAAATAATCGTACTTGACTGTTTTCGTCTCTCTTTTCCCAATGCCTTCCAAGATTTTAAATAAATCCTCTGAATCCCTTTACTTCCACATTTGCTCTAGCCTTTGTTGAATTGTATTATTACTGAGAGGAATGTCAAATATGAGTTACGATCTATGCTTCAAAATTGCTCTTTGGAGGATGAGGAGGACTGTGATACCTAAATTCTAAGCTTATAATAGGTGTTTATTGAAGCAGCTAAGATAATGTTTCTTAATGTTTTGACTTCTCAACTGATTATTTAGTTCAAATATATTGCCTTTTTGGGTAAAAAAACATTGGGTAAGGTGGAACAAAATATTGGCTAAAGATTCTTCTGTCGTCTTCTCATATTTTTCCCTCAATAAAAGGTATTCCTCAAAATCACTTCAAGATTCAACTCCTCAGATTGACAATGCTTCAAGTGGAATAGTCGTATCAATTCAGTTAAACTTAATGTTGGTATGAGCACCTGTTAGAGGAACCATAACCATTATTTATGCTTGAAAATGAAATGTTGATAATTTCCCAAGGTGATGAGTAGGAGTGAAGCGAATCTTCCTCCTTTTCTTCTTTCTGATCAACAACTATTTGAATGATTTTCTCTTCGGTATCTAGCTATTTATTTGGTTATTTAGTGAGCTATTTGTTATTTTATTCAATTAAAAAAACTGTCCCATAATATGAATTTGTCAATTATTTGGTTCATATTATCAGACAGTGGTTATTTCATAAATGATATGACAAAAATCCAGCAAATATATAAAATACTAATGTCAAAACTCCTATTGAACTCGAATATGGGAATTTTGTGTTAATATGAGCAAATACAGAGGAAATATGTTCCTATTATCGCACACCATAAAGTATAGAAATGTTGAATTTTAACTACAAATAATTAGAACATCGAACTTTAAACTTTTATGTCTCAAAAACTATAGTATCAATCGATTCGAAATTTTACAGGATTATCTAAAAATGTGTGATGATTACATAACAATATCTTTTGATATTCTTGGTTGAAGTACTAAAGAATTGTTGCGACTTAGCCGTTAAGTGTCCGACAATTTGAAACGTCCGACGATGCATAAATTACACTAAATGAATTTTTTGCGTGACTGGTTTAAATGTTTGTTTATGCAAAATCCATACAATTTACATTTCCACTCTTTTTTATTAAACATATAGTTTATATAAGAAACACCCAATAAAATTGAAGCACCTTTATTTAAATCTTGATGATAATGAGGCAGGAAGAGGACTCAATGATAGAAGGTGATATAATGTAATAGTGTTTGAGGTAAGAAATTGATTCAAACTAGGAAAGGGACTTAAGGTAAGAAATGAATTTATACTAGATTCAGGAAAAATACTTATAAATAAGAAACTGACTTAAGGTAGTATGAGTACTTGAATTAGGAAACATTCTTGAGGTAGGAAGTGAGCTTGGAGTATAAAAGTAGGAAGAGGACTTGAGGTAGGAAACATATTTAAAGTGAGAGAAAAGCTTGGAGTAGAAAGAAGGCTTGATGTAGAAAAATTATTTAAGGTAGGAGGAGAGTTTGAGGTAGGAAATTGACTTAAGGTAGGATAAATAATAGAGCTAGGAAACAGATTTAAAGTTGAAAGAGGGCTATAAGTAAGAAACAGATTTATGGTAGGAGGGGAACTTGAGTCAGGAAACGATATGCTAGGAGGAGAGTTTGAGCTAAGAAACTTGTTTAAGGTAGGATGATCCCTTGAGGTAAGAGGTGAGTTTAGAGTAGGAAGATGACTTAAGGTAGGAAACATAATAAAGGTAGGAGGAGAGCTAGGAGTAGAAAGAGGGCTTGATGTAGAAAACAGATTTAAGTCGGACAGTTTGAGGTAGGTAATTTACTTAAGGTAGGATTAATGCTCGAGTTACGAAACATATTCAAGGTTAAAGGAGAGTCTGGGGTAGAAAACTGATTTAAGGTAGACGAGATTTATGTAGGTAAAGGGATGGAGGAATGCTCAGTTAGGCCCCTAATAAATTGTTTCCTCTTGTTATCACAATTGATGAGAGGAGCTATATTTCATTCTAGATATTATTTCCTATCTTCTGTTAGAAGGGTGTCTTCACATAAATAATTTTCAGGAATCGAAATTGTTGATTTTTAGATGAAATGCGATTCTTTAATAGCCTTAAAGATTTAATATATTTACTATTGGACCACTCCTTCACCTTTACAATTCCGGGATGATCAAAGGAGAATATAAATGTGTGATATTTTTTTATTCACTTTATCTTAAAAATGTGTTAGGTCTATTTTGTTTTGCAGATTTTCCAGACAATTTTGGAGATGTATTATTTACTACTTCAATTAAGTTATCAATGCAATCTATACTTTGGGTATTTTTAAAAATTATTCATAAGCTGCGATTGGCAGAAAAATTGGAATGATTCTTCACCAAAAAAATTATTTTTTTATATCCACATTACAATGCATGCTAAAAGGCCCATAATAATGAAATTCTTGTTCTGAAATCTGAAAAGCTTTAAAAAAATGGATGACAAGTAAAAATATTATTGAAAGAAATCACCCACCTACAGTTGTCATATTGAATTTCAAGTCGAAGAGCTAAATGATAATACATTTCTTTAAAATTACAATATATAATTTTACTTGGTCCACTTCAGCAAACATGTATATATGAGATGTCCCTACACCTTTATTTTCAACATCAAATAAGTAGATTTATAAAGATAGGAAATGAGTCTTTCCACTTTGAATAGATGAATATGTAATGGGCATCGCTCCAAAAAGTCCATTATTAACATTCGAACTTTATCCCTACTATAATTAGCATAATGGACTCGAGTGTTGTAGTCTTTTCTTTCCATTTGAACACATTTGAAATATTTTTTTAAATAAAACCAGCAATGTTTAATGTCCTATCATCTAAAGGATTTTTTTAGAATAGACTCCTTAAAAAAGGAGGCTAAAGTTTCCAAATGATCGCAACATATACGATAAATGTCACTCCAATAATTCATAATTGTACACATGCGGTTTTCCATTTCTTTATAAACAATAAAATCTTTCCTAACCAAAATCTTGGCATGACTTAACATACTTTTCTGGTAAAGTATATATTTACTCCAATGACTTGGAAAACAAACAACCTTGAAGTCCCGAATGAGAAGGTAACCTTCCAAGAATAAAAGCGCCATGATCAGTCATTAGGTTTACAAGAATATCTTGATACCTTCCAGTTGCTCATGAATAAATATATTTAAGGGTTGTTTGATGGATTATCAATCGTTCTAAGTGTCCCAAAGTAAGGCCGTTTTCCAGATTACGAGTATGTAAACGACCAAGGGTACTTTTGGACATATCCATCAAAAAAGAAAAAGAGATTTGGCACACATGCTTCCCTTTAATAATCTTCCCGTCTTTTTCATACATTGAAGAAAAATGTCAAAGAACATACATTTGGAGAGAATCTTTAGAAATTGTAATCATTTTAAAGGACTTATCCCTAAAAAATGTAATTTCTTGTGGAGAAAAACATTTCGAGTATGGACCTCTCTTTTCACAGGATTCTTGAGGCCCTAACTTAACATTGCATCCCATTTTTCCAAAATTTCGAACCATCTCTTGCTCTTTCTCGTATAATAATGTCGTGTAATCATATAATATTGTATAGCGGAGTTATAAAGAACATTACAAGAGAAAATATTGTTCCTCTCCGAGTAAAGCTACATCATATAAATTCCTTTTATTTTAATGACAACTTCGCTTAATAAATATCTGACTGAGGATATGAATATGATCAATTATATTCGTAAGGTCATACCGGGGTTAATTAGAGTCGCATTAATTAATAATAGGGTCTAAATTATAGCTAATATTCTTGTATATCTCATGCTAGTCATCTAATTTGAACATAAATCTCATAATGGAGCAAATATATCTATAAATTATTTGGCCTTAACTATTTATTAAGTAAATAAATAAAAGGAAAATTCCTCAATAACTTGAATTTTACTCAATCGTCTTTACCAGTTGACAAACCACAAATGAATTTATTACAACGATGAAACGTTTTTTACACGATAAAATTTTTTCAAAGCAAAAAAACAAGAAAGCAGCTTAGCTGTCATCACGTTTCTTTAGAAAAGCTATAATCAGCTGTGACGTGGGGGAAGGAAGAAGAGAAGGAAATAAACAAGGACATTGACTCCGATATCGATTCTCAATTCTACTCTAAACCCAACAAGGATCTACGATTAGTGTTGCATCAGTCCTTATTAATTCGGTCAAGTCCAGTCTTAAGCCAGGTCCTATCCGTCCTTGAGACCGGTCCTTAAGACTGTGGGTCCTTTGAACTATCAGTATTAGAATAAATTTTAAAAAAAAAGTATATTTGTGTGACGTCATCAAGAACCGAACTTTATGAGACTTTAGAACTGAAATGGACCGTGCCAAGACTGAAATAGATGGGACTACAGTCTTCAGTCCTAAACAAGAACTGACACAACACTACTTACAATTAAAACTCCTCAATAAATCCTCAAGATTGCTCTCCATCTTTTATGAGCACACACAAAAATTCAATCAGGTTTTGAATATAATTTAATTTAGTAGAATAGGAAGGTCACTACTCAAGAGCTAAAAATAATAACAACTGCTAAGGAAAACCTGAAATTCTTCAGATTATCAATTCAAAAAAACGGGCCAGCTAAAATCCCTACCAATAAAACGAAAGCTGGTAAATTGTAGAAAATGAATATTTTTACACATATAATATTCTTCCTCAAATAATAATTTTGTTTTTCTATAAAGAATATTTGCACCATACGTGTACCTATATCAAAAAATAACTATTGGGATGTGAAAATAAAAATACTTATACCACGTGGCCACTATAACCTTGTATCCTGGAACAAGCTTTGCTACAATGTCTTATTTACAAAAAAAAAAGTTATGATATCTAAGCTTGTAAATCTTAAGCATTTTTTGGAGTGCAAGTTTTTTATTTATTTCGACAACCAGAAGAGTCTGTATTCTATTTTATTTTCTAAAGCTTTTATCATTATTCTTTAAGATATAATCCAAGTATGAAGTGTAACCAGGAGTGTATTATCAGTGTAACTTTTGCTTATATCATTGGATGTTACAGAGAGGGACTTGTTTTTATTTTCTTTATTCATAGCTAATCTAATGAAGGATTATGTCAGCTAAACCTTCAAAACATTATTCAAACTCTCAGAATTACATTTACATATTACAAAATCTATTATTATATATTTCCGGGCTACTGAAAATGCTGAATTATACAACCATAATTATATGTATCAAACTATCAGAAGAGTATTTAAGGTATATAAATAACCCTTCAGCCCCTTTGCACATAACGACATGAAGATTAGACGACACATTTCGTTTCGTCACATTTCATCTCGTCACGATTTGTTTCTTCACATTACATCTCGTCTTTTTTTAGTCAAGAAAATAATATTTTGTTTCGTCTCGTTATTGTCATGAAAAAACTTTTGTTGACATTTTGTTTCTAGTTCTATTTGACGGAGTTAGCATTGGTAATACTGTGTTCTTAGACAACTGTAGCTCACTTGAACGCTACTACATAATGACAAAACTATAAATGTACTTCCCTTTTATAAAACAACGAATCAATTGTACAAAAAGGTAAACATAAAGAGACTCTAAGAAAATGAAACAAAAAAATGTATTTAAATTATGTTTACTCATTCACACAACCTCGGTCAAGAAATGAAGAGGGATAGTACTTTTGTAGAACACGAGGAAAATAAAACTGTAATGTGTCTCTACAAATATCCCATCTCTAATATAATGATAGCACCGTAAAACTATCAGAATTCAATGTGATAGTTAATACGATTGTTGCTGTTTTCCTTAGAGTCCTTTATGTATAAAGAATAGAACTATAATAAATGCAAGTAGTAAGTGCAAATAATATTTAAATATGGAGCTTTTCTTGAAGAGCTGAGGATTTAGGGAGGAGGCATGATTATCATATAGGTAGATGTAATTATTTTTATAGTATTGAATTTAGTAAACCAATGTAAGTATATATTTGAAATAGTGATGTCACTGAAGATCGTGGGTTCGAAACTATCGCAGGAAGATGGAGAATTGAAGATTGCTTTCATTCTACATATACATAGTATACATGGTTCCTATAAAGGGGCCTCAGCTAAAAATGTATTAGTGTAGGGGGCCTTGTCATAGTAATGTTTGGGAAACCCTGGCTTAAGAAATACTATAGTAATCATATTATAGGGCTGGATTGATGATCTACCCCACCCCTTTCCTCTTTTATTTACATCGTGTAGTGCCTAAAACCACTTTTCTAGATCCATAAAAAGCTCTTAGCTATTTGGAACTCAGACACAACTATATCGTCTTAGTAACCTCAAAAAATATTGAAAATCGCTACAATTACACAAAAAAACTCAAAAAGTTTATACTAACTATTTTTTTTTTAAATAAATATTGTATTTTCTATATATATTATATTAGGAAGAAAATACAAGAAGTGAGACCGATAACCAATAAATTGCAGTGTTTGTTCCGGTTCTAGGGGTTCAAGAACCGGAAACGCTAGAACTGCTAGACCGATAGGGCACAACCTTGTCTAAATGTCTGCGTAACAACATTATGGTCGCTTCAATCTTTGCATTAAAGGATTTTGCATGGAAAAATGTGTGTTCATTAAAGAACATGATTTTTTTTAAAAATAGGACTAATATTTGTCTACATATATTGCATGACAAATCAACATTCTCAAAAAAATATTTTACTGTATGTATTAATAGCAGTCATGAAGAATTGTAAAGGAAATTTTTATGAAAATAATCAGTATTTTCTTTTACAAAATCATTTTTCAATTACTTGGTCTAAATAAAATACCCAATCAAATCCTGTCAAAAATTTTATTCTATGTTCTCATTGAAAAACATATTTTATAACTTATCATGTAAACTTCATCAATAGATAAGTCTTTATACACATAAGACGGACTTTCAAATTTACTCTCTGCTTTAAAAGCCAAGGATTTATTAATGAACTAATCAATGGGTCAATTTCAATATATCTCTTTTTCTGAAACATCCAAAAATCTATAGTCCTAAGATTTACATCACAAATGCATAATATAATGCAAATTATTGTGGAAAAACTATTAACTTGTATATCATTTCAATATGTCCAAACAATTGCATCCATATGTTCTAATGATACTAATTCAAGTCAACTATGAATAATTGAGCCAAAAACAACATTCCCAGGTCTTCCCTTCAAATATATAGTAATCGAATATCTAAAACTTGATTGTCAAGGGAAATGTTGTTTCTACATGACATGTAAAACCAGAGACCCCATGTCTTGTGTATGATGTAAATTGATATATTTATTCTTAGTTGGAGATACACTTTGGGGTAATTTTTACGTAGGGATTGTTATTCGAGACATTTCTCTAGGTATTGAGATTTTGGGAAAATGTTAGTGTCTAGTGAATGATATAAATTGAATGCCTTATATTTTTGTCTTACTTGGAGATAAACTTTGGGTTAATTTTACTTATATAAATTTTATTTGGGACAATTTTTTTTTTTACTTGCTGGGTTTTTGGGGGAATATTGGTGTCCCATAGGTCATGGAATGCTCACGCAAGGGAAAAAAGAAAAAAATGAGTACAGGATGAGTCTATAACACGTTTATTCAATGATCCCTTCCTTAAAGAAAAAAGAAAGAAAAGTGATTGAGGCGGTTTCAGCTGCTTAGGCATATAGAAGGAGAAGGAACTCACACATAAGATGAAATTTGAGTTTAGTTTGAAAGAAACGGAAAGCTTATAATTAATAATTATTGATATTGTATCTCTCAATTAGCAACTTAAAAGTTAAAATACCTTAAGTAAAACCCTTGATTGTAAGTATATCGGTTTAGGATCTTAGAAATGTATTGGAGTAATAATTGTTATTAATTATTAAATATTATATAATTACAAGCATTCAAGCTAAAGTATTTATTAATTAATAATAATTAAATTGATATTAGCTTTACTAGAGTTTTCTTTTTATTTGGAATTTCAGTCCTTTGCATTGTTATTTGTTTTTCATCTAATGCCCAACAAATGTCGTTCTTCTGACATCACTCATCATATATTTCAAAGGAACCTCTCACTTTGGGCCATGCAAATTTTAATTACCTTACAGACTTTAATTAATGGTTAAACCAGTGGAAAGAGGAAAGCGTGTGTAACAAGATAAGTCTCACTATAAAAACTTTTACTGCTGTGAGTCAAACCACTGATGCAGCAGCAGGTCAGACCATCTACTTACTGACATAATGTAAATTAGACTACGTTCTCCTTGGTCTAGTTGAGAGCGATTTCATTAAAGTTAGATTTAGCTGGTATCTCCAACTTTCAGGTGCTAAGTACTTCGTGTCAGTACTTCAAGTATTGGACGCTGAAAAATAAATAGAATATCGTCGCTTGCTAAATTCGATGACTTAGTCATGAATGAAGTACCAAGTATTCATAGAGATAATAATCAGAAAATGCATCCAGAAGAGAATGCCGCCATAAGTAAAATACGATCTTACTTGAAAGAGGAATCGTTATGTAAGGATTTTGATTCAAATCAAAATTCTATTTTATTCTTTATTTCGAAATATGTATCCAAATCTCAGTCCTCTAGACTTAAGAGCACTTATTATTATGACCAGCTTGTTAATTCAAAGGGGTTTCCCTGTGTAACTTTTGATGAATCAATGGAGAATAATGGCAAAACTAAACTACTAGAGACAATAAACCGAGGAGGACTCTATACACCGAGTGACCTTATGTTTTCTCTAGTAGTCCAAATTTATAATGTCTACAACCTCATCGTGAAGACAGAAAATATGCAATCTATCTTTTTCAGTGTCAAAATATAAGAAGTCTATTTTCTCATATTTGTTTAATTATAATTGATTTAAGGGAGACCATAAATGTTTGAATGGTAATTTATTTAAAGATTTATTTAATCAGATTTGTATTCAAATATTTAATATAATGACAAAAAAATTATCAAAAAACTTAATGATGATATAAATCTAAAACGATCTAAAAGTTCAGGGAAAGTAAATTCACGAAACAAAAAAGTTGTTAAGCTAACATCATATCTATAAATTTTTAGTATAATGCATATTTGTCTATTATTTGACTAGGCTCTTTTGAAGGATGGCTTATACAATACTCCCTTATGACTCTTCAACAATAATTTTCATTAGCTCTCTTACCAAAAGATATTCATATGTCTCTAAAATTGAATATTATGAAGTTTATATAATTATAACCAATGGACTCATGGGCACAGTAAAAAAAATTTGTGAGCATTCTATATTTCTAGAATTCCGTGCATATGTCTAGTATCGGCCCAAAGACCAGCTTTAGCATAAAAAAGGTCTTCAGTAAAGATAAATAAATGGTCGTGCCCTTTTTATAAAATTAATTTCGACTTTTCTTTGTTTTTAGAAAATTAATTTGTCTGAGCCCTCTATTTTTTGCGCTAAATTACGGGACTTATGGAGGGTCAGTTTTGGCAATTACAGAGATAATGTGTAAGGCTCTTTTTTAAATTGTCGAATTGACATTTATGTTGTTGTTTTTGGAGGAAATTGGTTTATATTTGCTATATTTTATACAATATAGAGTTTTAATAATAGTTTTTTAAATAAATAAAAAACTTTTAAAAAACATTTTTAGTTTTTAAAATTAGACATTTACATCCTTTTATTGAAAATATATGTTATGTGCGGAGTCCTAATAGTTTAACAAGTAATGCTCTATACATGGAACATGTAGCTCCTTTTTTGGGGGGGGGACCAACTACAGGCAGTTTTTTAAATTTTTCTATTAGTGGAATAGTTATGAAATGAAATAGAAAATTGAAATAAGACAATTCTCAAATGAATATCTTAAAGAATTGAAATAGTTTGATTTATTAATTAATATTTCAATGAAATAAAATAAATAGATCAACCAAAGAATTCCTTGTTTTTTTGGAATTTACAAAATAAATCTATGAATTATTTAAGTCTACGAGATGTATTCAAAAAGTAAGGGGACTTTTTTTAAGAAAAAATATTTATTTTTTCATCAACATCTATGTTGCCCCCTTCAAAATAATACCCCTCAGATACAATACACTTGTGCCAATACTTTTTCCAATCCTCGAAGCACTTCTCATAAACACTTTTCGGTATGGCCTTGAGTATTCATCTCCTCAATCGTTCCAAATCTTCGTCCTTTCATTAGTCTCTTCAGTTTTGGGAACAAGAAAAAGTTGCATGGGATCAAATCAGGTAAATATGGTGACTAAGGCATGATTGTGGTGTTGTTTGTGGGCAAAAAATGATACAATTCTTTAGGTCGAAATTAAGCAGTTTTAGACAAAACTTCGCTGACACTCGTCTAATGCCCAAAACGTTATAAAAAAAATTATGGAACGAGCCAACCGATATGTCAATATCCTCAACAACTTCTCTGATAGTGATTTGATGGTTTTTAAAAACCGAACTATAGTAAATTTTCTTCACTACTTCAACGTTTTTATCTGTTGTTGAGGAGCTTTGGCGTCCAGAGCGAAGCTCGTTATTGACATCTTCCCGACCATCTTAAAAGAGTTTGTACCACTTGTAAACCTTTTTTTTTATTACTCAGAGCAATTTCACCGTATGCCATTGTCACCATTTCAAGTTTTTTTGAGCATTTATTCATTTTTTACAAAAAAAAATGACGCAAATTCTTTGATCCATATTTTTCAATAACAAAAAATAGCCAAACAACCGTTATGCCTCTCACAAACAAAGTAAACATATTATATAGCTTAAAAGTAAAGATATGTTCGTGGCGAGTGTAATAACATTAAAAAAATAAAGAAATCGAGCATACTAAATGTACCTTGCCAATGAAATTTGAAAAGTAATCTTAATTTTTGAATACACCTCGTATGTTGTATATACAGGGTGGTCCGGGATACATCGTACTCAAAATGCGCATCTACTATGGAATATATATATGTAGGTAAATTTTAACTACTCTTAATTACAGTTCAAAGTATCTTTCTAACTGAATCACGACATTAACAGATTAATTCTTAGATATTTTTTCCCCTATGATGTTTAATAGCTCCCATCAGAGTGTCCTTGGTGAGCATGGAGATACAGGTGCATTATTTCTCGACCTTCCAACACATAAAAACTCTCAAGGGTAACAAATCAAATAAGGAGAGGGGTATACATGACTTGTTACAGAAGTGCTCCAAATATTTATGACATTTTTTGCATTAAGAGTTGGGAAACCATTCTGCTGAAAGCAGATTTCGACCCCATGGAAGGTGGAATTAACCTAGATTAACTCATTTGTCTCAGTAAACTATATGTAAATAGGTGTAATGGTTGATTTTGACGGCATCAGGAATCCTTTAAACAATTTTTTTTTTGTTGGGTTTCTGGGTTTGATATACGTTCTTGACCCCTGAAAAACTGCTCGAGACATCCTTGGATTATTCTAAGCATTAAATTTTCCCAAAAACTAATTATCCTTCCGGATTCTTGGTATAAAAACCGTTTGACTCTCTTGACTTTTTCAGCTTCAGTAAGAGTTGCTTTTTTTAGTGTATGTAAGGGTTGGGTTCTAGCATTCCCAAAATTAGACATGATAGCAAGCGGTGCCTATTTTTGAAAAGTTTGATGATGGCGACAAGTTTACTTTCTTCGTCCATAATGTAACAAGTATATATTTACTGTACAATTTATGAATTCCAAAAAACTTTTAACCATTTTGGAAAATAAATTGATTAAATCACTGAACTTCAAAAATTGACCATAAACATTTATATTGAATCAAAGTTCAGTTTGACTAATTCTGGACCACCCTGTATGTATGATACAAAAAATAAATTATTCTTGATTTTTGTTAAAAAAATTATTAACTCACCACAAATACTCTTTTTATATTTTTAAGATAAAAATGGTTGAATTTACAACTTTGATAGAGATTTATGTATTAATCAATCGAGAACTAACGTAGTATTTACTTTTACACTCCAACAGATCTCAAGAATGCGTTTTGTTTTTTCCTTTTTTTAAATTTTAATCGCATAATGTACAAAATAAACTTTTTTTATCCTCATTCTGAATTTTGAAAAATAAAACTATTTATTATTGCTAAACTATATACCTTTTTTTATTTGAGTAAATACTAGTGTTAATTTCGAGTATTACTCTAACTCGGGAAAAAAAACACTACTTTTCTCATGTTGATAATCTTTGTAAAATTAATCAATTTCGACTAAATTCAAATGATCAAAGCTCAAAATATTGGATTATAGATTAATCTCGTTTCCAGTTGTAATTACAGTCAAACCTGTATTAAGCAGTTTGCCAAGGGAAACTGACAGTGACCACTTAGTGTAAGTGGCCTCTTAAACCCAGTTTGGTATTTTGGAACAATTCAAAAGTTAAAAATAGTGGAAAAAAGGATAAAATTTATGTCTAGCTAGTAATGGGATAACATTAATTCTCAAATTCATTGTGAATATCCACATTCCCAAAATGAAGAAAGAAGAATTAAATCTGGTTACTATGATCGATTAATTGATATCTACAATCAAGAAAAGTCAAAGACCAAAAAGATTGAATCCCTCAAACATTGTTACTTCAATAATAAAAGGCACTTGGAGTTCCAAATAGTGTAATCAAAAACCAATTAAGCCTGCATAGTCAAAAATCAAATTTGATATCATAATGGTTATACTTTACAGATCGGTTTAATAGGCATAGCTTGGATTTCTGTTCAAATTGTGGAAGAAAAAAAATGGCATTCATGAATTTAAGGATTCTTTTGACCTCGCAAGTATTGTAGAAATGATCAAAGAAGGACTAAATGAGCACAAATGACGGGATTTCTCTTCTCATGAACTCCTCATGGCTTCGAGGGTTGGGATATTTGTCGAATAAAAATATTCAACGTTATTGCTAAATTAGAAACCATAACTGTTCGTCTTCAATTCGAGTATCGTAGTGTATCTCTAGGCACTTTTGTCTCAGAACAAATTGAAGACCACGCTGTTCAAAGATTTTATTTTCTCAAGTAATTTTTTAATATTTAAATTTTTTGCATCATTTTTTTTTCTTTGACTTAGTACGTTGTTGATTTTTTATCACGTCCTATATTCTTAAAGTCTACATAAAATTATCATAATTTTTTAAAAGTTAAAAATATGTAAGAAAAGAAAAGAAAACAATCATTCATTGGACTTCGTCACCTATATAGGATCTTGCAACCTTTTTTCCTAAAAGAAACGGAAAAAAGGCCAAAAATTAGGTGGTAGTATGCTAATTCTTCCAAGCTCTGGACCTAATTATAATTCAACCAATCAACGTCCAGAAAAATGATTTGAAGAAAAAAAGCAGATACACATAATTATTTTGTGTTAGTGCCGTAATACCAGGTCACATAGAGGGAGGGGAAGACCGAAATGTGGTGAATAGATTCATTTATGTGAATGTATGGTTGTTTTACTTATTTATTCGTCAAGAGAGGGTCTATAACTTATAACTAAGTATGGGATTTTTGTAGGGAAAACGCACAGTTTAACATTATTATTAATTTTTTTTAAGAAGTGGTCTTTCTTTTATTTACATTTTATCACTACAATTAATAATTAAATAAAATATCTAGAGGAATTGACTATATTAATAAAATAAATATTTTAGTTCAAAAGATATAAATGTTTTTTTTGTTATGTCTCAATTTCAGACATTCTACAAAAATTATCATAACATAATGAAAAGTATCCATAATATTAATCTTATTGAATTTAAATATTTACTTGAAAAAAGTTTTTTTAGAGCTCTCCTGACATGTCTATGTTTTATAGAGTTAAAAGTTTTGGAAAAATCAATAACGATCAAGGCTCCATAAGATCCTTTTTCTTTTGTTCATTCTTCAACAGAACATTTATCTCTCTCAAAGAAGAATTTTCGACTATCTTTTGTGTAAATTGTCTTAAAAATAAATATTTAAATATAATTCCCATATTTTCCCTGCACAAACGTTATTTTAAATGTAGATGGTTCCACTCTCTATAGCAGTAATTCATTTTCTCTCTTCAAAATTATATAACAGGCAGTGGATGTTAACAGGGTCTTAATTTGGTAATACCATATGTCTCGCTGCAGCGTTCTCCTTGCGCTCTACAACAATCCTATTGCTAATGATAAGTCTAAAGCAGATCACTGCATGTACTCAACAGTCTATGTAAGAATAAAAAAGTTAGTGTTATATATAAGCTTAAATATGAACCTACTTAATAATTTGTGTGACCGTTGGCCGGAGATTGCAGGGACCAACTTAATACAGTTTTTATGTTATGAAACTCCTATATAAGAACTGGATATGGGCACTTAGTACAGTGAGACACTTGATGATTGTTGGACCAGGTTTGATTGTAAAGGGTTTTTCATTGACGTTTCAATTTTTTTGATATCGAATATAAAAATATTTCTTTTAAAAAACCATACAAATGAGAGTAATCTGTAGATATTAAGATTAATTTAATTTATACTGTGTTGGGATTATATAAATAAAACTTTTTCATATAATTTCCAAAAATACTTTCTACTATTTTTACATAATTTGACTGTTTTATGGTTGAAGTAGTAAAACTGTTGAGCTTAAATTTGATTTATTCAATGAAATTTTTTTTTTTTTTGCCTTTACTCCAGCACAACTTGGCACATTGCTTAGAAATTCAAACTCGACTTGACTCAATAATTAACTACTTGAATCCAACACTAGTTATACGTTGTTCCTTGTCTAACAATATTTATTAGTGGGAAAAGAAAGGAAAAGATGTTATCCTTCACGTATCTAACTGAATAAAACAATTTTTTTGTTGTTTTTGACCTCGTCAAATTCATTTTAGTAGTATGTATTAGTATTGAGACTCAGTCCAGTACAAAAAAAAGTTCAGTTGGTATTAAATGATTTTTTCTATACCGATATTTTTGTCCAGCCCACGATCTCAGACTCTAAACCGAAATTTCATCGTTTTCAAATCGTAGGTCAATTTATTCAGTCTCAATCTATGAACAGATTTTATCACCTACTCTTAAGTATAAGTTGTACACACATGGTTTATGCAACACATTTTACTTCATATGAAGTAATTGTAGGCCGATCTTTCTCAATTTTGAAATGCACATGACGTCATCAACAATTCATCATTGAATCGGTATGACGGAATTTATAAAGAAGACCGATTCAGACAGAATTTTTCTTTGGAAACAGTCTAGACCAAACTTTTTTAAAGGACCTTCAGGGATGTCCACAGGATCATATTTCGGGGAAGGGGACTTGGTTTTTAGAACTTCTTGAAAAAAATTCAAATATTAAATTTTTGAAAAAAACTTCAAAAATCCACAGCTATTCACAAAAAATTACATTTTTGGGAGAAAAAAAATCCAAAATCAAATTTTAAGTTATTTGGAAAAAAAATTCAAAAATCCACCAATTCACCAAATATTAAATTTTATATTAAAAAGCAAAAATTCCTTATTTTGGGAGAGCTACAGCCCCTCCAGCCCACCCCCTGCGGACGTCCTTGACCTTTGCTCCCACTAAAATTCATAACAGTCTCAGACCGGTCTAGGATTTTTAAACAAATGTCCAGCCCTAGTAGTATACATGTAACTACAAAAAATGACCTAAGGCAGAAACTTTACACAACACTTTTGCTCTTCATTTCCCGTAAATTCTTGAAATACTTCCTCAAAGTCAAATATAAAAAATTTATATTCCACAATAAAATATGAAACTTCAACATAAAGTCAGTCATAAATTAAAAACGACGTGTTTTAGAACTGTATTTACATATGTTAAATCTTCATACTCATCTCTAATATAATCTCTAATCGAGGATTTGAAAACTTCTTTTTCAAATATGAAATGTCGTGCAGTAATGGGTTTAACTCAAATACATATGTCTTAAAAGGGTTGCATTGAGAAATAAAATTCATTTACATATTTTGTAACAAGAAGGTCAATTCAACCGTTGTCTTGAATGTATGAGCTATAATTATAAGAGAATAAACAATTATGTAAATTAGGGCTTAGGATTATAATTCCTGATCCACATTACTTTTGGTAAATTTATACAAAAAAACAAGGGAAAAATCAATAAAGTCTTGTATACGATAATTACGATATGCATTATACACGTATGCCAACCACAAACTCAATTAATAAATTATAGTAATATTCCTAATTAGTTATCCGTGTAATACACAGTGCATAAGCGCTTGTTATGAAATCTACATAATATATCTATCAAAATAAATTAGATTTCAGATATTTTTTACTTTATAAATATAAAAATTATTAAAAATAGGGGAAACTAGTTTATACTTCAATTTTTTTTTTATTTTAATTGATCTCTCCACGTCATAATGATTGCTTCAATACGAGGGAGGAAACTACTAAATGGCTTTTGATACTTTGCTCAGAAACCTTGTCTAATGCCTCTTTTGAGATAATACAAATTTGATAAAGAGTAGAATTGAACTACCTCTCGACGAGACTCTGCCAGAAATAGTCAAGTCACATATTCAAATGAGATGATTTTCCGGCGTCTTTCATTTCTTTTACTTACTGATGATGTTGCTATACATAAGGTGCTAAAATCTCTTAAGAATTCTCTATAAGAATCTCTTGAGGACAATTTTTTCATTCATAGTCTTCCTGATTATCCCCTCACTGACCTTCAATTATTATTTAGCTAGGATACACATTGAGATGGTTGCTCCAAACATTATTTTAGTCCTCAAACCGGCAATAAACTTTGCATCTCTCTTTTTGTTTTATCCATCAACTATAATTCAATCTTTAAGGGGATGTCTACAGTCAAGGCGATGTCCTTTTATTGCCATTCCTTTGTGGAGGAGGTCTGAGATTTTTCTTCGCTTTGCTTCGTACTCTGCCATCATTCACAGGATAGTTGCGAGGTAAAATCGTGGATTTTTGGATAACAAACAGATAGGATAAACTTTAGCAGAATAAAAAGTTTGTAATATTTGTTGCAATCCTTTTTTTGCGGACGTATATCGTCTTTCTTTTTACAAATTCGACACTGAATATGTTTTTCTATAACAGTTTAAAATTATATCACAATAAAACATATTCGTATGTTATCGGGAAAATTGTCACTTTTTGGTGAGCAATTGTCGAAACATGTAATTTTCCTCTCTAAATTTTTTTTTAATATGGATGGCATAGTTGTAATTTTAGAAAAAAAACAACTAATTAATTCTGTCTTCATTTGATAAAAAAATTGTTTTATTAAAAAGATAATATGCAAGTTTTATTATTTTTTACTTCATTAATTAATGATTGATTAATTTTTAGAGTCATACAACTCAGTTACTATTCAATATAATTTAACAAAACTTTAACAAAAAAGATAGAAATAACTTTATTGATTAAACATTAAAAATATTTAATACTTAAATCAGGAGCAATGAGTGATTATTTAACCACGGTACTTTTTAATGGAGAAGTAGATGGTTTAGACATTTAAGGACCAAATTATTTCTTGCAAATTTAACATTTTTTAAATATATTTTTAGCATTAATAGGCATCCTTTATTGTATAACTTTTAAACATTAAAAAGAACCAAATTCCTTCACTTTTTATTGAAATGGAACAATAGTGTACCAATTCGTGAGTATATGATAAAAACATTCCTTCCAAATGGCACATATACGTACTAATTAGAGGCTCAGTCTAAAACAGTTCAGTGATATTACCTATGATGATATTTTTCACTTGACCATAGCTTACCTAGAAGAGAAACAAATGGATAAATTAGTGGAATAAGATGCGTCTGAGCTCTACTGCCATTCCTTGTAGTGTAAACAATGATGCAAGGCGCTATTGTAGGCCAGATTTTTTTTATGATTGAGTCAGTAATAACATATGGAATAGTAAGCTACTCTCCCAGTTGTAAAATTTTCTTTCAGGAAGTTATTTCTGCTTACATACACATTTGTTTAAAATGGAACATATATAGGGTGAGTGTGACCTTTGACAACCAAATATATATTTTTTTTAAGCTTAAATATCTCACAAAATAATAAACCAATTTGAATAAAATTAAAACCATTCGAAAGCCGGATTAGTATACCTTATTTTTTATTCAACAAAGTTGCCGCTAACAGCAATGACAGCCTCTATCCTGGTCCGGAATTTTGAGTATCCCTTGGTGACGACGTCCTTCTTCAAGGCCTTGAATTCCTTCTTGATCCTTTTGAGCGGCTCCTCCTTTTTGTTGCAGGAAGACTTGCTAGTGTTTCGTTCAACTGCACTCAACAAGAAAAAGTCAAAGAGGTTTAAGTCTGGGGAGTTGGAGGCCAAATGTTTGTTGGCACAAAATCATAAAAATTATCACTAAGCCACGTTTGGGTGATTTTGGAGGTGTGGCATAGAGCTCTGCTGCCACACATATAGACGTCCAGCAGCCACTTTATTAATACAGGGTAACACATGGCTCCTAAGGACCTTAACATACTCCTCTGTGGTGATCCTCAAGCCTGTTGGAAAGATGTAGGGCGAAAACGGATGGCCCTCGGAGGAGATGGCACCTAATACCATAACCGTGACCAGGAACTTGGTTTGCATGGCCTTGGGAACGTCTTTGGGGGTGTAGTCTAGCCAACGGTTGCTCTGCTTGTTGATCATCTGATCCTGACAGAAGTTTTGATCATCAGAGAAAAACCAGAGCATTTCAGGATCCATTTGATGTTTCAATTTGTTCAGCAGCATCTTGAGTGCTTCAACCGCTTCTCCTTGGAATTGGCCGTCAACAAATGGGTCTTGCGCATCTTGTTGGACTTGTACTGGAATTTTTCATTATTGCAGTCCCGGATAACCTTGTCTGACAGCCCATTTCACGTCAATAGCTCTTATGGACTTCCCTGAATCAGCATTAATCTTTTTTTCAACCCTATGAATAAACTGAGGGTGTCCTGAAGCAATCCTTACGCACTTTTTGGGCTGACCTTAATCCACTCCCTTCATAGACTCCTCCAAACTCCTTCAACTCCTTTCTGACCTTCCAGACAAAGCTCCTGTCCAACTTGAGAAAGTCTGCAATTTCCTTGTAGTCTCTTCCGCCGTGAAGTGCAACAAGAACACTTTTTCTTTTCTAATCTTTTGGCAGTATAAAATCTTTGATGTCAACCATTTTTTTTTTTTTTTTTAAGTGAAGCCAAGAACATTCAGCAGTCGAGGTCATGATCCCACATGAACAACAAACTCATATTTGAAATAAACATACAATTTTGCAAAAAGTGGGTTTTTTATTTTATTTGATGTGGGTTATTCATACTCCACTTCCTCAAAAGTTGGCGTAAACCTATATAAGCAGTAAAACTTCAAATCAGAAATGATAAAAAACGAGATTTGCTACGAAAAAAACTAATTATGGGTTCGTGTAGTGTTGTGTTGGTCCTTATTTAGGATTGAGGACTACAGTCCCACTTGTAGGTCCTTAGAGATGGTCAAATCGATCCCTCATGACGTCATTGAGTGTGTTTTTCCATTATACTCGATATTACTCGGAGCTATTAGGCGTCGACGAACATACAAACTTTGCTTTAATAATATGGAAGATAACACCCTCAAAAATCCGCTGTGCTACACACCGTTTTTCATGAGCACAATCACACGTAGCTATTTCCTTAATACTTAGACATTCTCTCCGCAAGAATAAATAGTAATATTATCTGATAGAGAAAAATATTTGATAAAATTTGATGAGCCGGGGAGTACCGTACTCTTAGCTAAAGCTTATCTAAAGTCACATTCATTTTTAAAATTTTATAAAAGTATTTCCAGCTTTTTTTTTCTTTTTTAATATGAGTGAATTTAACAACTGCGAGATTTAATTCATATTATTGGGTGCTCCTTGTATATTATACTCCCTTTTCATTTTCTTTATACTGTATTGCTAAATAAATACAGTCCATTAAGGGATGTCTTTTTATATATTCATAAATTATTTTTTACTAACTAGATAGCTCTTAAGTTAAATCAATGTTACTTTTAAACACTTTTTCGTACAATTTGCAAGATTTTTTTTTTTACAAAAGAATATATGTTGAGCACAATTGAGAAGTGCTACTTTGTTTTAATAATAAAGATAATAATTTATATAACTAAGTAAAAATGTATAATATATGTTCTTATTTTATTGTATTATAATGAAATCATGAATATTTTTTACTAGATAGTGCGATCGTCTTAATGCTTATATCTTATTTGATATAATAAACCATCAACATACTTAGAAAAAATTCTCAGAACCGACATTGAAGGACAAGTGTTAAGGACTGACTGTCCTAAGACTGTACCGAATGAATAAGGACCGACACAACACTAGATCCGTGATCAGTGCATCAAGTACTAATTTAATTGGTAGTTATGGAAGTTAAAAAATTATTTTTTGTTGACTTGTGTTATCGGATCGATATGAAAAGTTCAAATAAATAATTTACAGGGTCAATCTAGAGCAAGTAGAGATAATTTATATTTTGTAAGAGTGAGATTAGGTGTTCTCTTCATCTCACATAAAAACAGTGTAAAAATGAAAGAAGATACAATAGTTGAATTAACTCAAGCAGATTTATGTCCTAGTCAAGAATCAAGAATGTGCTTGATTACTCCAAGAGCAAGGTTTATCAGGCAAGCAATTTCTGGAAAGGACGACAAGGAGGCTAGAAAGGCTCAATAGCCAAGATGTGACAAGAAGAGAATCTTTGTTCTGTCTGAAAATTATGGAATTCTACCAATATCCTGGCAATAAAACATTGTTAAAACCACTTAACTGTCTAAAATGTCATTAAATTGCACTTGAAGTTGAAGTCCCACAAACGATACATCGTTGCTAGATAGATCATTTTGCTTTGAATACTCGGACTGTATTATCCTAGACAGTTTGACTGTAGTACCGATACATACTACAATTAAGCTGTTTTCCTATAAATGATATATGAACAATCATAAATCAATTTTAATAATGGGATTATGTTCATATGTTGTACTATTAACAGGAAATATCATTTTTCACTTCATAAAGAAAGGGGCCGGGTTTAGCGTGAGAGGCCTTTTTTTTTTGTTCGGCCTTTTTTAGAAAACATTATATTTTTCAATTTATTTTCCCTTACAGCCCTCAATATTAGTATACAGTGTGAGGACTCAAAAATTAGAAAATTTTAAAAGGCGTTTTCACTTCTCTATATTTTAGTTCGTGCCATTTTTATGGCAAACTTTTGAAGCCAAAGTTTGTAATTCAACAATTCTCTACACTTTTAATCCAATATGTTCCACTCCATTCTGAATGATGACTTCAATACGGGCATGAACAAAAGCAGAGGTAGCCTTGATGAAGTCTGAGGACAAGTTGTTCTACTCCTCTGTGATTACGGCCTTCAGAGCATCGATATTCGGGTGAGAAGTCTTATTCGTCTTGCCCTCTAAAACACTCCGAACAGCGAAGTCCAGGGGGTTCATGTCGGGTGAGGACGAAGGCCAGAAGTTTGCCGGTTGGAAGGCAGCTATATTTCCCCTTCAGAAATGATGTACCTTCTTGGACGTGTGTGCCGTCTTGGGTAAACACATATTTGTCCCTGGGGAGCGTTCTCTTCAACCATGGCAAGACCTTGTTGTAGACGCTCATGTTGACTTTTGCGTTGGCCTTGAAGAAACAGGGAGGCATCTTGCTGTTGTCGGACGCCACGACGACGAGACCATGACCTGACTAAATTTTTACCCTGAAGGCTCCCTCATCCTGAGCTCTTGATTCAGCCAAGAAGTAATCATTTCTCCCGTTAAGAACAGCGTCCATTTGAAGATCTGTGAGAAAAAAGATAGGAAAATTTGATGATCCGTGTATACTGCGCTTCCTTTTTTTTTTCATTTTCAGAAAGGAAAGAATAATTTTTCACTCTTTTTACTCCATAGGGTAGCTTTAGAAAAAAACTTTACTAATATTTTTTATATGCTAGAATAATGTTATTTCATAATTAATTAATATGAAATAAGGACTTATGCTGTATTTTAATCTTTGTTGATGAAGTAAATAACTTTTGTCTTCTTTCAAACTTTAAACGAGATGTGCTACCTAAAGATGACATCGCAGGAAAATGAAATATTGCAAAGGTTTTTTCCTTACAAAATCTCAACTTTTCCAAAATAAGCATAATCAAAATTAGAAAAAAAGTTGAAAAACAAGCCGCTCTAATATCATATATAGAGCAAGGAGGGCAATGCGGGCAGTTCACATGAATTGGCAGACTTCATTTCTAGTACGTCAAACAGATAAAATATAAGTCAACAACTGATTATAAATTATTAAAAAATATGTGCTTCTATGTATATAATTTCTTCTTCTATTCTGTTGTTGCTCCTCTCATTCAGTTGACGTATTACTTTTCTAGCATGTGTTACCTTTATTGTATCACGCAACTTTTATTACAAATGAAACACAAAAAATGTGCTTTTTTAAAATCAAGTATAGTCTAACGTAGTCGATAATTGTTCTATTCGACACAACACTAAAGTAGAGTCCGGAGGTGCCTGATGAAAAATGACAGAAATCATTAGATTTAATCTATTTCATAACCCTTCCCATGCTGAATCATTAACTTTTGGTATCCTTGAGTACTTTCATGCTATTGAATATCAAATGGCTCATTTCTGTATCTTTTGGATTTTACGTACATTGTTTATTCTTGGAGTATACAAAATGAAACAAATGATAAACAGATACGCAATTTAGTATTTACACCTACTCCATATTTATTTTGTGTCACTTTTTTTGATAGAATGTAAACAATGAAAGTCTAGACATTTACTACATTAAACTACGTAACATATTTGGAAAAAAAAACTGCGAGAGTTTGATGGGGCAGGTAGTCAAATAAATAAGATATTACTAATATTAGTGACAATCATACGGTATTATTAGTAACTATTTTATTTATAGTGCCAAAAGTATGAGGAATGGAGCACAATTTCCCTCTTATGATGTACGTTGCTAAGCTTATTGATAATAAATACTGAGGCATATCTAGTGCTTACACTTTAAAACATACATGTAGACCAAGTTTCATACAAATATCTACACATACGTGGATTTTTTTGTTAGAGCGCAAGGAGACAGCGGTAGCAAGACATATTGTACAGCTGAATTAACACTTTTGTTCATATCGACTGCCTATTTTGTGATTTTGGAGGGAGAATAGCTGTTATAGAGTCTGTATTTAAAATAGCATTAGTGCAGAACAAATATTATAATTATATTTAAATTCAATTACCTATATTTTATTGTATATTTTTAAATGAATCTACAGCAAATATGGCCAATAATTCTTCTTTTAGAGGGTGATGTTAACAACTCACGACTAATTAAATAATGAACAAAGAAGAAGAGAAATCGCACACATTAACCATTTTTCCTTTTCTAATCGCTATATACTTAGTTATTTCTTTACACAAATCCCTCTTTATGTATTATATAAAATGACTAACAAAGTTTAACATGCGTCAATAAAAAATTTATTATCTTCTTAATTTCCAGCTTGATTATTTTGCAAGAACATTCTCTTTCGAGAACATTGTTTCTGCGATTTTACCATTTACTAAAGGCTTCATTAAAGCTGTTTGCTTGAGACTTTTAATGAACCCCTCCTTATTATTATTGATCTCCTACAGATACTTAAAACAGTGGCCAGTCAATTTCTTTTTCAATTCTGGGAACTCGAAAATTCAACGGGAGTCAAGTCTGAACTATATACATAAAGGATGGACTATCATTCGGATACTTTAATTTGTACATATTCTTCTCTCATTTTAGTCTTGGATCAAATAATTATTCGTACATATCTTATACATTGTTGTAGAGACAAAGCTCTTGATGAAGGCAATTTAAAATAGTTATTTGAGATGTATTCAGGTAATATGGTATGTTATACGACGATCTTTATTCAGCATGATCTTTTCAAACTCGATAAATTTGAGATTTTCTAGTCAATTAGTATGGTCCTCTCCTTTCCAAACCTACGATACGATTCTTCTAACTTGACTCATTTATGATGGTCTTGATCTCAGAAGATGTTCTTGGTCCCAGAGTTAAAGTAGCAGAAATAAAATTCAATACAAAAAAACTAGGTGTTAATAGTCATAGATGAAAATAATATTATAATGTAGGTTGCTACCTGAATTGTATGTTTTATTTTTCTTTTCTTTTTAGCTTTCTATTCCTTCATTCTTGAGGAAATAGCATATTATACTAATAAACTATAAAGTGTAACCACAAATGTGTTTGCTCACGAATGCAAAGAGAAACACTGATGAGTTATAAGTGTAAGCCTTTGTTAAACAACGAGTAAAATTGAAGATCGACATCGAGGTAATTCCTGCCTATATCATTGCAAGATACTAATTTTAAAATTCAAACTACCTGACGCAAATGTATCTAGATATTAGAACGCACGCATATTGTACTTGATTGCCCTCGTATATACGTAGATATCGCTCTATCATCACGCCATATCTAACTATATTGACTGCAGACTTCATATATGTCATTTTAATCAAAAGTTTTATGTTATGAGTGTTCTAATGTGTCTCTCTAAATCAGAATTTTATAATTACAATAGGCCTATATAGGTATGAGTACACATGTGTAAAAATACATTCCTTTTTCTACAATACCTGTAGTTAAAAGTACATTTATTGATCAAAAGGAGGACATTTGAACTGTGGTCAAAAAAAAATTCCAGTTTCAATAAAAAAATTAATATACAGTTTCGATTCCTTGTACTTTGAAATTACATACTCTGGTAGATTAAATCAAAACCATAAACAGAATCCTACACTATTTCGTTGAAGTAGGTTAAAATTCCATGTTTAAAATTGGTCTTAAATAATCAAAATATTAGTGGTGGATTATAGTCGAAATTTTTGTGTTTGGGTTAGGACAATATACCCATTTTCGAGGTTTGCTAAGTTTGAGTTTTTGAAAACTTTCAATATATGTAATAAAGTTTCTCTTTTTTCATTAGTGTTTCAATAGTATCTCCAAAACTTTTAGGTGCAACTTGTATCTATATATTTTTTTTATCAACTTAAGATTTTCCTTTTTCATTGAGTTCTCTTAACGTTGAGGGATTGTAATCGAATTAGCTCTTGTTAAGGCATGAATAAATTCCTTACTAATAAATTAATAGTAGTCCGACAGTTGGAAAGAATCAGCCAACTTCTATATGATTTTGAGCTTATCAAGGTTAACTAATTAGCCTTCATTGTTTAATTCGTTGGAAATATTGTTGTCATTAAGTTGTTTGTTCGCAAGTACTCCGTGTAGAACCTTTTTTTTATATTAAAATATTAATATGCAGAACCCACATTTGGCATTGCATTTGCTGTCAAAACATCAAAAACACTTTAGCTCTCGATTGGTCTCAACATTTTTTCCTTTAAACGAGGATTAGTTGAAATGAAATTAACTGAGAATAAGTTCCTACTATTAAATGAAGAAAAGTCCTAGAGTTGGGAAGAATTAGTATATTACTGATTGATTTTTGGACATTCACAAAGTTATAGAAGAGATAATATCTCATTTTGTACAGTAAGGATAGTCGCAGTACACGTAGCTACCTTTATTACATCTTGCAACCTTTCCATCAAAAAGAAACATAAAAGAGACCCAAAATCAATATGTAGTTAGCCAATTGTAGCCCAACTCTTCCCAACTATGGAACTATTATCAAATAATTGTTGAGAATTGTCTACAGCTTAAGAAGTGCGAATTCAAATTCAATCAATCCACTTTTGAAACACTCATAAAGGGAGAAAAAAGCAGAAATATCGTCAGGTAACACCAAAATACATTTCATTTTTTTCTATTAGTAAGTTAACAGCGTGTGTATGGTTATATCGGTCTTCATTTGGAACCTAAAATCGGTCCCATCCCTGTTATCAGTTCATGAATAGTATCTCGTATTCTCATACTCCCTGTACAATAAATAATTATCCCAAATATTAAATTAAAGTTTAACTTTGCCAGGTTACTAATTGATTTCGTTCAGTATAGCCTCAAGTTATGCACATTAATAGTTTGTCACTATTCTTAAATAAGGCTTAATTAGAGGATTTATCATTTTTATAAGGATTGGATGTTGATAACTCCAAAATAGCCGTGGTAGATAGAACATTTCTTCACTGTCTCATAGCTATGATGATGTTATTTATAAAAGTTTTTTACATGGAGCGTTATTTGTATCTGAATAGGACGCGTTCTTTAGATTTAGGACGGATGTCAAAATTGTGAGTCCCAAGCATCTGTAATTCACAGTTTATAGGTTTATATATATCGTTTCAACAACGTTTAAAAATAAATAGTTCATCACTTTATAATAAAAGAGGAGAACAAGACAATTACAGATAGAAACACACCTGACCAGGAAATACAAATGTACATATTTATGATATAGGTAACTTTTTTTCGACAACATTGGGACTATAAAAAATATTATTCTTAGATATATTCTTACTAAAGAAAGAAAATACATATCATAATACTGGGCGGAGTTTATTATCATTACAATGCTTTGTCATCTAATTCCATATGATAACATTAAGCTTTTATAGTTCAGTAAAAATATATTGAAAATATTTTGACAGGAATTTGATTCTATTTTTGTCAAGATAAAGGTTCTATAACGTAAAAAGATGAAACCCTTTTTGCATAAAATAAAATATCAATGCTATTTCTCAACAAGCTGGTGCAATTAGATTCAAGCTATATTAGAAAGATTAGAACAAGGAATCATTTCTTTATATGGAAAGTAATTTTCAATAATTGACATAGATGAAAATGATAACAGAATCAACCATGACTCTGAAGATCATGGTTCTCCATAGGCTTTTGGAGGTGAATATGTCTTTTGTTTCTAATAAAACTATCAAAATGGAAAATTTGCTTTCAATAAAATATCACCCTTTTACAACACCTTCAGAACCATCAAAATTATGTTGAAGAAGGAGCTATCTCAAGAGTCTAGTGGATCACAGCCAGTGCGAGTTTTGTCTTTTTTCCCCTCATCGTCACATTTACTGTGGTCTTTATTTCGTCATTAAAATAAAATAATTAATCCTCATTCTATATTTTGGGTTAAATCTTAGAGTTAACAAGTTTTCATTTCTTTATTATGAGATCAAAGGATTATAACAATTGTTGCTAACTATGTACAAATAGGCGATTTGCTCAATGCTTTTATTATCCAACAAAGATAATGTAAAATTATTGAAAATAATTATAAAATTAATTTTTGCTGCAAAATCAGGATTGATAAACTTTCCCTTTTATGGAACGTGATGATTTGTAGTTTTGCATAATAATATTAAAATTCATATTTCGCATGAAAGTTAGATAACAAGTAAGAAGAACGAGACTATTGCAAAAAAAAAAAAATAAAGTGTTGTTTGGACCACATCAAGGTTAACTTTGTGAACAGTGTTTTTTTTCTCCTATAATTGGTCAGATGGAGTTGATTAAGTATAAGTAAAATAATAATATTATAATTACTTCATCTGACCTTGGACTTTTGTCTTTGAAGTCTACATAAATAACGTTAATTTCCTACTCTAGGAGCGACTTAGTATTGAACAAGAAAATATATTCTCCTGAGCGTGATGTCCATGGATAGATTTTTTTCTAAAGATGTTACTCGAGAAGGAAATATACATTATGTATGTGGACTTCAAAGATAATTCCTAAGTCAGATGGAGTAAATGTAAAACTATAATATTTATTTATACTAAATAAGTGCAACTCCATCTAACCAATAAAAGGAACATTGAAAAAATATACATTCACGGGAGCTTACTTGTTTGGGAGAGGACCGTTACTATGATTTTTCTTTGGTGCAGGGTGGCTTTTTGACAAAAAAAAAAATTAAGAATGAGCTATTCTAGAAATGATTATTTTTTTTTCTTTTTCAGAGAAAAGAACCATGAATACTATTTGACAAATTGCGACAAAAATATCCTAACTTTGACAAAACATTTTCTTTGTTTTTGTCAGAAAAACGCTATATTTTCCAAAAATTTGACCAAAAAAATTAGTCAGGGGGATGTAACAGCTTCTATAGTCATGGGCCTGGTTTGGGGGTGGGCGTAGATCAGAAATTTGATGATTATTCAAATAAAAAAATCAATTATATTCTTCCTTTATATATGCCAGATTTTTTTTTTTTTTTTTTTTGGGGGAAGGGTCAAAAATTTGTGGGGTTACTTCATCGACGTGTTAATTTTTTATAAAGAAGTGGAACTTTAAATACCAGTTTAGTAAAGTATCGTTTTAAATACATCACTACTCCTGTCAGGGCCGTACGTCAGTATTGCGCTTTGTCCGCTTCAGCGGACCAAAAAAAAAAAACCTTACTCAACCGTCCACCAATCATATAGGTATGTAAATATAGATGAATTAAGTCATAATTAATTATTAAAATCTATTATATATATGTAACTTATGACCAACTCATTATAGTACTGAGTCATTATAATAAAATTACATATTTGTAGCACGTCCACCCAAAAGGAAGCTAGATAATTTTTCTCAAAATTGAACATGGAATACATTTTCCAACAAATTATAGTTCATTTAAATGAAAAAATGATTCTGACTAATCCTTTGGAGGCACCACAAATTGTACTTAAAGTAGCCAAAATTCACCGGCACATTTATAGAATTAGTAAATTAATAAATTATATCTCTAAGACAATATTGGGGCCAAATTAAGTCAGATAGATAAAACGGAGGTTTTAAACTACAGTTAACACTCTCGGGTATCTCAATTCATCGCAGAAATTTGAATTCAAATCCTGTAATTTACCGTAATATCTCTTTCAAATATTGTCTGTCATTTTATAAATATAAATGATTGAACCTTTGAATATAAACGCGTTTTCCGCTTCCCGTGATACATTTCTGATAATTAATAAATTACTGCAATTATTTCAAGAGTACTTTACAGCCATAAATAAAAAACAAAGACGCACACAACATTTTTCGTATGGATTTAAAGTACTTCACATTGAGTCAACCTAGTGATTAGGACTCTTGAAGATCTTAAGAATGAGAAAATCTTTGAATCAATCTGAAAACTTGCTGAGTTGAAGTCGTCTGAGATGAAATCAGTATTTGACCAGGAGGACTCAATTGATTTGGAATTCAAGGAGGCGAAGATTCCAAGGAGAATAAAGTGGAAAGGAACAACTGAATCCTACTTCCGTGAAACACATTTCGATGTTGCAATCAATAAGATTGTATTAGAAGCTTGAGAGCAGATTTGCCACCGACGATACAAACATCACAATGGATCTCATTGCAATCGTCAATGACAGTGAAGTGGAGACCTGTGTCATTGAGCGTGTCGCCAAGCACTACAGACTTGAACTCGAGCAGCTCCAGTCAGACCATGCAATCTTCCAGCAATTCAAGGTTAATATTATAATGTTTCATTTTGCATTATATGTTTAAAATTTAGGTTTCTCTAGGCAGATATTGACACAGAAGACATGGTTTCGTCACAAATTGCTGCGGAGTTAATAAGCTCGGGAGTGTTCCGCCTGATGTCAGAGCGATACAAGGTGATCGTTATCCTGGTCTCAATGCCCATCAGCAGCTGTGAGGCGGAGCGGTCATTTTCCTGTCTCCGAAGGCTCAAGAACCACATGAGGGCCACCATGGACTAGGAGAGGCTCTCCTCCCTCACCCTCTTGAACTTTCCGTCTAGAGTTTTCCTTTTCATTTTATTTTTCCCAATGTCACCACTGAAAATCAACCGTTCACCCTTGTAAAGCGGACCGAAAAATCTTCCTGACATACGGCACTGACTCCTGTACCATTAGAGTACGATGTACATCTATATCCAAAAAAACACTAACAAGTTAGAACTTGTACAAAATCACAACTTGTACAAGACGTTGATATTATGTATGATAAAGGGTATCAATTAAAGATTGTCGGGTTGGAAAAAGCAGTGTATTTCATTGACAAAAAAGCATGGAAAGGTAGTACATCAACCCATGAATCCTCTTTTCTTCTTTATGACTTCCTTCATCCTCTTGATAGCAAGATTCTCCAGGACTCTATGATCCAAAGTTTCCTATGCAGATTTTACCCCTTTGATTAGCTTCTCTTTTGATGTGCAGACTGCTACACTTATCCTTCATAATACCCCACAGATTTAAGATTTAATTCATAAATGCACTGTTCTTAAGCCATTGGTCTTTCTCCCAAAAGCCAGTTAGATGCTCAGAACACCACTATTGGGTAGATTTTGAAGCATGAGACGGAACATTGTCTTACATGAAGATAGCCTCAGAAAGCAATGGAACAGTTTATTAGGTGAGAATTGTTCCCCTAGAGCTTGAACGAGTCATGACAGGCAGAGCAAACTTCTCAAAAATCTTGGTCTGATAGTAAACACTATCAATCTTCTACTTGAAGTCCACTACATGAAGATTGCTCACTCCCAGAGTCCCAAAAGCTCTCCAAACCATGATTTTTAGAGGGTGCATCACAATTGTCACGTACAGAATATCATCCTTTTTCTTAGTTCATGCACGATCGTTTTGAGCCAATGATTTGATAGAAGCTTTCATCTGACCAAAAATAAGTTTCCAGTCATCCAGAATCCATCCCAGCTTGTCCTTCATTTGGTATTTCAATAGGGTCTTGGAAGACTGCTTGTAGGCCTTAGCACCAACAGATTTCTTTAAATATTTTCTCACAGTCTCTTTAGACACCTGGTAACCATTTCCAGTCAGCCTAGCTGACAGTTTTCTCGCAGATTGCGCTTTTCCCAAGACTCAATGAGATGACTTACTTGGCAATTGGGAAGATTGAAGGGGGACGACCTGGAATTGGCTGGTCTTCTTGGCTCTCTCCTCATTTTTTAGCTGCATACCATCTCTGAAAGGACCTTGAAATGACCCCAAGTTCAGTAGCAACAGCTTGCTGGGTGGAGCTACTAAGTAGCTTAGCTACAGCAGCCACTCTGACCTCCGAACGTGGAGACATGGCTATGGAAGAAGTTAAATATGGGAGGACATTTTCTCTTTTTTCAGCAGTAAGTAACAACAACTGACATAATTGTTTCATATAATTTTTTGGCGAGAATATAAGGAAAACAGTACTGCAACAAGAATTTATTTCGATCATTTTGGACTAACAAGAACAGATCAAGCAGTAAATGAAAAAGAGTGGGAAATTGGAACCCAACAATCTTCAATTAAAAACTTAAATATATATTTTATCCGTAAATGGCTTGACAGTCTGTAGCTTATTGTTTGAACTATTAATTTTCACAGTGCCCTCTATGTGAGTAACATACACTTATATTAAATATTATTATAATTCAGAGAGTTGTATTAAGCTTTGTTTAGTTATCTAACATACATATATTATAAGTCAAAAATGCTCATGTTCCATGGAATTCATTTTGCAGTTAATACTTTTAGTATTCTTTCATTGTTATAATTACATAATCAGAACAGAAAATGTACAAAAATAGTGCATCATTGCTTTTAATAAAGACTTAATTATTTTTAGCCAATATATGTTGATTATGACATCATATAAGACTAAATTATAGTTGTAAATTCTGAAGTGTTAAATAATGTAAGTAACATACACCACGTTTTACCTCACTAACAAAAAAAATATGAAGTACATTTTGTTGTCAGCTCTCGATGTTTCTGCTTCTCGTCACCTAATCAGTGTAATGAACGTTTATTGATTAAATCAGAATGAGCTCTTGTTGAGTTGTTAACACATCTCAACAATTACACTATCCAACAAAATAACATTTTTTTTATGCACAAGAACAGCGAATACTAAACTTAGCACAGTTTGACCCCCTGATTTCAAATATTGTCTTATTTTTTCTCTTATAGCCTCGTGGCCTTCTGAAAAAGGCCATACATTTTTTGTTATTTTGACTATTTTTAAGGTTCAAAGCAGTTTTAAGCCCTCATTGTTGAAGATAGGGATAAATTATATCAATATATTTTAAAGCCGAATGTTAACAAATTCTAAAACCATTTTTAAAATGTATGCATCATACTTTTAAAATGAGTTATCTTTGTTTAAATTTGAAAATATGTCCCTTTTTTTCAAAGTCTCATAGCCTTGAAATATTGTCGTGGCCTTATCTTAAATTGACAACGATTTAGAGTGTTTTTGGACAGACTCTTTTTTTTTTAAATGAAAGACCATACTTTCAGTTATTAAATGCAATACTTATAAACTTTTTTAATCTATTTGTCTTGAAGCTATGAGCCTCTGAATAAAAAGCATCTATTTTCAGCTTTAAATAAAGATAACTCGAGTTAAAGGTATGATGCAGACATTTTAAAAATAGTTTTAGAATTTTGTAACATTCAGCTTTAAAATATATTAATATAATTTATCCCTATCTTCGAACCATAAAAATAGTCAAAAATAACAAAAAACGTATGGTCTTTTTCTGAAGGCCACGAGGCTATCAGAGAAAAAATAAGGCCATATTTAGAACCAATGGATCAAACTCTATTTAATAAGTAATGCACTGTTTTTGTACAATTTTTGCTGTTGGACAGTGTAATTGAATAATAATTCTATAGTTGGGAAGAATTGACTTACTACCAACTGATTTTGGGTTTTTTTCTGTTTCTTTGCATATATAAGGTTGCGTAATACAATAATGGTAACAACGTGGCACCTATATATTACATTAAATAATATTATCATATAGTAAATTCTAATATTATGCCACGAGAGGTGCCACTCTCTATTCATTTGTTAACAAACTAATATAAGTAAAAAACGGTCATTTTTCTTATAGCTTTCAGAATATGTTATAAAACAGTTAAATAAATCATCCAATGATTTGTTAGTAGCTTTTTGATGGATAGTAATAGGAAAAAATCTCTTTTGATGTCGTGCGGAATGGATGCACCACTGCTATAGATTAATTTTTTCATGTACAATGAATGTAAATCCTAAATTCCGATGTTTCACGCAATAGATGACTTTTTAAGTCTTCGAATGAGATATTGCAATCGTCTCTATCATTTCTATAAACAATAATGTATGCAAAAAGTAATCATATTGATGCTTTCATTTGTGCCTGCCAAGACACACCTGAAATTGTCAAGATTGTTGGGATTTTGTCCACACACCGTCTACAGGAACAGAAAGCTCATGAAGGAGGGGAGAAGCCTTAAAATCGAGCCCAATAGTGAATAGCCGACCAAACTGACACAAGAACTACCCAAGAAGGTGTTTGAGGCCTATCCCACCATGACCATGTCTAAATTTTCCAAAAAGAAGTTAGTGGCTCCCTCCACCGTGTCGATGGCGATCAAGACCGCCTGATGAAAGTCCTGCTGGATGTCCCGTTAGGTCCTCAAGATCATCAAGAAGTCGGGCAAGGCTCCTACGTTTTCCAGCAGGATGGCTTATCCGGCGACACAGCCAATCTTGTGCAAGCCTGGATGGAAAAGAACATAGGGTTTTGACCCAAAAACTTCTGGCCTCCCCAGAGCCCTGATCTGAATCCTTTGGATTACATTATCTGGTGGCAAGTCGAGTCCAAGGCCTGCAAATCACTCCACATCTATGTTTTTGACAGGAAGTCCTCTGTGGAGAAGGAGTGGAAGTTCATGAGAAGGGACTACATTGCCAGAGTGTCCTTTTCTTTCCGTGGCCGCTTGAGGCCGTCATTGAGAGTAATAGAGGTCAAATTTATAGTTAATATCTGTCATTGTGTGCTTAATAAATATCTTTAAGTAATCTATCACGTCTGACTTAATTGATACTCAGGAGGAGTAAAAGTTTGCTCACGTTGATTAGTGGTACATCCATTTTGCACGATCCGGTATATGTATAATCTCTCTTTTCTTTTTTTTAATAAAGCGTGCACCCTTCATGGTATTGTTATTTCTCAGATCACTAGGAAATCTTAATGCTGTATTTATTTTCCAATGCAACTTTCACTATTATTTCATAGTTGAAGAGAGAACATCAAAATATAAAATAAACATGGGACAATTCCAAAAATAAATCCCGATTCCTGTGCGATTCAAGTGAAAATTGCCGATTCCGGTTCTGATGCTGATTCCCATTCTTTAATATTTTAAATAATAGTTAAAAAATACCATTTTGCAGTAAATTTCTAAGAATCACAGTTGATTATAAATGTATACATTTATAATCAAAATGATTAACAATTCCATATTGATTATGATAAACTAAACTAATATATATTTCCTTTCGATCCAATTTTAGTGGGAAATAAAAATACATCAATGAATTAAATTTAACTCACTATTATATCCAATAAAACTATTATTAAAAATTAATATATTCTATTTATATTTGGCTAACTGAAACTAAATAAACAACAACTTATAAATTATACTTCAAGCCTAATACCCTCAAATTATAATGCAGGAACATTAGCATCTCTCCAGTATCTGCAGTCAGTCTATTTTTTTTATTTTTTTGGATAATAGATGGCACTGCCACACTGAAGAGCCTTTCACTCTCCACTGAAGAAGGTTGTATGCAGAGATACTTTTTTACTAGGGAGGTCATGTGTGGAAAACTTGATTGATTAATTTTCCACCACTCTAGAGGATTATTTTCATTTTTGATAAATCTTGATGCTTTGTATTTGTCCATCTCAAACTTTATTTCTGCATTGATTTTCTCAAACTCTTGAGTTGAAGAATTTTTTTTTCATTTGATTGGAAGTCTGATGTTCTTTTTTATCTTTTTGAACATACTTTTCTTTGATTTCTGCAAAAACATGAAGAGAAGGTAATATTTGAATTTCCCCCTTTATTGTTGTCATCATCTGTAGAGTGATTTGAAGTTATTGAGCATGCAGAAATATCAATTTGTCGAGTATCAAGATCTTTATTCTTGGACGATAACCCATTTTGGACCATTCACTGCCGAATAATGTCGTCATCCTGTTGGTTATTATATTTCTCATCAAGAAATGAATATTTATATTGTGGATCCAGATATGTAGCAATAATTAAATTTTTATCATTGGAATAGTAATAAAATCTTCCTTTAATTGAGGCTTTTCATTCAAATTATGTAGATTCAAGCCTAGTAAAGATACCATTTTCTTCACTTTTTTCAAAGAAATGACAAATTGCTTTAATATTTGGAATGATAAATGAAGCAGTTACATTGCGAGCACTCAGAATATTTGTACAGCTTGTGAAAGGCTTCAACAAAATTATCACTTTTCAAGTATTTTCCATTCGTTGTTTTCTAAACAAGATGGCTTAACATTGTCACTGTAATAAGCTATGATTAAAGTTTTCTGTTCTTGAATCTTCTCCAGAAGATAATAATAGCTATTCCACCGAGTAAATACATATTGAATGAACTTGTGAAGTGGCAAGTTGAACTTTTTTTGATATTCTTTATATTTTACGAAAGCAGATGGTGAATGGTAAAAGTAACCAACAATCTGTTTACATGTTGATAGTAAGTCTTTTACATACCTCTGTTCAAAAATAGCATCATTAATAACTAACTGTAATGTATGGATAAAATAAGGCAAAGAACTCAAACCTTTCTTACTACAAGATGTATTTTCTCAAGAGAAATGTTAAATTCTGTCATCGTATCTTCTGAGTATTTACTTATGTTTGCTGCTGTATGCGCTGATGGAAATGGAACAACTCGAAGTATAAAAGTTTTATGGTTAAAGTTGACATCAATCCTGTGTCCTGTTAAACTTAAAAATAAGGTATTTGCAGTACTGGCAGTTATACCATCACTAGTGAATGACATGAATTTTGTGTTATTGATCTTTTGTTGTAATATATTATTTACTTTCTGATGAATATCCGTTACGATGTTGTCTTTAATATATTTTCTTGAAGGCACTCTATAATTTGGACAAATATTGTTTAAAAGCCTATTGAATCCTAGGTCTTCAACAAGTGAAAACGGTTGTGAATAGACGGAAATCATTTCACCAATTAGGTAGTGATATTTTTAACCTTTGAGTCATTAATGTCATTAATATGTCCCATACTTTGCACTTCTCTTGAATGCCATCTAATGTTAACTACTTGTGTAGTGAAACATTCAAGCTTTTCATTTATTTTTTGTCGATTAAACATTTAATGGAAAAAACAATAATCTTTTCTTTATTGCTTGTCCCTGTTCAATATTATCCTTTTCTTCCTCTTTTCATTTTCTTACATGCTGTGTTGACAAATGCTTAAACATATTAGATGTGGTGTAACTTGATATTCCAGAATTTGAACCTCTAGATATACGAGCGTCACATAGTTTGCAGATTGATTTTGCATTGTTATTAGGATCAATCGCAAATAACTTCGATTCAATACTTTCAGTGCAACTTTTTGGTTGGTTTGCCATTCTTGTGATGTGTTCGAAATAATATTTTAAAAAAAGTTGGTAAGTGCACTTGTATGACAGTCGATGGGCGATGTTAAAACACTACTAGCGAGTATAACTGATATAGTACAATATCCATACACGTTTAAAATCGATTGGTACTGCCCAGATATGACACCGTGTCAGAAAAGTTTGCCATTAGAAAATTTGCCTTGGGAAGTTTATGGTCTTACTTTTTTTTTAGAGTAGAATAGTTCTCTTGGGCGTAACGCGTTACTGTAATATATTAAATTAGGGAGTAACGGAGTAATATAACGCGCTACTAAATATAATGCTGTAATAATATTACAGTTACTAAGTCCGGTAACGCACGTTACAATCCGAGCTGTTTCACATGCGAGGTGTTTTCGAAAAAATAACACAGGCCCAACAGCCGTAAATAAAAAGGAGAAAAAGACTCTTTTAAATCAACACAAGAAGAAGATTTAAAGATGGCAAGAAGCCTGGTAAAAAGTAACTGATTACTTATTACTCTACACAGAAGGTAATATTGTAAAGAAACGTATTACTTTCAAATGCAAGTAACTAGTAATATGAAATATATTACATTTTGGAATTAACTTGTCCAACACTGACTTATGAGTTAAAAGTACTCCATATATATATGTTCTTTTGCTAGACGTGGAAATATCATTTTTTACAAATCCCACAAAAATTCAATTTTCTTATTTCTTCATTAATATTCAATCCTATACATTTTTCATAAAAAAATAAAGATGTCAAAGACAATTTCACAACAGTTTAGAACAGAGTGGGTCAGTGAGGATGTATCCAAAGACAGGATTGTTCCAATTCCTACTGATGAAAAAAATGTCTATTGTAAAAATTGCAAAACAACAATTAGAGCTAAACTCTATCATATAAAGGATCATGCAAAAAGCAAGAAGCACGAATTGAATAGTGAACCTTTTTCTTCGTTCCGACAATCAAAGATAAATTTTTCAAAAGTTGAAACATCTAGAAATACGTCTCGAGCAGAGGTTCAATGGTATCTATTTATTTACAAACATAGTCAAGGTTCAGTTTGTGTACAATTTGTTTCTTCTCAGTTTTTCAACATTTTTATCGTACATTATTTTGTTTGGATATTTTATAAAATAATAAGACTCAAATCATATATTCAAATTGTTGTTTTTGAATCTTGACGGATATATTGTATAATTTTTTATCCATAACTTAGAAAAGTAATAAACAGTTAAATACTAGTAATAAATAATAATACAAAATAATCGGAATTTGAAAATTATTTTCCCGGTGCCGATTGCAGAAAAATCACCCGATTCTCCGATTCCGATTAATCATCCTATCACCAATAATTGGGGATCTACATCGGGCAAATTCCTGGCCATGCCATTACTAAATAAGGAATGGAATTTGTGTATAAGAGTATTTCCTTTTCCTCATAGTTACTTCCATCTAATCATGTAGTAAACATAATGACAGCTAATCTGTTCTCCTCCAAAACATTATTTAAATCGTCAGGGTTACAATGTAATTTTTCGTTTTATTTTATTTTTACACGACGGCAGGTCATATTTTATACAACTCTATTCATTATATTGTGGGGGGAAATTCTTAAAAACTCGAGCTCAGCTCTACTCAAAATTGGTATATATCATTGTACAAACTAGAGTCGAGCCAAAATTAAAAAATTCGAAAATTTTGAGTTGACTTCAACAAAATGACATTAATGACATTCTAGCAAAATGACATTAATGACTTCAACATCATTATTCATACAATAATTTGTATTAGTTTATCTTCTCTTGTTAAAATAATGTTTTTAGTTAAATAAAATCTATATCTATGTATTCAACTTTTTCTGAGATATTGGACAAAAATAGTCATTGAGTGGTGAAAGTAGTTTGTTTTAAAATCATAAAAAGTGTTGCAACTGTCCCTCGTCTCTCTTATGAAGAATTTTTTTAATAAAACTTTTAATATATATATTATTCCTGTTAATTTTCATTTACTGTTAACTAAACCTGATCTTATTTAATTGTAACTAGATTTTTATATTATAAAAATTCCACAATTTATAGATATGCATAACTGTAAGTCTAATTGCTACCTGTCACAGGTGTTTTATTAAATGCATTTAAATCATATTTATGTATGTTGCAAATTAACATACATATGTATTTATATGAATACATTTTAATGTATGTAATTCTATTTACAAATATTATTACTTATTTTACAATTATGTATTGATGATAGCAGATGCAAAAAAAAGTAGATATACCAAAAAAGTGGTACAGCGAGATTCTTTTGATTCAATTAAAGCCAAATATGTACCCATCTGTTTGATAACTTGTTACCAACGAGAATCTAACTTCAAAATGATCTTCTCGTAGAAGCCATTGTCCCTACTGGCAAAAAACTCGGAAAACCAATTTTCACAGGCTTCTATTGAGACCAAATTTTTCCCCAAGGGTGTTAACCATAGTCAGGAACAGGTGGCCGTCACTTTTTGCTTGCCAGGTCCGGACTACTGGATGGATACACAAGAACTCCCCATCCGAAATCGTCAACAAAGATGTGTGCGGCCTTGCATTGTCTAGATGATATCTTGTTGTCTCCTATTCACCAATGCTGGCCGCTTCCCTTCGTTTGCCAGCTTCAAACAGTGGAGTTGTTCACTGTAGAGAGCAAAATTGAGCGTAAAAAAATAGTAGCTAGAACCATTGTTGTGACACACAAAACTAAAGTATTTGTAGTATTCACTCACACCTTTACAACACCTTATCGCATGATCCAATGTAACCAATAATGATCAAGAAATACATCGTTTAAAAAAAAAGGTGGGAAATACGAAATTACTCTTTTTTTCCAATGTAAATATATATGACAAGGGATCAACAAAAAATTGTATTCCTGTCCTTGTGGAAACAGAACATAAGTGTAGACATAACTTATTCATTCGTTTATTTATCAAAAGAAAATAATTATGAAATAGCCTTGGGGTATCAAGTGCGACGAGGGCATCGACAGCTGAGAACAAATACATACGGTATTTTTGGGTTCGCAACATAATCCATTTGTCAGCATCTCAAAGGAAATCGTTTGTTAATATCAAATTGAGGGGTTCCCATTGATATTTTACAATAATTTATTTTAGGCATTCCTTTTTGAGTTTTCCTGTTTTATGACTAAATGCAACCCGTAACGTCAGAGAAAATTGTCTATTAATAGATATTTAATTAAATGTTAATTTTTCATAGTAAAATGGCAAAGAACCGCGCTTTTAATGGGCAAAATATCATGGAAGAAATACCTTATACACTATATATAGTGTATTCTTTAATCTAAGTAAAAAAGTATGATTGACAGAATGACCTTGAATAATGCTGTATTTATTCCCTGATTACTTTAAAGTTTTTACAATGTTTGAACGCTGTACATACATACCTATAATACATAGATCAGTCTACAGTTAGAGGCTAGTACTCATTACGTAATGAATATTATGTAATCTCATAAAGTTCATGATAAACTATTTGCTCAAAAATAAGACAACAATGTGTATTATCCAATCAAAACTTTTCTGAGTGGAGGTTTCTTATGGGCTCGTTCACACCAATAATATCACCTCATATAGCTATTTTGTATGGAATGGTGGATCTTAAATCTTTGAAATCTATTGAAATGTAAATTCAAAGGAGATGGATACATTTTAATAATGAAAAAATACATAACAAAAAATAATTTTGAACTTTTATATCGTATCTGTAAAGAAATAAAAACTAATTCACAATAGCTATATTCGTATCATTTTTTTTTTTTTACCGTTTTTTCTTTTTTGTGTAATTGGGATAATTTTTGAGAATCAAGAAAAGGAAGTAATCATGCGACTATAAAAAGTGATGCATAATTACTAATTAGGGTTATAAATCGGGTGTGTTTTTAGCTCACCCGTTTTTTGTTTTTTTTAGTTGTAATCTGAAGAATGAATTTTCTTTTCCTTAGCTGTTGTCATTATTATTTTACTCCTGAGTAATAAAATTCCTTTTCTAGTACATTCCATTCTTTTCAAAAAAAATTGAACATTCGTGTGTGCTCATAAAAGATGTAAATTCCCCACCTTGAGTTTTAATTGAAAGTCATTGTTGGACTCCCAATAGAATTGAAGTAATTCCTGCCAACTCCTATATTATTTCCTTTTCCCACTCCTCCCTCGTCGCAGTTGATCTAATGAAACATCTTGACGGCTAAGCTGCTCTCCTCCAAAACATTCTTCAAATTGTCAGGGTTACCAAGTTGATTTTTGGTTTCTTTTTTTTTTTTTACATGTCCAAAATAAACACGATTTTCATTACTATTCATAATATATGTCCCAGTGGTATGTAAAAATAAAAGAAACCAAAAATTAACGTGGTCCCTCAGACAATTAATTTGAAGAATGTTTGGGATGAAAGCAGCTGTCATGACGTTTTATTAGATTAGTTACAAGCTAAAGCTATAGGAACAAAATAAACGCAATCCCACTCTGTATATAGCAAGGATCCATAGGCTGGAATTACGCGATGTCAATCCTCAATCCTACTTTATGTCCAACAAAGACTTACATTTATAACTCCCGTGCTAACCCTCATTGTTACTCTTCGTCTTTTGAGCACATGAACTAGTTATTACTTTATATTTAGACGTTCTGTCTTCAAGAATTAAATAATAATGATAACATCTTTGGAAAAATGAAAAATTATATTCATATTACCAGGCTTGTGAACAGAACACAAAATTGAACGGCATTCCATGGAACGTGCGTTCAATAAACGGAGAGGAACGGATTTTTTTTTTTCGAACGGTGAACGCTAAAAATGAGATTTTAGCGTTCCGTTCCAATAGGTGATAGTAATTTCGGAAGGGGTGTAGTTGTTCACGGGATAAGTATCCTAGAAACACGTCTATACAAATTCAGGGGCAATTCTTTAAATTGAGGAGGGACTAAAGACTCCACCCCTGCAGACGCCCCTGATATTAATATTCATGTTTATGTGAATTACCCACTCTAAAAGTACCTTTTACGCTATAAAAGTTTAATTTATCTTGTACTCAATGAAACACATTCTCACGCTCATTGTTTTTTTTTGTGGCGGTAATTTTTCATATGGATTTAAAGTACTTCACATTGAGTGGATATTTGAGTTAGATATTATGTTTAATGTATCTGGTTGCAATCAAGGTCAATAGTTTTTCTATTAATCTTGCCTGCAATGTATTTTTTCAATGTCGCCTACATGTCAGGGTTTAGCTAAAAAAAAATACTATTTATTTTTATGAAAAATGCATTAATCATATATATAAAGGTTCAATCATTTATATTTTTGAAATGACAGGCAATATTTCAAAGAGATATTACGGTCAATTATAGGCATTGAATTCAAACTTCTGGGATGAATTGAGATACCCTAGAGTGTTAACTGTAGCTTAAAAACTCGATTTTATCTACTTGACTTAATTTGGCCCAATATTGTCTTAGAAATATTATTTATTAAATTCCTAATTCTATGAATGTGGCGGTGAATTTTGGCTACTTTAAATACAATTGGCGGTGCCTCTAAAGGATTAATCAGAATCCTTTGATCATTGTAATGAGTTAAAATTTGTTGTAAAATATATTCCATTTTCAATTTTGATAAATTTATTCTAGCTTCCTTTTGGTTTGACGTGCTAAAATATACAATTTTATTACAACGACTCAGTACTATTAAGAGTTGGTTATAACTTATATATAATAGATATAGGATTAAGAGAAAATCGATATAAATCACAACGGGCATAGCTATTCTACATCTGTTAAAATAGAATATTGTTATTTTTAGTCGACTATTAGTGTTTTAAACTTTAGTTTAATTAATTTTTTATGATTTCCGTAGACATTTTAGACAAAAAAATACATGAAAGCGTTGTCGTTTTTCTACTTTCTATTTAATTCAGTAATCTCATGTGGATTATCCGACTTTTTTATGCCTCAAAAACTGAACCACTTCATTTAACGAGAGTACTAGTGTATGTATGTATACTGAACAAGCCTGGTACTACCTTATAATTGGAACGCTGAGCGGAACAGAACGAAAATAATGGGTGAACGATGAACAAAAAACAAAAAATTGAACAGAACGCATACAAGCCTGCATATTATCAATTAGAAAAAGTCGCACCTACTTTCTAGGACAAGTTTATACAACTCTAACTATCACCCATTTTTCTTTATTAATCAAATAATATAGGTATTTTTAGAAAATAGGAAATAATTTTAAAAAGTTGTATGATTTATGCAATCACAATAAAGTATATATTATATTAATTTAGGTTGTCGTACTGTATAGTTTTAGCATATCAGCTGTATCACTACAAATTATATTTCTTATTATATGTTGTGTACAAGTTGCAATGTCTGTATAAGTTGCAACTTGGATAATCAAATTGTACAAGTTGCAATTTCTTCGTCTTAAAATACATTATTTAGCTACGACATTGGTCATTCTAAATACCAACTGTTCACTGATACTATAATTTCATTTTGATTTATTAAAAACACATGGCCATTATGTATTTATGGGTCATATAACTGTTAAGATTTGAACTCTATAATGTGCCATAGAATACTTATATTTTCGTAATTCGTATTAATATACCCAAAAATTACACCATTACATCAATTATCTACAGAATATTCAATTATTGCATGATCCTCATCCCAATTACTGTAAATTCTTGATTTAAAATTATTCATCTCATTTTTGAGTTGTAATTTGTACAATTTTCTTAAAGTTACAAGTTACAACTTGTACAACATATATATAGGTTGTCAATTGTGTAGTTATTAATATCTAATACTCGAGCTACAAATTATATTTCTTCTTTTCGTATCCTTTCTCAAGCATTAGAAAAACCTTCCCACTCGGCAACGAAATTGCTTGAATGAATTTTGCTCAAATTATTGATGTAGGTTTTTTAAGGCGCAAGAGATGGTTCTGGTAACATTTTAGCCTAAAAAGAAGAGAAAATATAACAAATAAATTTTTTATAATAATAAAAAAGTTGAGCTAACAAAAGTTCAACTTGAATATTTTTTCATATCTAAACCTTAAACTTTAAAAAAGTGTGCAAAGATGTATACCAAAAAGCTGCGAGAACAATTCTTAAAATTTTACAGTCTTTATTTTTTGTATTGTATGAAGCAGAAAAGTTAATAGTTCATCTTAATTTATCAATGTACCAGGCGACGCCAGGAAAAAATACTCTACTTTACATAATAGATTATATTCTATTTCTAATTCGAATAGAAATATCTTCAGAACTAGATGAAATTTATTCGTAAGTACAAAATCCAAAGCTGTGTTTAGTTTTTCTCTTATTGTTTTGATTTCAAATTAATATGGCCTTATATTAATTCGGAGCTGAAATAGTTTAGTCGCTTTTTACCTCATCTAAAATCATCAAATTAAACTACACTTCATAAAAAACTTATGCTAAGATATTAAATTATTTTTAAAATGTATTTAATTCTTCTGTATCTGTTTAAACTCGATATATTTCCTTTATTATTCTCTATATGAAATGATTGTGTTCCCCAGTGCAATTAGTTTTGCCTTTCCAATCTGGTTTTCTAGAATATTTGGTATGAAAATCAGTTCTCCACATGAAAACGAACCTATTTCTTCAAAATTTTATGTAAATTTCAAATGCTGATTTATATTTCATGTTGGATCATGTAACCCTGAAAAATGCAATGTAACAGTAAAAAAAATAGCTTTTTGAGTGTTTTGTTTGGAGAAAAATCATAAATTCACAAAAACAACATTTGAAACGAATGGATAAATTAAAGTTTCGTTTGTCATTACTAATAGAATTAGATATGGAAAATAAATGGTTCTTAAAAAAAAAAAAAAGTAATATTTTGTTAACTTGTGTAATTAATGAATAGGTAAACTATAGGGGTGAAAGTATGATTTTTTAAATGCTTTGGGAATGATGGAAGTTTCAGAAACTCTCCATGTCTGGTCTGATGATTTTGATGATTTGACATATAAACTTTTTAAAGTAATTTTTCGTAAGGATGGTAAAATACTCTATGGAAAAAAAACTTTCTTTTGGGTTATTTGATCGATAAATCAATGAACAGAACATTGAATGGATGAAGAATTTTTTTTAACCTTTATCACTAAAAATAGGATTTTAGCATTCTGTTCCACTAATTATCGCAATTTTTACTCTTAAAATTGAAATCATATTTACAGTCAGTGTTTCCAATCTAAAAAAATAGTATCCTCTAAGGAACACTTCAAAACTTAATTTTGAAATTTTCTCTAAAAATTGACAGGTGCCAAGAATCCAATATCTAAAATCCAGACTTATTTTTTTTAACTTATCGATCCTTTTTCAACATATTTTATGATAATTCGGGGAAAACGCCGGATTTGTATTGATGTATTGCCAAAATCATATTTTTCTAATACAAAAAATGTAAAAAAATATATTTAACAGCGGGTAGGGTTGTATTTCAACTTTTGTTATAGCGGGTGGGGCAGGTTGTGAAATATACTCACCATTGCCAGGTCGTTACTTTTATTGTATTACACAACCTTTTCATCCGAAAAGAAACATTGATAGTTAGCCAATTCTTACAAACTATAGAACTATTATTCATTGATTATTGAGAGTTGTTCACAGTTTAAAATAAGCTAATTACATATCAACCAATCAACGTTGAGAATACTGATTATTCGGGAAAAAGAAGCAAAAACATCCACAGCTGACAACAAAATATATATTTTTTTGTGTTAGTGAGGTAATACCATTATGGATCAATAATATTTTGTCTCAACGAATTACTCCACAGATACCTAATTATCTGGCATAGAATAATTTGAAATGTTGAGTCATTGATAAATCATTTTAAGTGATTTGAACTGAGTTATTATAACGTTAAAAATCAAATTTTGAGTCGTTAAAATATTAACTGACTTCACATCTTTGAAAACAGGAATATATTTGGTAACTCCTATCGTTCCCAAAAGTTAGTTCATTATTTTTTTCTTTGTCTTACAATAACACAATTAATTTATAATATGAAAGAATACTTTAAAAATTATTTTAAATATCTCGAACAATATTTTATCTTTTTAAAAAAATTAAGCAATTTGAAATATAAATAACGACGATATGGAGAATTATATTTTTGTGTTGCCAAAAAGCAACGATAGTACTTTTTTGATAAATTTCTTTCGTTCAGAATACTTTCAACAAACGAAATTTTAGACTTGATTGACAATGAAAAGAATACTCTGGATATATTGATATAATCTCCAGATCGAATATTATCTTACGACATACGGGGAGGACATCAGTTGTTGGCAGGTGCTGAATTTCGAAATAATGAAATTTATGCCTTACCTTGTTCCAAAAACACAAGAAAATGGATCGAAGGAACAGTTGCACCAGTCCATGAAGAAGATTTCCCACCACATGTTACCTCATGTTATGAAGAATTAAGTTTGTTAAGCCTCTTTGAGCTCTCTTTTTTTCAGAAGATATTATAGAAAATCTAATTCGAGAGAATAATTCTTATTGTTTCTCCAAAAATGGGTTCTACATTCTATCAAACCCAAAAAATTAAAGGTTTTTATAGGTATTCTCATTGTGTCAATATATAATAAGCTTTCAAGCAAAGTATTGTATTGGTCAAATGGAACAGATATGATTCCCGAAGAGCCTTACAGTACGTCCTGATAAACAGCAATTCGATCAAAAAAACATGATCATCCATGTCAATTGAAGAGTTTAGTTAAACAAATTAAAATAAAATATGATATTTACAACGAGCATAAATATTACAAAAAATTCAAATTAAAAAAACGGACTTACGACTCTAAAATTCCCATAATTCAATTACTTCCCCAAAGTTTCAAATGATCTACTCATTCCCTTTAAGTTTTTCAATATTTCGGTGGTATTTTCTTGTGGTATTTGACCAAATCCGCTCTAAATTGCCATCCAGATCCGGATGCATTTGGAATCATTAAAGAAAAGGCCGAGTATCGCGGAGTAGTAGATATATAAATTATTCTTAATTCTTCAGCATCCAGAGGTGGATAAACAATAAGAGCTTATGCAATAGAGAAAGCAAAATCTAATTCCTTAATGTTTTCAGAAAAAGTCCTACTATTTGAAACTCCAAACAATATCATCACATGTGTTAAACTTGATTCTGCTACCTATTTGTTGTTCATAACAAATTTCCAAATGCCAGGGAGATGGAAGAATTTGGTATCTTGCAATTCTTTTTAGAGTAAAGCTAAATTTACCTCGTAAAAAGGGTTGTTTATTAAGTTCATGAGCTGGTAGGATATCATCGTATAAATCTAGGTTTTCCAGTAAATGGGGAATGAAATATTTCATTCTTGAGCTGTTTCTTTGAGTAACCCTATTTCAATTTGGCATATTTTGTAGTTTAATTTAAAAAATAATAAACCTTGTAGTTATAACTACAATTTGATAACTTGTCAATGATTGCTTAAGCAATGTAAAGCATATTTGTATTCAAGTATTCGAATACAATCCTCCTACAAAAAGACATTAGTTCACTGTGTTTCATCTTTAAATAATTTTTAAAACTTGTATTTTTATTATTAGTCCAAAAAGCCATAAGCGTAAAAGTCATTCCCCTTCTATTGGTAGCAAACTCCTTTGTCCTACAAATCAATAGTATCATTCATCCCCTCTAGAAATATTGTATTTGTTTTAAGCAGCACGTTTTTTAAACTAAGATTAAAACAAAAAAAAGTTGGAAAACCAGATTTTATTTATTATAGTCACTACGCAAGATATTCCAGATAAATACGAATATTTTTCATTCACATATTTAAGAGGTCAAATAAGGTCATATATTTAAATTTTATATAAATATTGATAGAATAAATCTTTCCTTTCAAAAGAAGACAAAAATCAGTTAGTAGCAATGGTCGACTTTAATAAGGGGGTATGATAATTTTATCTTGCCTTAGGGACCATGTACAAAGTATGTACAAAAATACACATAACTAGAGTTGACCTTTTTTAAGGAAAAAAGAGTGAGAGGTGAAGGCGAGAGCAAGATATATACTTGCTTTTGTGAGTATTTTAAAGTAAACTTTTTTGAAATCCGTTGATAAAAATTAGATAACTTTTTGAGTGTCATTGCAAACGATCTTATTATTGAGAGTTGACATATCTAGCTATAGGATCTAAATCATTCATTAGTAATCTTTCCTTTTTTATGTTATTAAATATTCTAGACAATAACTTCTGTCTTTTGCACAAAATATTACAAATTTTGCTGATATTAAATCAAATGTTCCCAATTATATCCAATTTTTTTACTGCTATTTCTATAGAAAACACCCCTCACAACGGATTTGAAGTCATTGGTATACCCAAGACATCTATTATTACTCGTCACGGTGTTACCTTCCTAACATAAAAAAATTCTCTGTATTTGGTTGTCAGCCGTTATGGTTTTTGTGTCGCTTCCTTTAATAAGAGTTCTGAATGTTGATTGGTTGAATTAAAATTAGCTCCTCTTAGCTTGTGAACCATCCTCAACAATTATTAAATAATAATTCCTCTAGTTGGGACGAAATAGCCCAGAATTGGCTAACTACCAAGCAATTTTGGGCTTTTTTATGTTTCTTTTTTAAGGTAGGTTAGGTGATACAATAAACATAAATAGACATGTCATATGTCTATTTAATTTCTTATCTGCTGCTGATTTATCTACATAGAGGACGTTTCTGCATAATAATTATGTATTATGAGTATATGAAATTGCATTGTACGGGAACTATTTAAGTACTAAACCTCATTAAATGGAAGATTCTTTTTTCCATAACATACTTTTGTACATAGTATACAGGGTTCGGAAGCAAAACGTGGACTGTTAATAAATGTAACTAAAATAGAGAGTTTTTTTTATTTTTCCTGCATATTCCTAATTTCCGGTCCTTTCTGCATAAGTAAATAACAATAAACATTTCTCAAATCTTTCATCATGATTGAGCAAGATGCAAAAAGGCAGAGGATCTCAGACCTTCTGGATGCCAAAATTGAGATGGCAGAGATTATGGACATTGTGAAGTGCTCCAGGAGCCTCATTTTCAAGGTGGCCAAGATGAAAAAGGGTGGAAAATACCTCTCAAGGAAAGAAGGAAGTGAGGGACACGACTTGAAAAGGGATTCTGAGTTTCTGGGGTACCTGAAGAATAAGATCAAGGAGGACCCCGCAAAATCCATTAATCGCCTCTCTAACGAGTTTAACGTGGGCGAGGGAACCAGCAGGAGGACTTGATATTGTCCTCTTACACAAAGACCCCGACGCCACCTGTTGACGGACACTCTGAAGAAAAGGAGACTGCAGAGGTACAATAAAGTTCGTGCTTGGATCAAGGCAAATGGATCCACAGTAAAAGTTTTCTCTAGCGAGAAGATTTTTACCGTGGACCAGATCTACAACCGTCGGAACAACCGTTGCCTTAGGGGACTACCAGAGTAGGTCAATGCAGTGTTCTGTACAAAACATCTGGCCCAAACAATGGCCCTGGGGGTCATGGTGTCTGACGGTAAGAAGATGCTGCCCTTCTTTTTTAAAGCTGGCGAGAAAATTAAGATATGACTTATATAGGAAAAATGAAGTAACCAGAGTTTTAGATTTATAATATCTGGTTCATTCTATATTAAAAATACATAATGTCTAAAAGTTATATCAAATACGGAGAAATAAATGTGACTTCCCCCTCCCAAGATAAAGTTTAACTCTTCTATTTTATCAATCTTCTATCAATATTAAGCAAGCAGTGAGTCAGAGCCCCTCAAAATTCTTGAGCGAGAGTGGGAGCGCACTCATTGTTTTGAATAACGTGCGGGAGTGTGCTCGCCATAATAAAATCGCTCGAATCTTTGTTCATTTATATAATTATGTATTACTCTTTTCGTTTTTTTTTGTTTTTTTTAAAGACTTTATTAATTCAGAGAAGTTACATATAATATAGATATATATATTAATAAACATTCTAGTTTAAAATTAATTCCATAAGCCAAATTCAAACATGTTGAAAAATTGCTATTTATAATGTTAGTCATCAATCCATTTTCAACAAAAGTTATTTCTATGAAATTCGACAGTAAATAAATAAACAAAACATGGCTAAAAATTAATAAATAAAAAAATGAGCAATAGTCACATAATATTTCAATAAAAGGGTAAAACTATAATTATTCTGTTGATCCGGAATAGCTTTTAAATGTCAATAGTAGAAGAGGATAAAAAGACAGCTGCACCTTTCCAAATGATCCTCTGGACAGCTGCCCAAGAATGAGAAAATTCATGAATTTTGTCATTAATAAAATCAGTAGCTAGCATTAACCAATTGTAGGCAGGAATGGACGAAATAGATGTACACCACTCAGACTCCGAGTTTCTTGAAAGGTCAATTAGAATCTTTGCATAAATTTTCTGAAGAATTCTAGAGAGCAAAGACAACCCTCCTCCTAACTGACTTTTGGGCCTTTTTTAGGCATCTAAGTAGCTTCGATGATAAAGCTTATTGAGCCAGCAATTTTCTTGGTCAATGACTTTCTCGGCTAACCATGGAATAGACGTTGCCTATTAAAGAGCAGCAGGAACAATTTGGTAATTAAAGAGGTCAAATCTTTTTTTGGAGATTAAGTTTGTTCCATTTGTGAATCGAAGAATGATAAAAAAGTTTAGATCAGTCCAGTTTTAATAAGAGGCTCCTTTACTTTCCCACTTAATTCCTAAAATATCGACACTCTTTTTGGTAGAGAATTCCGCCATTCTAAGTCCTTCAAAGGGGTCCCATTTACCCAGGGGGAGAATAACTGTCTTTTTCTTGTTAATCTTCTATCCAGACCTTTTTTCATACTTCTTGAAGTAGTTCATTAAAACTTCAATCCTCTTTTTAATTGGATTTCTGACTTTGCCTCCAATATCAAAGGGATATCGTCAGCATACATATCAATAATATGTTTTGACGTACCAAAATCCACTCCAAAACCCCCCAAACTGCTTTGTTATGGTATCCCCAAGATCTTTAATCCCTGCAGCAAAAAGTAGCGGCGCTGAAGGACAACCCTGGCGACAACTTTTTTTAAAAAGTATTAGATCACTTTTTAAATCACCTAATGCAATAGTCGACTTACGATTGTATAGAAGAGCTCTAATTAGGTTGAAAAATATTCTAGGAAGGAGTTTATTTATTACTCTCAAAATATGTCCATGTAAAATGGTATCAAAGGCCTTAAAGAAGTCAATTGCAAAATATTATTCATAGCATTAGAAAGAATGTTGCTACATACTGAAGTCTCCACAGTAATATCTTCACCTGATCTTTTTCAACCTCGAGTGTTTCTTCTGTACTTCTAACTATCACTTCCGGACAGACGTCATATTGAGTATTACTTTTCTTGGTATCGTCTTCATAAGTGACCATTTCCGAGGTACTAATATCATTCTCACCATTTATTTTGTGATTGACCATGGCCGGATCCACTTCTTCCACCGTTAATAAATCTATCTTGCACATTCTATTTTATCTTTTTCCTTCCTTTCATATTTCGCTTCTGAGCTCCTCTGAACTTCCACTCCTCCATGTTTAATCTCCGTTACATTTTCACCTGCCATATCTCCATCAATAGATATATCTTCGACATCTTGGATGCTTCCAGGTGCCTTATTAGACCTATTTCTTGCAATTGTTTGCTTCAAAATATTTTCATATTCATGAAACTTAACTCTACTATTACTACAATCATGTTTTGTGTGACCTAGCTCAAAACAATTCTGACATTGTAGTCTGGATCCCCTAAATTTGAGCTTAACAAGGCATTCCTGAAAAGCAATGATGGACTACTCTAAATGATAGTGATGGACTACTCGTCCAAATTGTTTTAACCAATTAACTGCGCTTAACTGAACAATTTGTTTGAATGTGTTAACCATTGTGTCAGTAATTTTTTTCTCTTTATTGAGATTATTTTTATCAATGCCTTTTAATTTTAAGTTCACATTCATACAACTTCTATCTACATTTTTAACCCTAAATGGGTGTACCCTTTTGAGGTCCTCTAATCTTCCTCTAATGTCAATTGGAAATTTGGAGTAAAAACCCGCTTGGTTAATACCAAAATATGGATTTGCTCCCACTAATTCATGATCTTTAAAACCATATAATAAAGCAATATCATATAAGTCAATATGCCTCAGACCTTCGATGCCAAAGGGTTCACCATTACTGTCTTCAAATAAAAAAATAATGTTTCCCACTTAAATGTCTTATCCCAGTCAATAAACTTCCCTTCATTGACACTTCTACCCTAAAGCTTTATTCTACCCTATCCTTGTTTCACCACCCTCGAATATAGTGTACGAGGAGATGAGTCAGAAGAATCCTTTGTTGCTTAATCGTCTGATGGCCTAACGTGCGGGAACCCGGCCATCTTTAAAATACACACTCTCTGAGTAAACAATGATTATGCACTTTACCTTTTTATGAAGAAATTTTTAAATAGGTTGTTAGAGAACCAATTTCAAAAAAAAAAACACTTTTGTCAAGTCATTCTAAGTTTAGAATTGTGCAGAAAAATTTCTCACTTGATAACGAACACACTGACATAAAAAAAACCGTAGTAACAACACTTAATTCACTCAGAAACAATTTTTTTCTCACACTGAAGAAAAAAATGACCACTCTACAAAAGAAATACATAAGAATCTCTTTTTCCGTTTCTACATCTTATAAGATAAGATCAAAAAATTTGAGAGTTAGAGAATCATTTTAAAGATTGCAAAAAAAGACGGTTGAAGTTATGCCTCAAGATAAGCAAGAATCTTTTTTTTATCTGTGGCTCTCTGCTGTTTTCAGTTGACGAGTTTGCGTGGCTGTAGCTGGCCACACTAAGAAGATTCCAACATAAGTTCCCTCAGAGACACCACCAGCTTTTTCGTGAGTGGACATTACGTTGGAAGATAAATCTTTATTTTTTGTAAACGAATTTTCCCAACTTAAATATGATTTTGTTATATCTTTTTATAGTAAATTGATATAAGATCTCAAAATCTCACGTAACCATAAATTCAAAAATTAGAGAACCATGTGTTCAAGCCCAAATTAATTAGCATGCTTAACTGGATGATAGTAAACGAAACCTCCTAATAAGACGTTCCCTACGACAGTAGTTTCCAAGCTTTTGGTGCCCAAGGCACAATAAAAGACAAATAAAATTTTCTTCCAGCCCCCACTTATTTTAATCGTTCTTTGAAATTAAAGATTAGTCACTCTAATTATGTTAAGGGTTGTTGGAATTGTTGAAAAAGAACAAATTTGATTGGTTGAAAGAGATTATATAAAAAATCGAATAAAACACGTTGGTATCCTTGCATCTTCTAAACATTTTTACTCAGTTTGCGATCATCAGTAAAGCAACTTCCCATTACTGCTCTTTCGCATGCATCATCATCATGCCGAAGAAAACGTGCCTCTTTTCATGAGTTTGTAACAACGGAGGTACTGATGTGTGGAATTATGATTTGGAAAATAAAAGTATAACTTGCCGTTTTGCGGTTTCTCGTGCCCATCTCGTTCTTTATGGCAATGTTACCACTCCAAACAACTCAACAACTTAAAAGTCTTCAGCTAACACAAGATTCAAGGAGACTAAAGATGGCCACGGTTCATCTTTCAATCTGGACGTAGCAGAGTTATTTGTGTCGTGTAACGTCCCTTTAAATATTCTGGATCATCCCAATTTCTCCTTCAAAAAAAAAAATAAAATATTTTTTAAATAATTTGTTACTTTATTGCCTCATTTCTATTCTTTAGATTTCGTAACCAGTTTATTCATTTTTTTAATGTCACTAAATATAATTTGTAATGATCTTTGAGTTTTATTTATTTTTTCTTGCATATTTACAGAATATAATATACATTTATAAAGTTCTAAATAAGGAAGTTATATATTAACAATATACAAAAATCCACTCCATGAAATTGTAATTCATTATGAACCTTATTCTCGGAATAATAGCTAATGAAACGACAAAGTTATTTCAAAACTTTGAAGTTCCAAGTTTAAAAAAAGAAGCGCTTTAATTTATAATCTACATAATAAAAAATATACCATCATACATATATTTAAATATACAAAATTAAACAATTATAACTAATAACAATAAATTATATTACAGAATATTGAAATAATAGATTGATCAAATAATATTTTCTTGTTCTGACACCGGAATCCAGTTCAATATGTCATAAGTGAGGGCAACCTTCTATATTTAACAATAAAAGCTTGTAGTAAATTATAAAGGAGATTCGCCAATTAAGAATCTATTGAATATCAATTGAGAAGAAGGTAAAGTTGTTGTAGCTCAATTAGTATTAATAGATTAATTAAGGGCAAACTATCAGAGCTGAATTAGAAAATAACATAGGAGTTGCTGAGCAAGAGGCAAAGGTCAAAATGTTTTTGATCTTAGTAATTTATGCACAAAATACCATCTTAACCGTCAATTGGAAATCTTTGATTAATTTTTCTTATACATTTGTTTGTGAATGTTTCAATTAAAAGCAATTCTTTTTAATATTGCTCCTATTTTTTAATATATGTTTGACAATTTCAACCTGTAATTTTCAAGAGAATAAGAATATATTTTGATTATCTTAAGAACATATTTATATTTAGAAAATATTATTAAATAAATTTAAATAGATAATTTTACTCTATCTTAACATTGTAAAATACCTAAATAATCGTCTAGTGCTGATTATTTTATAAATTGCAGAATATTCTTCAACGGTGAATATTGTTCCCAGAACGTTTAGAAATGCTTCCATACCCTTTTAGGGAAGCTCTTTAGGCGTATATCGAAATATTTTTAATGACAAGATGAGTAAGACTCCAAGAATGATTATTTGCTCCTATTGCAGTTTCTGATATATGTAACTTTATAAGATTTGGAAAAGGGAAAAGTGTTTCAGGCAACAAAACCTTTTGCAACAATTTGTCGAGAGAATTTTCTTTAAAAGCAAGATGTTGATAACGTCGAAATATTTTCTCCGAGTGATACAGTAATTGGCACAGACTTCCTGAAGGATAACGTAGTCCTTTATCACTCATCTTGGAAAAGAAGACATAACTCTTGAAAAGAATTAACGATTCCTCCTAGCAGGGATCGCCCTCCCAGTGGATAAGGGATAACTTACAAGTAGGACCTTTAATTGAACGACTTATTGTGCGTGCCAAAAATGCAGCAATGTAGCATAAATATACTGTACATACTTTGCATCTGAAAGAAAAGTCACATACTCTCAAGTGTTTCAGTTCAGAGTTGTTATTCTCATCTGTTTGTTCTTCCTCTGATAAAATTCTTCAACAGTTGGCATCCCATAATTCAAAGTTGACGCATTATACGATACATTTAATACAGCAGTTTCATCAAGAGCCGTACAGTTAGCATCAGAACTTCCGACAATGTTTTTCCATCCATTAATTAAAGGAGATCGATATGCACTTCTGAATTGTCTGCAGATATGATTATAACTCCGTCCATTGCATAATCTCACAGCATTGAACCAAATTTCCAAATGATCCTGGCAAAGTCTATATGGTGCGAGGTACAAGAGCTCCATTGAATCCAAATTTGAGATCAAAACGAATAGATTTGAAATCACCAAGAATACCAAGAGGGCCTGTTTTTCTCATTGAGAATGTTACTTTCATCCCACTTGGATAAAAGAGATTTTTGTATAAATTTTCAAAATCATTGAAAATATTTTCTGCAAAATGAAAGTGTTTCTTATTCAGTGCCTTTTTATACCTTGGAGCCTTCATTGAGCGACTGTTGAGAATGTCAAACACTTTATCATGAAGAAGAACAAACTCAGCTGTAAAATATGTAAGCAGGATCTTTCCAAGTTTTCAATACGTATTTGATTCTGGAACATCTTAATTGCATTGCATATCTTTATCCATCTTTCTCTCATTCTGAGCATGAAGAACAAGAAGTCAGCGTCTTTTGGGATTAGTAGGACATAGTCTATCCGAAATACCTGGGAATACTGACAGAATACTTCCTTGTTTGAGACAATGATTTTGTACACCACCATCACGAACAAAGTCCGACTCCTTAAAATGTTCTGAATACAAATAGGTGTGTAGTGATGGCTTAAAATTTTCACGGCGAATTGCCCGTCGTCATCAACTCTTAATTGAGGATCTTGTGGAATCCGATGAGATGAAATATGGTTTAATTTTACCTTCTCCGATCTAACGTTACTACATTTTATTGCACAGCAACTTCGAACACTATTGTTGTGTTCCACTAAAGTAAAATAATCAATAGATTAGTATTTATTCAAGCGGATAGTTTAAAAATAATTCCTCCAGCCCCCACAAGTCGAGCCAGGTGAACAATTTTTCATACATCG